>NC_061103.1:37965317-37975317 GCF_015104395.2 Macrobrachium nipponense
AAAAACAACCATTCTTAATTGCAAAGTTCCTAAGCTAGTTAAAATTGTAAAACAAAGAGACAAAAAATATAATAATGATAATAAAAAGAAAGCGAACAACAGTATTTTAAAAAAATACAATCCAACTACTCTGTCAGAAGATGCAGCTGAATAAGCAAGGAGGGGAAGGCAGAGCCACGAAGAAAACATGCTCACGCCAAATACAGGGGTACAGAAGTTGTGTGTGAGTTCAATCCTGGCGCCAACTGCTTAATGATAATGACTCAAGAATAGGTAAAAAAGTCGTGTAGTGGCTAGGTTTGGCCCAAGATAAAAAAGTCGGTGTATTTGATATCAACATGGCAAATTTTTGAATGATTTCTGACGTTAAAGAATTCAGGGATGGGCAATATACAGCTTGTACGATGGCTACACCTCTATGTGAGTCAGTTCTGACCTTCAGCAATCTTTTTGGTCGGATCCCACGTAAATCTCCGAATCACATTTGGGGCAAGAATATTTATAAACGAATCCCCCCCCGATCGCAACGTTGGATAGAGCTTATCTTTGATTTTAAAAAAAGAACCAACTGTAAGTGGATTTCTTGGAATTAAAATAATTTGCAGCATGCTAAAATGTTTCTCAATAATTAACTTTATATCCTTTCTAAATTTATGATGTAACAAGCTTTTGTTACGAAACGCGTTGGCAATAAATGAATCTTTTCCTGTCAGCTGGTTATCTCCTTGTCACCCGATCTACATGTACCTTCTGGCCCTCGTTGCCGATGGATCTCGCCTTATATCTATATCTATATATATTATATATATATATATATATATATATATATATATATATATATATATATATATATATATATATATATATATATATATATGTATTGTTAGCCATGTTAAAAAATTATATCCAAAATATCTAATAATTATATGACATTATTTTCGAAAAATCGAGATGAAAAACTGTTCAAGTATTATTCGGCCAGCTGCAAGAAATCAGGTTAAAAATCTGAACTCAATTCTGGAGGGAAAAAAAAAAAAAAAAAAAAAAAAAACTTCAGCAAATGAAATGAGTCTCGGGCGGATTCGGACGCAATCGCTGGAGTTACAAAAGCTTCTTTCTTCTGGGTATTATAAGAAGAAAAATAAATTCCCTGCCTAACTCTACGGCATTGAAAAGTCAGCAGTTAATTGCTACAATTTTTCTCTGAAGTAAATAGATTGAGGAATACTTACAAACACCAAAATGTTTTTTTTTCATTTTGCTGTATTATGGTGTAAGCTTTTTAGGTTAAAATACATGGCCTGTACTAAAAAAAATATTTATTTAATCATGGCTAGCAATTCTTCAGGAAAAATGAAGAATAAAAATTTATTATGTGTGTGTGTGTGTGTGTGTGTGTGACCTCAAAAAATACATTTAGAATTTGTTAAATTGTAAAACCAGTCACATTCTAACATCCACTGCAGTTATGTTTGTGAATTTTTCAAAAGGCAAAAGTTCAAATAAATTCGTTATTTGTCAAAGGAAGAAAGGACAAAAAAAAACTGAATAAATTCTGTACAGTTTTGAAAGGATTTGATGAAATACAAGAAAACGCCTGGAGTGGAGACAAAGATTGTACCTTGAAAATATATACAGATTTTTCTGTATCTTAGAAAAATCTGGAGACATCTCTCTCTCTCTCTCTCTCTCTCTCTCTCTCTCTCTCTCTCCTTCCCCTCCTCTCTTTCTTCTCCGTTCCACTATACCTCTCCTTCTTTCTTCTTTCCCCGTTCACTTATTAATGGTTTACAATGATTTAATCCTGAAAGTATATACTACAAAAGCCAAATACTTTAATATCTATCTTAGCAAAATCTAGAGACATCTCTCTCTCTCTCTCTCTCTCTCTCTCTCTCTCTCTCTCTCTCTCAGCAACAGTGTAGAAGAATTTAAAAGAAAGCTAGACAAAATCAGTAGGACACTGTGAATGCACAGTAAAACCTGCTCCAACAGATAAGTGAGACATCCTAATCCTTGTAACTCTCTCTCTCTCCTCTCTCTCTGTTCACTTTTTCATATACCAAATTTCACTACCCTCTGTGTCTCTCTCTCTCTCAACTTTTTTGTTATTCCATTTCGAACGTGGGGCGGGAGGAGGTTGTGGGAGGGGATGGTAGAGTTAAATTCGACGCCTAGAATCTGAGGCAAAAATAAAAATGGATAAAAAAAAAAGTTTTGAATTGGAAAACGATACGGTTGGTGTTCAAAGGAAAAGAATAAACCCAGAATTCAAATAAAATGGTCGGCGATAGAAAACAAGGGCTGCAGAGGTGAGTCTGTTTGTCTGCCATCCATAGATTTTAATGTTGGGTGGGTTTCTTTTTTTTTTTTGTTTTTTTTTTTTCTTTTATCTTCTATTCTCGGCTCTGAGTGCTGTGATGATGATAATAATAATAATAATAGTAATAACAATGGTAATAATAAAGCATTTGCTATAAGGCTGATATTATTATTATTATTATTATTATATTATTATTATTATTATTATTATTATTATTATTATTATTATCATTATGATGATGATGATAATGATGTTCCATGTAATTGCTAGATCAGCTAAACAAACTATACATCTAGTATATATATATATATATATATATATATATATATATATAGTATATAAATATATATATATATATATATATATATATATATATATACATATATATATATATAATATATATATATATATATATATATATAGAGAGAGAGAGAGAGAGAGAGAGGAGAGAGAGAGACGAGAGGAGAGAGAGAGAGAGAAGACCTTACCTTACCTTACATCTTGTTTCGGGTTGCCCCAGGTCCCTCAGTGTGAGACACCTCTAGAGAGAGAGAGAGAGAGAGAGATTAAGAGAGAGAGGAGGGGAGAGAGAGCAGCTGATCTAGCAACTTTCAACAATCACATATGTTCCATGCAATTGCTGTGGTATTCGTTTGTATAAATAAGTCAGGTGCATTGCTATTAATTTTCAAGCACACACACACACAGACATATATATATATATATATATATATATATATATATATATATATATATATATTATATATATAACATTTACATACATATATGTAATATCACATACATACATATATATGCATATATACATATCTATCTATCTATTTATCTATCTATCTATCTATCTATCTATCTATCTATATATATATAATATATATATATATATATATATATATATATATATATATATTATATATAGTACCACATGTCTCTCACAATACCCAAAATACAATATACCCTATTTCACAGCTACCATCCCATGAAAGACACATGTAATCCAATTTTCCATTCAAATTACTCTCGCCTTTAATAAAACGCCTCCTATTCCATTCTAGAAGTCAGCAGATAGCTCTCTCCTAATGGAGGAAGCCAAAGGACTCCAGTCCTTCATAGGAGAATAATTCCTTCGGGTGTAAAGTGCTTCCCGTCCTCCCTGACATTTGTTTCCTGAACCACTAACATTTCCCCCGTATTTTCGAAGACCTCTCTCTCTCTCTCTCTCTCTCTCTCTCTCTCTCTCTCTCTCTCTGGAATTCAGTTACAAGTTCTATCTCTTGTTGGGAGACTGTTCGACTCTACTGCTATTTAAGTCTTTCTCTATCTATCTCTCTCTCTCTCTCTCTCTCTCTCACACGCACACACACACACACACATACACACAGTGAAGTTCAGATATAAATTCGACCTCCAAGGTGGAGACATGAGAGAGAGAGAGAGAGAGACTCTAATGATTAGAGTCTCTCTCTCTCTCTCTCTCACATGCACCTTATGATTTTTTGTCTTCTAAAGGGAGCCTTCCTTTGAATGATAATGGTGAATCAAAAGATGTGCTTTCATGAATATGAGAGAGAGAGAGAGAGAGAGAGAGAGAGAGAGAGAGAGAGAGAGAGAGAGAGAGAGATTATTATCATGGAAAATCAATTGCCTCCGAAAATGATCTAGCTGAGAGAATATGATTCGATATAATAAATATAATGTGTTACCAGTATCTAAGTAGTAATTAAAATTGTTTTAAAATTATGTACTACCTTAAGGGAAAAATAATTTGTGATATCTTTTATTTTTATCACATTTGATACAGTACCTTCATCCTTGACGTTTTAATCCATCGCAATTTCGAGGTATTAATATATTATTAATAAACTATATTTCCATCTGGCAATTTCGAGGTATTAATATATTAATAATTATCAATTAATTCCATTTTATTCATTAACACATTATGGACAGGACCAACGGTATCATGATTAATATGAGGCGCAAGAATTTTCAACAAAGGACTGAAGAGTCCGCTATAGAAATGGACAAATCTTTTCTCTAATGTCTGCCTGATTTATCAGTTCCGAAATGTTTCGCAAAAGGAAGAAACGCCTTCCTTTAGCAGAAAAACAAACGCTCCATTGATTGAGCGAATCTCCCTCGCAATGAAAAACGGAATAGAAAAAATTAAATAAATAAAAAGGGAATTTTTCAAAGATCGATCATACCCATTCAACCCTCTTTCTTCTTCTTCTTTCTCCTGAAAAGCTTGAGCTCGATTTGCTATTCTCTTTCTCTCGATGCTCTTCTCAGTATTGCGGATGTTTCCCAATTGTGATTTTTTTTTCTCAGTTACGAAGGCATGGGCGATCAGGTCAGGAATGAATTGTTCTATTGTTTCTTTATTTTTTTACGTCAGCAAACACTCCTACTTTCAAGTAAGAATTGCATTGAGTTCCATCGACAAAGAATTCGCTTCTCTCTCTCTCTCTCTCTCTCTCTCTCTCTCTCTCTCTCTCTCTCTGTCTTTCCTCGTTTGGTCTGAATATAATTCCCTTTATCTGTTAAAATGGAATGTAAGATTTATAAGCAATTAGTACATTGACCGGAAATAATTAATTAGTATTAATTTCTCATTATGTCATCAAGCGCTGTATTCGAGTAAAAATTTACGTATTATGTCCAATGAATTCCGCTCTTTCAGTTCATTTTTCTCTTTTCCTTTTCTGTTCTGAATATAATTCCCTTTCTCTGGTAATGTAATCGTAAAATCAATTGATATCCTCTGGAAAACGAATCATTTTGAGACCCCCCCCCCCCAAAAGGCATGGTTTGAACAATAGCCTCCAAAAAAACATTTTTCTTAAACTTTATATTGTTGAATTTTGATTATAAAACAAAACTATAATTTACCTAAGCTCAATTCCGTGTCGAAATAATGGCTTATTCTCGAAGTTTTAGAGGTCTAATAACATCATAATGACTTCACTTGAAATCAGCTAGTTGAATTCACTCAAAATCATTCAAGTTCTACGGGACCAGGGACATCCAAAAACCTACTATTATATATTCAGCACAAATTCCATATTTATGAAATCACTTACATTCAGCCAAGTTTTAGTAAGTAGAATAACCTAAAGCCCGCCTCTAACGTTCAGTTATGTCTGCACAGTTGTAACTGCGCAGTCCAACTGTGCATGCAAATCTTCGCCACTAACAATACAGGTCGTTTCCTCAGTCCTCCGTAGCATCTATGGTTTCAACTCACGATGCTCTGGCTGTAATTGACTGGCTTTCGTTTCAAGGTTGGGATATTTAGGCCTACTATTTTTTTCTATTTCATTAAGAGGGTTAACACTGATTTGTTTTCGTTTGAAGACTGACTTTCTTATGACGTGTTACATTGAATGAAAATCCTTAGTTTACTATTGTCTTCCTGTGCTTCATTAGTGTTGATTAGTCAAATTTTATTTCCAAGCGAACTTCCGTGAGGTTTAAGAAATGAAAAAACATACATGGTCCAATATTTTATTTTTATTTTGTTTGGTCAGAAAGTGGAATATTATTGTTCTCGTTTTATCTTGGGAGTAGACCCTCTTTTAAACAAGTCTTTTTGAAAAGGATTGCTGCATCAGCTCCATTATAAAAAATTAATGGAGCAGATGCAGCAATCCTGTTCTCATTTTAAAAACGAATAACAGAAATGGTGCATTATTGTTGAATAGATGCATCCACTAGGCCTATTCTTGTTTTACACGATTTTGTCATAATAGATATTTATTCTCATTGAAAACCCGTCTTGAATATATGGTTTATAACCACGAATAAACATACATAGGCTCATTCTGTTACGATAGCCTTTGGATTTTACTTACCACAGCAAAGTCTCATTCATATAGATTTCAATGAAATCTACAAGACATTTAAGAATGATGCTGCCACTTTCAGCCTTCATTAGACACTTACTTTTCCCATGAAAAAATGGCAAAATTATTAATATACAAGTAAATCCAATATATCCTCAATATAGGTATAAACACTTCTCAATTCAATAAAACCCAGCTCAATGTTCTATATTAGATGTTATCTGTCCGCGGACGGACAGCGAACGGAACCAAAAAAGTTGCCTCTACCACATTAGCGTTGCAATGCGCATGCGCAGCCGTTTGGCCATTTACCCAGGCCACCTGCGCAGGCCAGAAAAACTGTGCAGGTTGTCCACACTAACGTTCAGTTATAACTGCATAGTCCAACTGTGCAGTTATAACTGCGCAGGCATAACTGAACGTTAGTGGCGGCCTTAAAACATGGTATATATTTAGTATAAACTTCCTTTTCATAAATTCACTTAAATTCAAACACGACCTATTGCCCAGGAAGGCAAAAAAAAAAAAAAAAAAAAAAAAAAAAAAAAAAAAAAAAAAAAAAAAAAAAAAAAACACGTTGCATATTCACTATAAACTTCCGATCTCTAAATTCACTTCAATTCAAACAAGTACTATAGTAGATTCACATCAACCGTGCATTTGACGTCTAGGCCCGTCCCTTCCGACGCTCCTGATTGGCTGGAAACTTTCAGTCCCTCGAGAGACTTCACATGGATAGGATGTGTGTTCCACCTCTCCTGAGGTATATGTTTGAAAGACGTATCCCTCAGGAGAGGAGGAACACACATCCTGCCTATGTGAACTCTCGAGAGAGACTGAAAGTTTCCGGCCCTGTCACTGGCTTAACAGCCAATCAGGAGCGTCGCAAGGGACGGGCCTAGCCATCAAATGCACGGTTGATGTGAATCCACTATAGCGACCTGGAAAACCAAAACACTATTATATATACAGCATATATTCACAAAAGCAAGAACGCCTCTCCTGCAGATATATATAAAAAACTAACCTGTCAAGAAGCACCGGTTTACGAAAGTTATGGTCTATCTATCTCAAGAAGATTAACCCTCAGGCCAGTATGGTCTCTTGGGAAACACGGAACGAGAGTTCAACAAAGAGAGGCGGACTGAGATATTAAATTAAGGTCTGGATCCTGCTAGTCCGGGCGAAGCACAATAGCGTTCTCGTCTCGAGGCTGGTGGTGTAATTCATACGCAGACTCGTGTGTATAATTCGTAAATCCTCCGTTTGTTTGTAACCCCGCGAAACTAAGGCTTGAATTTTCTAAATGATGGAGATATGTTAATGGAATCTTTTATTCTTATATGCTGCTTTAATTTAGGATTTTGAAGAACATACAAGACAAGCAGGAAATGGGGCAAATTGAAAATATCTAAATAGGAAAGAATTAGCATATCACAGGAACAAATCATCAAAACAAACCAAAAATACCAGCAACAAAAAAACAATCGAGTTTTCTGTACAAAGTATAATGTTGTATAAAAACATCAGCTGTGACCGGTGGATTTTCAGTCCCTCACAGAAGCAGTAGAGCGAGGGTGCGTTCGATGCTTCCGGACAGTGCTACCAAATGCACGATCCATGGCTAACTTTAACCTTATATAAAATAAAAACTACTGAGTTTAGAGGGTTGCAATTTGGTATGTTTGATGATTGGAGGGTGGATGATCGAGATATCAATTTGCAGCCCTCTAGCCTCAGTAGCTTTTTAGATATGATGGCGGACAGAATAAAATGCAGATGGACGGACAAAGTCAGCACAATAGTTTTCTTTTACAGAAAACTAAAAGAAAAAAGGCTTTTTGTTTCCTGCGTGGAAGAAAAAGTTACTAAAATAGTCAAATTAAATCTTATGAATATTCACAGTTTAAATCTTCCATGGATAATAACAAGAAGTTTGGTTGAATTATCATAGATGCAGTGTAATCGTTAGCCAAATATTATTGAATCCGCGGAGAGAGAGAGAGAGAGAGAGAGAGAGAGAGAGAGAGAGAGAGAGAAATGGAATGATGTTAACTGAGTAACAATGAAAGTTTGCTATGCAGGCGAATCTTTCTCTAGACAATGAGAGAGAGAGAGAGAGAGAGAGAGAGAGAGAGAGAGAGAGAGAGAGAGAGAGAGAGTTATCAACGCAAAGGCCGTTTTGCTGGTAAATGTTTCTTCAAACAACACTCTAAATTTGTTCAAGTGTGTCCTTATAAATATATGTATGAAAATGTTTTAGTTTACGCATCTTGCAATAATAATATATGCAAATGCTTGTATACATAAGATACCTTGAATAATATTCATTCACTCAAAAGAACCATTGACATTCAAGATTCAAAATCTTGAAATTAACATACCTTGCGTAAGGGTTCCAGAATGGTTATCTTTTCAACACAAGTAACGTTTTCATCAAACCAAGACGATTATCACCGTCACGAGAAAGAAGCCTCTAGAGGGGATCAAGTCCAGCTTAGACCGAAAACGTTTCAAGTTGGGTTTTAACCTTTACCCTAAAAAACGTTTGCTTTAGGAAAGGAAACGTTTAAACTCTCGGAATTTCTTGCAACAGCATCAAAATCAAAACAAGGTAAGCCTCCAACATGACTCGCAAAAGGGCTGTGATGAAATTTGTTCAACTTTGAAAGAGAAAACTGTTGTCTTTTTCCCTTTTACTTCCGGGCTGGAGTGTTGCTCTGATTTGTAAGAGGAAACAACTATTAATGTTTTTTTTCTTTTTTCTTTTTTTTTAGCCTTCCAGTCCGAAGTTAGATATGCATTACCGAGGGTCGAGTACCGATTATATCGAGGTCTGAATACACCTGCTTTTGATTGGCTGTTTGTTTGTTCACGTTCTGTGCTGAGAAACGGAATATCGTACGAGGAGGTAATAGGTTATCGTACCGATAACCTGTTGAGATTCAAGATGCTTGTGATGTGCATGGTATAAGGGAAATGTTTACTCATTTGCGAATGGTTCATTTGTTCGTGAATTATGATGGTTAAGGGTGCGTGTACATGAGCGTGAAAAGAGAGAGAGAGAGAGAGAGAGAGAGAGAGAGAGAGAGAGAGAGAGAGAGAGAGAGAGAGAGAGAGAGAGAGAGAGTCTAATTTTTTTATTAACCTTTTGTCTTGTTAAATGATAGTTTTCTTTTCACTTTGAAAAAAGGTCAGATAAGAGAGAGAGAGAGAGAGAGAGAGAGAGAGAGAGAGAGAGAGAGAGAGGAGTAGGGTCTAATTTTTTTATCATCCTTTTATCCTCTTAAACGCTAAAGGTTTCTCTTCAATTCGATAAAGGTCAGATAAAAGAGAGAGAGAGAGAGAGAGGGAGAGTCTAATTTTTTATTATCTTTTTATCCTTTTAAACACTACAGGTTTCGCTTCAATTTGATAAATAGCAGATAAGAGAGAGAGAGAGAGAGAGAGAGAGAGAGAGAGACGGAAATGAACTATAATCCTCTTAGAAAGAGGGACTAGGGTGTAATGCTCTCCTCTGTTCTAGAGTTCCGATGGTGTAGACATCGGCTCTAAAGAAGGAAGCCTCTTAGACCCAAAAGGGAGTCTTTCTTAGAGAGATTAGTCTTAGTCTCCCTCGTGCTGACTGGGGTCTTTGAGTGGCAGTGTCTTTCAGTGTCTTTCCCCTTGACGTAAAGGGAGTTTTTTTGGGGGGAAAAGAAGCTAGGAAAATAGACTAATTTAAAGCGATAGGATTTTGATAAATAAAGATCAACTCGGCCCCCTCCTTAGAAGACATCTCAATGCTCCTTATAAATAACTATGAAAAGTTCTTTGA
>NC_061103.1:37982817-37990317 GCF_015104395.2 Macrobrachium nipponense
GTTAGAATGGAGAGAGAGAGAGAGGTTGCGAGTCGAGAGAGAGAGAGAGAGAAGGCTACACCAGCGATCGCTTAGAGAGAGAGAAAGAGAGAGAGAGAGAGAGAGAGAGAGATTGAGTGTGTTGTCAGTTTGCCTTAACGCTTCGGGTTTCACGCATACCTAAATACTAAATACCCTTTGCTGGTAATAGGTATCAGCAGGTGGGTAACAGATTGTGGTAGCAAACAGTGTAAGAGGCTTTTATATATTTTATAAGAAGTGGGTACGCTCCGAAGAGACAGGTGACCAGTTAGACAGGGGTTATGATCATGTCACAGACATAATACTTAGCGGTGGTTTTCAAACGACAAAGCCTTTGTGGGATTGTGGAAAATTGTTAAATTGTTAGATTTTAGTTGCTAAGTGAGAGATAATGGGAAAATATCTGTCCATTAACTGTGGCAATGATGGGAGAGAAATTGAACTGGACTCAGCATTTTGCCCAGGGCGGTCTGCCTCAAAGGAGTCACACTCAGTGTGGCTTGTGCGTGTGATATTGAGTGCATCCCGAGATGCCCATGAGTGTGTGTGTTAGCGTGTCTTGCGCAAATTCAGGGTTTTTTTGTTCTCACTGTGAAGTGGTAAGTGTTAAAGAGACTTTTTTTAGTCTTGGGGAGGGTTTTTTGAATCATTCAGTATTATGGGATTGGTTTGGGATACCACATTTTTTTTCCCCAGAGTAGCAGAAAGTGAAGTGTTTTCTTTATTGGCGCATGTTTAGAAGAGACGCATTCGTCTTTGTTTAGTGTATACGTGTGTATGAATATTTTTCATACCTGCGAATCTGTGCTTGAATTGCAATTTTTGCTTGGATACAGAGAGCCCCCAGTCGTTCTTGCGGGCTCAGCACTTTCTGCAAACGACGCAGAAGGGCATTGCTTACCAGGAGGGTACTACTGGTATACCTGGGGGGGTACTCAGACACTGTTCAGGGGAGTGTTCTATCGCCCAGAGGAGGGTGAAACTTTTTTTTCTCAGTGGGGGTGAACTCCTTCTTTTTTTTTCTTTGTGTCGGGGTGTTGGGGGACGAATTTGCCCTTGACAATGAATTTTCAGTGCCAGGACATCAGCTGATGATGATCAGTTGATGATGTGAGACCCCTGTAGGGTCTTTTTTTTAGAAATAGATTTTCTTTCTCTTGAATGAAGAGAAAAGGATATGAAATGCATTGGATGTGTGTAAGTTTTCCTTATGCTTTGGAATGCACAAATATAATGGGGACACAGAGATTATTATTATTTTTATTGTGTTGGAGAGATTACTTTAAAATGGTGCTGAGTGATGGTGAATGCCGATGAGTGGTATTGTATCTGTTGTTGAATCTGATGATACTGGTGATTGGTGTTGATTGGTGTTGATTGGTGTTGGTTGGTATCATGGGGTTTGGCAATGCTAGTGTATACTGGGGGAATTGCAGATATTTGCAGGAGAATTATTACTGGGGGAATCCTTATCATTATTACTTGAGATATTTTACGGGAGGGTTACTCAAGTAGAATTATCATTACTTGAGACTTATTTTACGAGAGATTTGAGATATTTCATGGGAGATTATTTTATAATTATTACAGATAATTATATTATGGAGAATTATTACAATGAATTATGGGAGAAGTTTTGTGGTTAATTATTTATTGAGTTTTTATAACTTTAGAGAATATGTCAATAGTTCATGAGTGATGAATCTGGCTGAATCTTGATGAATTATGCTGAATTTTGGTGAATTGTGCTGAATTTTGCTGAACTTCTGGTGAATTTTGTGCTGAATTTTTGGTGAAAGGACAAGCATATACATTAGTAATGTTTTTGTACTAATACTAGTGGTTTTTATGCTAGCAATTTTGGTGATACTGCTGATAATGATACTTCTGATACTGATTTTTTTTATATACTAATATGTGGGTGTTGTAATGCTATCAAGGGTGGTGTTGTTTTTCTTTAATTTGGGAGGAACTAACAACACATTTTTTTCTGTTTTTCTTTTTTTATGAGTTCAGCAGATAATTGCTTGACATATACGTGAGTTATGGGGGATAGTTCACACTGCCGTTGATTTTTCTTTTCTCCTTTTTTAGAAGTTAGCCATCGCTGACACAAGTTTTTTATATCGTGGGTGAATTTGAATTTATTTTTTCTCTCCAGTTTGTGTGAATTTTCTTTAATATCTCAGTTTGTGACTTAGAGTCATTATTCAGGAACTTGTTTGTGTTTTCAGCTGTTTGATGCTGCAGAGAGATATATGGGAGAATTTTTGCATTTTTTTTAATGCATACGTAATGGCACTACATTTATTTTTCTCTGGATATTTATGTTCCAGAAATTATGAGTTTCTTGCACAATACCTTTGTTGTATTTGTGACAACTTTGCCAGAGGTAGGAAACTTGGCTAAGTTTCTAATGGCTTATGTCGTAGTGCATATGGAGAAGTCTTTGCTTAGACACTTTGAATTTGGAGTTCTGTTATAATGAGTTGTGGCACATTGGTGATTTTTTCTAGAATTTCTTGAGCAATTTTATTTGCCGAGTTTTTGCCCTTTTTTAGCAGTTATGCTAAGGAGAGAGTTTATAGTTTTTTACTATAACATTGAGTTATTCTCTGGAGAATTGGAGATATATTATTCTGGAGTTATAATTTGAGATATAATATACTGGAGATATATTTTTGGCCATTTGATATTTGCCTATGGTGGTGAGAGCTATGTTTAGTTCAATTATTTTGCAGCCATCTTTGTTGCAAATGGAGACACTCTTGAGGAGATATATGGGGCAATATTTGTGAGTGGGTCAGCTGGATGCTTTGAGTGCACATTTTTTTGGAGATGGGGTTTCATTTTGATTATCCTGCTTGGAGATATATTTTTTGGGGACCTGTTTTATTCCACATGGAGTTATTGGTGAAATAGAGGTAAGTATTTTTATTTGCCGAAACAGAGGTGAATATTTTTTATTCCTGGAGCGGTGGTTTTTTATTAACACGTGGTTATTGGGGAAATAAGAGGGAATATGGTGTGGGGGTGGTTATAATGAAAAGGGGGAAATATTTTTATCATTGGAGTGGTTTTATTATTAATATGGTGAAATATATATATATGGAGGTGACATTAATCTTTGGCAGGTGACCTATTTTTGTGGTTATGAATTTTTTCTGGGAGTTTTTTTGAGCCATGAGAAGAGTTCTGTGGTTCTTTTTTTTTTTTTTTGTTTTGTGATTATTTGGAGGCAAGTGGCATTACTGCATTGTGGTCCTATGGAGATGTTGTGCATTTTTTAAGTTCACAAGTGTGTTATTTTTGGAGGCATATAATTGCTGCATTACGAGTTTATCGTAAGTTTTTATCCCAGATAGGTGATAATTTTTTTTATAATTGGGCATGACCATATGAGAGATGTGTCTTTAAGACAAATTTTGAGCAGCTTAGTCATCCTGGAGTTAATTTAGTGAAATGTGCTTACTTCGTGTCAGTTAGAACCTTTTTTTTGAGAATCATGAGTTTCCAAACTTGCAAGTCTGACTAGACATTTTTTTTGTGCCGCAGTTTGAGCACGTGTCCGCAGGTGGATTTTTTTGCTGAAACAGCTGCGATGAGTCCTGTGTGCTGATTCTTTTCCTCTAGTGGTGATTGCTCAGAGTTTTGCAATATCGGGAAATGTTGACCAAAGCATTCCATAAAAGTGCACATGTAAGAGTTTGCTTTCTGGCCATGTCCAGTCGCATGAAAGTTGCGATGTCAAAAATTCCGTAACTATACATGTGGCATTTGTGGGGAAGAAGTGGGGTTATGTATATTATGCATATGTTATGTGTTTTGTGATGGGGAAGTTTACTTGTGATTATCTTTTTTTTATTTTCCTTCCTTTTTCCTACGAGAGATGTAATTGGGGGTTGTGTTTTAAATAGCATTTCTTTTTGGACGGGAGATGTAATTTATCGGGGTTGTGATTTACACAGATGGGCGTTTGACATTAAGTCTCATTGAAATTAATTTTATGAGCAGGATAGGGGTTTTTGTTGTTAAAACATTGGAGATTTTTACTAATTTTGTGAGTTGCTGTGATATCAGAGCTTGAGAGAACATTTTTGATTTTGGGTCTGGGCTTGTTATGTGATTTTTTTTTCTTGGGCTCATTACCTTTTTTCTTTTTTTTTACTTATGATAACATTCGAGTTTGAAATGTGAGTGCAGAAGTCCGTGGAGTTCCTGTGAGTTCTGGATTGTGTGTGCTGATGTGTGAGTTTGGAGAATTGAGTTAGAGAACTTAGTATTTTTTCCTTTGCGAGTTGTGATAATGACTTATGATTTAGTAGTCATATTAAATGGAGTTAATTGGGAGATGTTCAGTTGGTATTTCTGACTTTTTGAGGTCATTATTTATAGAAATAGTATGTCTGGGGTTAATTCTTTTTTGATTGACCGATGACTTGACTGACATACTTAAACACACCATAATCGTCGTTCCCCGACACTAGCAAGACGTCCACCAGCCATGCAGAGATTTTGCTGTCGTTTATCCAGGGTGATTATGAGAGTTTCTGCGAGTCTACAGAGTTCTATAGCGATTTTTTTTATCTACAGAAGCAGTTAGAAGTCTTTTACAGGGACGGAGGCCATTCGCCTTTCTACAGTCTGTGCTGGAAGTTGCAGACAAAGAGGGACACTCAAGAATCCAAAATGCAGAAAAAATGTATACGCCGAGTGTTATGGGAGATGAAGCGTGATAAGACTTTAATTTATAATGCCAGAGACGTGCAGATATTACTTTTTTTTTTGAGCCGGCCAATGTGTTTTATATGTATATGCTGTTTTACCAGTTGCTAGGCAGGGGCTAGCAATTTTGGGTGGCCGAGCTCTGTGAGATGAAAGGGGTTATAATTAATAATATGTTTGATATGCCAATGTGATGTGCTGTGACTTTGCGCAGAACAGAGCCAAAGCAATGACCTGAGAAAGCTGATAAATCATTCTGAGATGGCGTGATATGAAGATGTTTGTTTAAGCGGGTCAACGTTCATTCTGTAGTTATGTGTGAGGTCATGGGGTCTTGTTCAAGTGCCTTTGGAAACTGGCTGCAACCAGTTACATGGGGCGTTGACAAAGTGTGAGTTCATATGTATGTGTACTAACTATGTCCATTCATAATGGCATCTTTAGCCAAGTCTATGGGAAGACTTTCAGAGAGGTCCGTGGGAGAAAGGCAGAATACTGGGGATAGCTCTGCGAAAGTTTATCTATTTAAGTGTGTGATATTCCATGCTGTAATGGGTAAGCGTTGTATTACTTTAGCCAAAGGGATGGCTTGTTTAGTACCTTGTATAGATGTCATATTTCATTTAGTCTTTGACTTTGCCTTTGCAATTGTGTGTGCTTACGAGTATGTTCTCGTGTCTTTGTAACAGGCAATTCTGGCAAGGGGACCGAGAGTCCTAGGGGCCCGAGGGTCATGTGTGGAGAAGTGATAATTGGTGTGACTAATTACTGATTAAGAAATTTAAATGCTGGGGGTTAACTGAGTTAGTTAGTCTGTGAGACTTGAATTATTATCTTTCCATTGTTAAATAAATATTATGTTTTTGTAATGCATGACTCTTATTTGATGACCTGTTAGAATAGAGAGCGAGAGAGGTTGCGAGTCGAGAGAGAGAGAGAGAGAGAAAGCTACACCAGTGATCGCTTAGAGAGAGAGAGAGAGAGAGAGAGAGAGAGAGAGAGAGAGAGAGAGAGAGAGATTGAGTGTGCTGTCAGTTTGCCTTGATGCTTCGGGTTTCACGCATACCTAAATACTAAATACCCTTTGCTGGTAATAGGTATCAGCAGGTGGGTAACACACACACACACACACACACACACACATATATATATATATATATATATATATATATATATATATATATATATGCATATATGCATACATAAATATGTATATATATATATACATATATATATAATATATATATATATATATAGTATATATATCTATATATATGTATATATCTTGCAATTCCACAATGGTCCCGTGGGTGAAGTATACAAGAGATCCTAACATGAAAATGAAAGAAGGAGGTACCAAGACTTTCAACTTTTATTCCAAAGTCATCTTCAGGGTACTGAACAATTTAAGGGAAACAACTTATACAAGAAACAACATGAGGCCACATATAAAACAAGTCAACAACCTACTTAAGTATGCAAATAAACATTGTTCAAAACAAAAGACATACTTAACGGAAATATGTAGTTACTAAAATCACAGTACAAAACTATCTGTTTGTAAAATATCTAACAAACTTTGTTTAACTTTTAAATCATCAAGAATAAAACTTTTTAACAATTCGTCCATCTTAAAAGGACCATCGCTCATATTCATGTTATTAAAAGAACTAATGAGGCAATCTTCAACTAACAATCTGTCATGCATTGATGAACTTCTAAAAACTACTGTAGCTGAATTCCAGTCTATAGGGTGTTCAAAATCCCTCACGTGACAAAAAATGGCACTTGAACCGTTCGCAACCCGTACATTATATTTATGCTGTGTAACTCTCTTACTTAGTTCCTTACCAGATTGTCCAATATAAGGCAAATTGTAAACAGAGCACTTAATTTTGTACAAGCCTCCTGTTGTCATCACTGATTTATTACAAAACAATGCATTTTTGACAGATGACTTATTACTAAAAACAACATTTATATTCAGACATTTCAGGCTACGTACAATTGATAAAAATTCACAGTGGTATGGCAAAACTAAAATATTTTCAATTTCAAACTTACTTGATCTTTCGTGACAATAAAATGATTTTTTGGCACTTGGGTAACATAATTCTCTCGCAATTTCATAGATGTTCTTAATTTCCTCGTCTAAGAATTCAGGATCACAAATTCTATATGCCCGTAAAAACATCCCTGAGAAGACTGTTCGTTTTATCTTGGGGTGATAGCTAGAAAAATTATGAATGAAAGCATTCACTGCTGTTGGTTTACGGTAAACTTTGAATTTAAAACCGTTGTCGGTTCTCATAACGAATGTGTCAAGAAATGGTAGGGTTTTATCCTGTTCTATTTCCAATTTGAATTTTATGGATGGAACCAGGCCATTCAAAAGTTCTAAAAACTCCAAGGGGTCACGATCCCGTGGCCACAGGCATATTATGTCATCAACGTATCTGTGCCTTGTCAAAGTAAACGTAATGATACTTGGTAGGTATCTGATTTCGTAAAACTCCATATAGATATTTGAGAGAGTTGCAGATTTGTGATCCTGAATTCTTAGACGAGGAAATTAAGAACATTTATGAAATTGCGAGATAATTATGTTACCCAAGGTATTTTATTGATAGTTGCCTCCAAAGTGCCAAAAAATCATTTTTTTGTCACGAAAGATCAAGTAAGTTTGAAACTGAAAATATTTTAGTTTTGCCATACCACTGTGAATTTTTATCAATTGTGTGTAGCCTGAAATGT
>NC_061103.1:37995317-37999083 GCF_015104395.2 Macrobrachium nipponense
GATCACTTTTCGAAAATCAATTAGATATTCACGTATCCCACCTCATTTACATACACAATATCCCCTTATTCACTATTAAGAGCGTCTAAGAGTTTCAGATTAATTTCTATAAAAACTTATTCACCGAGGATATAAACAAATGATGAAAGGCAGCATTGCATTCGCGAGGCATCGAGAAATAGTCATTTCCTTCGTATTTCAAGCACAAAGAGAAATAAATTAAAATCTCTCTGAGCTTCTATTCAATTCTAATGATAGTTTCATGCTGGAAATATCACGTATGTACAAGAAATAATGGCTTTGCCATTGCTTTGCCATTGCATCATGGACGTTTTTAATATGCAGAACAAAAGGGGCTGTGTTCTACAATGTAATTGTAGCAAGTGTAGCAGAAATAGTATATTTTTGTTACTCTGTAACCTTTATATTATTATTATTAATATTATCCTTATTATTATCTGACCTTTTAATCTATGAAGGCAAAGATGAGTGCAATTGGTCCTTTGATTGAATGAGAACAATCTCTCTCTCTCTCTCTCTCTCTCTCTCTCTCTCTCTCTCTCTCTCTCTCTTCTCTCTCTTCCCTTGGTCAAAGGAAATTGAGATTTAAGGAAAGGAAAGGCTATCATGTCTGATTTGATTGCACCGGAAATAGAGGTTTATTTTTTTGCTCTCTCTCTCTCTCTCTCTCTCTCTCTCCAATACAGGATCTTCCTCGTAAATGAATTCCTTAAAATCCAGGATTATTTTATAGATATTTTAGTTGAAGCAACAAACAAGAGATTGAGTTTCCCAGTTTTCAACCGTATAAAACTCTCTCTCTCTCTCTCTCTCTCTCTCTCTCTCTCCTCTCCAAAATCTGTTTTTGTATGCGGGAGGAGTCTCATGATATGACACAATCCCATTAGGCTCTTATAAATTCTGAAATTTAACCTGAAAATCTACACACCACTCTGCGAATGTCTATCAATTTCGTGCATTGGTATTCCAGAGAGAGAGAAGAGAGAGAGAGAGAGAGAGAGAGAGAGAGAGAGAGAGAGAGATTCCCTTGGCTGTCGATTCGAAAAGACATTCTTATTTTTACTTTAAATGTAATAGTTTTTAAGAAAAACAAGATATTTTGAGGGATTTCCTTGTGAAGGAGAGCCTACAGTGAAGAGAGAGAGAGAGAGAAGAGAGAGAGAGAGAGAATGATCAATTGTATAAATTGGCCAAAATATTTATCCTATTTAGAAAATGATGGCATGATTTTTCGTGTTGAAATTATATGCTAACAGATTCACGCCCTCTGAATTACGATTCGCCTTTGACCTGTATTTACATTTTTGTTTGCCTTTGACAGGAAAACAGTCAAGTCTAATACAGCTGTGCATTGCATAATCCCTAAAAATCATTATGCAGGGGTGATGGTGATGTTTGTCTGATGGAATAGAACATTCTGACACAAATAAACTCGCAATGAAATGTAAATGTATTTGTATATCGCTTGTAGTCTATGTTTTTGCAATGCGTAGACAGTTTATTCGCTGATAGAAAACTGGTATCACAATCTGTCTGTGTAAGAACCATATATTGCTACATAAAAATGTTAGTAATATATATTTAGTTCTCCAAAACACGAACATTTTGGCTTAAGGACAGAAAAAAAAATGAAAGCTTCCCGATTCTCACCAAGGCTTTTGAGGTCAGAGCGAATTTCAAACTAATATCTGAGAGGGATAAGAAATATCTTATCATTTCCAGCTCGTAATGGGAATGAGTCATTTCTGGTGATTTGGTGACAAGGACATGAATCAAGCGCTTAATGGTTTATGTATAGCAGCGAAGATGATGACTTGACGAATAGAGTAAGTGAATTATGAAACTAAATCTGCTAATGGAACCATTATTTTCTTCATTATGCAACATATTGAAGACAGGGGTATCCTTTCCTAATAATAATAATAATAATAATAATAATAATAATAATAATAATAATAATAATAATAATAATAATAATAATATCTTAGAGTACCCATACTCCTTCTTTGAGTGGCAATACCTTCAAATTTCCAGTGATATAATAATAATAATAATAATAATAATAATAATAATAATAATAATAATAATAATAATAATAATGCACGGACAATACATGAGACAGACTAAAGAACTAGCCAGCGATGACAATTGGCAATGGCTACAGAGGGGAGAGCTAAAGAAGGAAACTGAAGAAATGATAACAGCGGCACAAAATCAGGCCCTAAGAACCAGATATGTTCAAAGTATGATAAACGGAAATAACATCTCTCCCATATGTAGGAAGTGCAATACGAAAAATGAAACCATAAACCACATAGCAAGTGAATGCCCGGCACTTGCACAGAACCAGTACAAAAAGAGGCATGATTCAGTGGCAAAAGCCCTCCACTGGAGCCTGTGCAAGAAACATCAGCTACCTTGCAGTAATAAGTGGTACGAGCACCAACCTGAAGGAGTGATAGAAAACGATCAGGCAAAGATCCTCTGGGACTATGGTATCAAAACGGATAGGGTGATACATGCAAACAGACCAGACGTGACGTTGATTGACAAAGTCAAGAAGAAAGTATCACTCATTGATGTCGCAATACCATGGGACACCAGAGTTGAAGAGAAAGAGAGGGAAAAAATGGATAAGTATCAAGATCTGAAAATAGAAATAAGAAGGATATGGGATATGCCAGTGGAAATCGTACCCATAATCATAGGAACACTAGGCACGATCCCAAGATCCCTGAAAAGGAAACTGGAAAAACTAGAGGCTGAAGTAGCTCCGGGTCTCATGCAGAAGAGTGTGATCCTAGAAACGGCGCACATAGTAAGAAAAGTGATGGACTCCTAAGGAGGCAGGATGCAACCCGGAACCCCAACACTACTAAATACCACCCAGTCGAACTTGGAGGACTGTGATAGAGCAAAAAAAAAAAAATAAAATAAAATAAAAAATAATAATAATAATCAAGCATGCAACATGGCTCCAAAAAGTTAAGGAAGAATAAAAAGGGAGAATAAAACAAAGATTCACTGAGATCACGACAGACACAGTCAGACACCAACTAAAAAAAATACCCAAACGGAAAGCCACAGGTCCCGATGAAGTTTTTGGATACTGGTTCAAAAACTTCGAGGCACTACACCCACGAATAGCAGAACAACTCCAGGTATCATCAGTGAAAGGCTATACAACTACCATTCACCACCAACAGAAAGGCTGCAGAAGAAGTAGTAATGGGCACAAAAGATTAGCTCCTGATAGACAAAATGGTAATGAAGAATAGTAGAAGGAAAACCAACCTAAGCATGGCATAGATAGACTATAAGAAAGCCTTAGATATGATACAACACACGGCTAATAGAATACCTGAAAATATATGGGGCAGAGCAAAACACCATCAGCTTCCTCAAAAATACAATGCGCAACTGGAATACAATACTTACAAGTTCTGGAATAAGACTAGTAGAGGTTAATATCAGGAGAGGGATCTTCCAAGGCGACTCACTGTCCCCACTACCCTTCGTAGTAGCCATGATTCCTATGACAAAAGTACTGCAGGAGATGGATACTTGGTACCAACTCAAGAAAAGAGGCAACAGAATTAACCATCTGATGTTCATGGACGACATCAAGCTATATGGTAAGAGTATCAAGGAAATAGATACCCTAATCTAAGACTGTAAGGAATGTATCTGGGGACATTAGGATGGAGTTTGGAATAGAAAAATGTGCCTAAGTCAACATACACAA
>NC_061103.1:38004583-38037083 GCF_015104395.2 Macrobrachium nipponense
GTGGTGTATTGTGCTTTGCAATTAGGAAAAAACCAACTAACGGATGCGTGAAATAATTCACCAGGACCTCACTTTCTCTACCCCGTTAACTCAGTTTACGAAACACTAATCCCCAAAAATAAACAAAGTATTAAAGAACAGAGAAGGGAGGGGGGCTGGTTGGGGGGATAAAGAATGTAAAAGAATAAAAGAGCCAAGGGTCTTAAAATTGTAAGAGCTCTCACTAAACTTCTACTGTCGTTAATTGAGCGTCTGGGACTTTAGGCCAGAAAAAAAAAATCGTTAAAAATGTATTTTGAAAAACCGAAGCTTTCTCTTTAAGATCTTAATCTTGTGGATTATTTAGTCTTGGTAAAGAAAAATCGCGCTGTAATTTACGTGAGGCCTTTTGTCACTGAAAATGTTACAATTCTTTTTTTTGTGTGTGGGGAGGTGGGGGGGGGGGGGGGGGGCGCTGGAATTCTCGATACGCAAAATTCGGTTTCAGATTTTCACATCGAAAAGGACTCACTGATTCCTACTCATTAGAAATCACAAAGTCTTTTATTCACTATTGAATAAAAAAAATCCTTTTACTTTATATTTGTGGCTTATCGAAAATCATTTTACAATCGATTAATTCACTTTCATTAACTATCAAATACAAATTCGATCTCAATTACAATCATAAAGTTGTTTATTCACTATTAAATTCCTCTTTTTTTTATATTCACTTTCTTTGACATTTACAAAGTCTTTGATCACTTTTCGAAAATCAATTAGGTATTCACGTATCCCACCTCATTTACATACACAATATCCCCTTATTCACTATTAAGAGCGTCTAAGAGTTTCAGATTCATTTCTATAAAAACTTATTCACCGAGGATATAAACAAATGATGAAAGGCAGCATTGCATTCGCGAGGCATCGAGAAATAGTCATTTCCTTCGTATTTCAAGCACAAAGAGAAATAAATTAAAATCTCTCTGAGCTTCTATTCAATTCTAATGATAGTTTCATGCTGGAAATATCACGTATGTACAAGAAATAATGGCTTTGCCATTGCTTTGCCATTGCATCATGGACGTTTTTAATATGCAGAACAAAAGGGGCTGTGTTCTACAATGTAATTGTAGCAAGTGTAGCAGAAATAGTATATTTTTGTTACTCTGTAACCTTTATATTATTATTATTAATATTATCCTTATTGTTATCTGACCGTTTTAAATCTATGAAGGCAAAAGAATTGAGTGCAATTGGCGTTCCTTTTTGATTGAAATGAGAACAATCTCTCTCTCTCTCTCTCTCTTCTCTCTTCTCCTTCTCTCTCTCTTCTCTCTCTCTATCTAGTAAAGGAAATTGAGATTTAAGGAAAGGAAAGGCTATCATGTCTGATTTGATTGCACCGGAAATAGAGGTTTATTTTTTTGCTCTCTGCCTCTCTCTTCTCCTTCTTTCCCTTTTCTCTCCTCTCTCTCTCTCTCTCTCTCTCTCTCTCTCTCTCTCTCTCTCTCTCTCCAATACAGGATCTTCCTCGTAAATGAATTCCTTAAAATCCAGGATTATTTTATAGATATTTTAGTTGAAGCAACAAACAAGAGATTGAGTTTCCCAGTTTTCAACCGTATAAAACTCTCTCTCTCTCTCTCTCTCTCTCTCTCTCTCTCTCTCTCTCTCTCTCTCTCTCTCTCTCTCCAAAATCTGTTTTTGTATGCGGGAGGAGTCTCATGATTTGACACAATCCCATTAGGCTCTTATAAATTCTGAAATTTAGCCTGAAAATCTACCCACCACTCTGCGAATGTCTATCAATTTCGTGCATTGGTATTCCAGAGAGAGAGAGAGAGAGAGAGAGAGAGAGAGAGAGAGAGAGAGAGAGAGAGAGAGAGAGAGAGAGAGAGAGATTCCCTTGGCTGTCGATTCGAAAAGACATTCTTGTTTTTACTTTAAATGTAATTGTTTTTAAGAAAAACAAGATATTTTGAGGGATTTCCTTGTGAAGGAGAGCCTACAGTGAAAAGAGAGAGAGAGAGAGAGAGAGAGAGAGAGAGAGAGAGAGAGAGAGAGAGAATGATCAATTGTATAAATTGGCCAAAATATTTATCCTATTTAGAAAATGATGGCATGATTTTTCGTGTTGAAATTATATGCTAACAGATTCACGCCCTCTGAATTACGATTCGCCTTTGACCTGTATTTACATTTTTGTTTGCCTTTGACAGGAAAACAGTCAAGTCTAATACAGCTGTGCATTGCATAATCCCTAAAAATCATTATGCAGGGGTGATGGTGATGTTTGTCTGATGGAATAGAACATTCTGACACAAATAAACTCGCAATGAAATGTAAATGTATTTGTATATCGCTTGTAGTCTATGTTTTTGCAATGCGTAGACAGTTTATTCGCTGATAGAAAACTGGTATCACAATCTGTCTGTGCAAGAACCATATATTGCTACATAAAAATAGTTAATAATTATATATTTAGTTCTCCAAAACACGAACATTTTGGCTTAAGGACAGAAAATGAAAGCTTCCCGATTCTCACCAAGGCTTTTGAGGTCAGAGCGAATTTCAAACTAATATCTGAGAGGGATAAGAAATATCTTATCATTTCCAGCTCGTAATGGGAATGAGTCATTTCTGGTGATTTGGTGACAAGGACATGAATCAAGCGCTTAATGGTTTATGTATAACAGCGAGGATGATGATTTGACGAATAGAGTAAGTGAATTATGAAACTAAATCTGCTAATGGAACCATTATTTTCTTCATTATGCAACATATTGAAGACAGGGTATCCTTTCCTAATAATAAAAATTAATAATAACGATAATAATATATAATAATAATAATAATAATAATTGATTGCAGGTCCACAATAATATCGCATGTGAAGCATATAAAGTGTTTAATGATAAGAGCTTTCGAACCCTGCACCAGGTTCATCCTCAGGATGAACCTGGTGCAGGGTTCGAAAGCTCTTATCATTAAACAACTTTATATGCTTCACATGCGATATTATTGTGGACCTGCAATCATTGTTATCATTTTCGACACTGAAAATTGTGCCCAATAATAATAATAATAATAATAATGAGAACTGAAGGGATAAAGCTACCAGATGGGAGCAACATCAAACACATAGATGAGACAGGATACAAATAACCTGGGAATAATGGGAAGTAGGAAGATATAAACACAAAGAGATGAAGGACACGATCAGGAAAGAATATATGCAGAGACTCAAGGCGATACTCAAGTCAAAACTCAACGCCGGAAATATGATAAAAGCCATAAACACATGGGCAGTGCCAGTAATCAGATACAGCGCAGAATAGTGGAATGGACGAAGGCAGAACTCCGCACCATAGATCAGAAAACCAGGAAAAATATGACAATACACAAAGCACTACACCCAAGAGCAAATACGGACAGACTATACATAACACGAAAGGAAGGAGGGAGAGGACTACTAAGTATAGAGGACTGCGTCAACATCGAAAACAGAGCACTGGGGCAATATCTGAAAACCAGTGAAGACGAGTGGCTAAAGAGTGCATGGGAAGAAGGACTAATAAAAGCAGACGAAGACCCAGAAATATACAGAGACAGGAGAAAAGACAGAAAGAACAGAGGACTGGGCACAACAAACCAATGCACGGACAAATACATGAGACAGACTAAAGAACTAGCCTTAGCGATGACAATTGGCAATGGCTACAGAGGGGAGAGCTAAAGAAGGAAACTGAAGGAATGATAACAGCGGCACAAGATCAGGCCCTAAGAACCAGATATGTTTCAAAGTACGATAGACGGAAATAAACATCTCTCCCATATGTAGGAAGTGCAATACGAAAAGTGAAACCATAAAACCACATAGCAAGTGAATGCCCGGCACTGCACAGAACCAGTACAAAAAGAGGCATGATTCAGTGGCAAAAGCCCTCCACTGGAGCCTGTGCAAGAAACGCCAGCTACCTTGCAGTAATAAGTGGTACGAGCACCAACCTGAAGGAGTGATAGAAAACGATCAGGCAAAGATCCTCTGGGACTATGGTATCAGAACGGATAGGGTGATACGTGCAAACAGACCAGACGTGACGTTGATTGACAAAGTCAAGAAGAAAGTATCACTCATTGATGTCGCTATACCATGGGACACCAGAGTTGAAGAGAAAGAGAGGGAAAAATTGGATAAGTATCAAGATCTGAAAATAGAAATAAGAAGGATATGGGATATGCCAGTGGAAATCGTACCCATAATCATAGGAGCACTAGGCACGATCCAAGATCCCTGAAAAGGAATCTAGAAAAACTAGAGGCTGAAGTAGCTCCAGGACTCATGCAGAAGAGTGTGATCCTAGAAACGGCAAACATAGTAAGAAGAGTGATGGACTCCTAAGGAGGGCAGGATGCAACCCAGAACCCCACACTATAAATACAGCACCCAGTCGAATTGGAGGACTGTGATAGAGCAAAAAAAAAAAAAAAAAAAAAAAAATAATAATAATAATAATAATAATGATTCCTTAGAAGAACCTCTAAGAGGTAACCGTCCTTTTCAGCGAATACAATAATAATAATAATAATAATAATAATAATAATAATAATAATAATAATAATAATAATAATATCTTAGAAGACCCTCTGAGAGGCAACCTTATTTCCAGTGTATAATAATAATAATAATAATAATAATAATAATTTTAATAATAATAATAATAATAATAATAATAATAATAATCAAGCATGCAACATGGCTCCAAAAAGTTAAGGAAGAATAAACCGGGAGAATAAAACAAAGATTCACTGAGATCACGACAGACACAGTCAGACACCAACTAAAAAAAATACCCAAACGGAAAGCCCCAGGTCCCGATGAAGTTTATGGATACTGGTTCAAAAACTTCGAGGCACTACACCCACGAATAGCAGAACAACTCCAGGTATCATCAGTGAAAGGCTATACAACTACCATTCACCACCAACAGAAAGGCTGCAGAAGGAAGTATATGGGCACAAAAGATTAGCTCCTGATAGACAAAATGGTAATGAAGAATAGTAGAAGGAAAACCAACCTAAGCATGGCATAGATAGACTATAAGAAAGCCTTAGATATGATACCACACACGGCTAATAGAATGCCTGAAAATATATGGGGCAGAGGAAAACACCATCAGCTTCCTCAAAAATACAATGCGCAACTGGAATACAATACTTACAAGTTCTGGAATAAGACTAGTAGAGGTTAATATCAGGAGAGGGATCTCCCAAGGCGACTCACTGTCCCCACTACTCTTCGTAGTAGCCATGATTCCTATGACAAAAGTACTGCAGGAGATGGATGCTTGGTACCAACTCAAGAAAAGAGGCAACAGAATTAACCATCTGATGTTCATGGACGACATCAAGCTATATGGTAAGAGTATCAAGGAAATAGATACCCTAATCTAAGACTGTAAGGAATGTATCTGGGGACATTAGGATGGAGTTTGGAATAGAAAAATGTGCCTAAGTCAACATACACAAGGGCAAAGTAACAAGGACTGAAGGGGTGAAGCTACCAGATGGGAACAACATCAAATACATAGATGAGACGGGATACAAATACCTGGGAATAATGGAAGGAGCGGATATAAAACACCAAGAGATGAAGGACACGATCAGGAAAGAATATATGCAGAGACGTAAGGCGATACTCAGGTCAAAACTCAATGGCGGAAATATGATAAAAGCCATAAACACATGGGCAATGCCAATAATCAGATACAGCGCAGGAATAGTGGAATAGATGAAGGCAGAACTTCGCAGCATAGACCAGAAAACGAGGAAACATAACAATACACAAAGCACTACACCCAAGAGCAAATACGGGCAGTCTATACATAACACAAAAGGAAGGAGGGAGAGGACTACAAAGTATAGAGGACTGCGTCAACATCGAAAACAGAGCACTGGGGCAATATATGAAAACCAGTGAAGACGAGTGGCTCAAAAGTGCATGGGAAGAAGGACTGATAAAAGTAGCGAAGATCCAGAAATATATAGAGACAGGAGAAAGATGAGCAGGACAGAGAAATGGCACAACAAACCAATGCATGGACAATACATGAGACAGACTAAAGAACTAGCCAGCGATGACACATGGCAATGGCTACCGAGGGGAGAGCTCAAGAAGGAAACTGAAGGAATGATAACAGCGGCACAAGATCAGGCCCTAAGAACCAGGTATGTCCAAAGAACGATAGATGGAAATAACATCTCTCCCATATGTAGGAAGTGCAATACGAAAAATGAAACCATAAACCACATAGCAAGCGAATGTCCGGCACTTGCACAGAACCAGTACAAAAAGAGATATGATTCAGTAGCAAAAGCCCTCCACTGGAGCCTGTGCCAGAAACGCCAGCTACCTTGCAGTAATAAGTGGTACGAGCACCAACCTGAAGTAGTAATAGAAAACGATCAGGCAAAGATCCTCTGGGACTATAGTATCAGAACAGATAGGGTGATACGTGCAAATAGAACAGACGTGACATTGAATAACAAAACCAAGAAGAAAGTATCACTCATTGATGTCGCAATACCATGGGACACCAGAGTTGAAGAGAAGGAAAGGGAAAAAATGGATGTGTATCAAGACCTGAAAATAGAAATAAGAAGGATATGGGATATGCCAGTGGAAATTGTACCCATAATCATAGGAACACTAGGCACGATCCCAAGATCCCTGAAAAGGAATCTGAAAAAACTAGAGGCTGAAGTAGCTCCAGCACTCATGCAGAAGAGTGTGATCTTAGAAACGGCGCACATAGTAAGAAAAGTGATGGACTCCTAAGGAGGCAGGATGCAACCCGGAACTCCACACTATAAATACCACCCAGTTGAATTGGAGGACTGTGATAGACATAAAAAAAAAAATAATAATAATAATAATAATAATAATAATAATAATAACAATAATAATAATAATAATAATAATAATAAGGAGGAAGGTCACCGAGAAATACCAAAGTACAAGAGAGGGACTAAATAACAACACAATAGAAGATGTAAAACAGAGGCATAAGGCCAAAGCACATAAGATCCAACGGTACATGAACAGGAAAAAGGGATACCAACAGAAAAAACTATTCGGAACTAACCAGAAAATACTATACAGCCAACTAAGAGGGGAAGACAACCACCAAGAAATTCCTGAAGCCGAACCAAGTAAGAGACTCTGGGAAAACATATGGAGCAATCCGGTATCACACAACAAACATGCAACATGGCTCCAGGAAGTCAAGGAAGAAGAAACAAGGAGAATAAAAAAAACAAAGATTCACAGAGATCACGACAGACACAGTTAGACACCAACTAAAGAAAATGCCAAACTGGAAAGCCCCAGGTCCCGATGAAGTCCATGGATACAAGGCCCTACACCCACGAATAGCAGAACAACTCCAGCATTGTATCTCAAATCACCATGCACCCAAATGGATGACCACAGGAAGGACATCATTAGTACAAAAAGACAAGAGTAAGGGAAATATAGCCAGTAACTACAGGCCTATCACCTGCCTACCAATAATGCGGAAGTTACTAACAGGTATCATCAGTGAAAGGCTATACAACTACCTAGAGGAGACAAACACAATCCCCCACCAACAGAAAGGCTGCAGAAGGAAGTGTAGGGGCACAAAAGACCAGCTCCTGATAGACAAAATGGTAATGAAGAACAGTAGGAGAAGGAAAACCAACCTAAGCATGGCATGGATACACTATAAGAAAGCCTTGGACATGATACCACACACATGGCTAATAGAATGCCTTGAAAATATATGGGGCAGAGGAAAACACCATCAGCTTCCTCAAAAAATACAATGTGCAACTGGAATACAATACTTACAAGCTCTGGAATAAGACTAGCAGAGGTTAATATCAGGAGAGGGATCTTCCAGGGAGACTCACTGTCCCCACTACTCTTCGTAGTAGCCATGATTCCCATGACAAAAGTTCAACAGAAGATGGATGCCGGGTACCAACTCAAGAAAAGAGGCAACAGAATTAACCACCTGATGTTCATGGACGACCTCAAGCTGTATGGTAAGAGCATCAAGGAAATAGATACCCTAATCCAGTCTGTAAGAATTGTATCTGGGGACATCAGGATGGAGTTTGGAATAGAAAAATGCGCCTTAGTCAACATACAAAAGGGCAAAGTAACAAGAACTGAAGGGATAAAGCTACCAGATGGGAGCAACATCAAACACATAGATGAGACGGGATACAAATACCTGGGAATAATGGAAGGAGGGGATATAAAACACCAAGAGATGAAGGACACGATCAGGAAAGAATATATGCAGAGACTCAAGGCGATACTCAAGTCAAAACTCAATGGCAGAAATATGATAAAAGCCTTAAGCACATGGGCAGTGCCAGTAATCAGATACAGCACAGGAATAGTGGAATGGACGAAGGCAGAACTCCGCAGCATAGATCAGACAACCAGGAAACATATGACAATACACAAAGCACTACACCCAAGAGCAAATACAGACAGGGTACTATACATAACACGAAAGGAAGGAGGGAGAGGGGACTACTAAAGTATAGAGGACTGCGTCAACATCGACAGAAAGCACTGGGCAATATCTGAAAGCCAGTGAAGACGAGTGGCTAAAGAGTGCATGGGAAGAAGGAATAATAAATGTAGACGAAGACCCAGAAATATACAGAGACAGGAGAATGACAAACAGAACAGACGACTGGCACAACAAACCAATGAACGGACAATACATGAGACAGACTAAAGAACTAGCCAGCGATGACACGTGGCAATGGCTACAGAGGGGAGAGCTAAAGAGGGAAACTGAAGGCATGATACAGCGCACAAGATCAGGCCCTGAGAATCAGATATGTTCAAAGAACAATAGACGGAAATAACATCTTTCCCATATGTAGGAAGTGCAATACGAAAAATGAAACCATAAACCACATAGCAAGCGAATGTCCAGCACTTGCACAGAACCAGTACAAAAAGAGGCATGATTCAGTGGCAAAAGCCCTCCACTGGAGCCTGTGCAAGAAACATCAGCTATCTTGCAGTAATAAGTGGTACAAGCACCAACCTGAAGGAGTGATAGAAAATGATCAGGCAAAGATCCTCTGGGACTATGGTATCAGAACGGATAGGGTGATACGTGCAAATAGACTAGACGTGACGTTGATTGACAAAATCAAGAAGAAAGTATCACTCATTGATGTCGCAATACCATGGGACACCAGGAGTGAAGAGAAAACAAGAGAGGGAAAAAAATGGATAAGTATCAAGATCTGAAAATAGAAATAAGAAGGATATGGGATATGCCAGTGGAAATTGTACCCATAATCATAGGAACACTAGGCACGATCCCAAGATCCCTGAAAAGGAAACTGGAAAAACTAGACGCTGAAGTAGCTCCAGGACTCATGCCAGAAGAAGTGTGATCCTAGAATCGGCGCACATAGTAAGAAAAGTGATGGACTCCTAAGGAGGCAGGATGCAACCCGGAACCCCACACTATAAATACCACCCAGTCGAATTGGAGGACTGTGGTTAGAGCAAAAAAAATATAATAATAATAATAATAATAATAATAATAATTTAATAATATCTTAGAATACCTCTAAGAGGCAACCTCCTTTTCAATAATAATAATAATAATAATAATAATATAATAATAAATAATAATAGTCAACATACAAAAATGCAAAGTAACGAGAACTGAAGGGATAAAGCTACCAGATGGGAGCAGCATCAAACATATAGATGAGACGGGATACAAATACCTGGGATAATGGAAGGAGGAGATATAAAACACAAAGAGATGAAGGACACGATCAGGAAAGAATATATGCAGAGAACTCAAGGCGATACTCAAGTCAAAACTAACGCCGGCCGGAAATATGATAAAAGCCATAAACACGTGGGCAGTGCCAGTAATCAGATACAGCGCAGGAATAGTGGAATGGACGAAGGCAGAACTCCGCACCATAGATCAGAAAACAGGAAACATATGACAATACACAAAGCACTACACCCAAGAGCAAATACGGACAGACTATACATAACACGAAAGGAAGGAGGGAGAGGACTACTAGTATAGAAGACTGCGTCAACATCGAAAACAAGCACTGGGGCAATATCTCGAAAGCCAGTGAAGACGAGTGGCTAAAGAGTGCATGGGAAGAAGAATAATAAAAGTAGACGAAGACCCAGAAATACAGAGACAGGAGAATGACAAAACGAACAGAGGACTGGCACAACAAACCAATGAACGGACAACACATGAGACAGACTAAAGAACTAGCCAGCGATGACACGTGGCAATGGCTACAGAGGGGAGAGCTCAAGAAGGAAACTGAAGGAATGATAACAGCGGCACAAGATCAGGAGGCCCTAAGAACCAGATATGTTCAAAGAACAATAGACGGAAATAACATCTCTCCCATATGTAGGAAGTGCAATACGAAAAATGAAACCATAAAACCACATAGCAAGCGAATGTCCAGCACTTGCACAGAACCAGTACAAAAAGAGGCATGATTCAGTGGCAAAAAGCCCTCCACTGGAGCCTGTGCAAGAAACATCAGCTATCTTGCAGTAATAAGTGGTACAAGCACCAACCCGAAGGAGTGATAGAAAACGATCAGGCAAAGATCCTGTGGACTATGGTATCAGAACGGATAGGGTGATACGTGCAAATAGACTAGACGTGACGTTGATTGACAATTCAAGAAGAAAGTATCACTCATTGATGTCGCAATACCATGGGACACCAGAGTTGAAGAGAAAGAGAGGGAAAAAATAAATAAGTATCAAGATCTGAAAATAGAAATAAGAAGGATATGGGATATGCCAGTGGAAATTGTACCCATAATCATAGGAACACCAGGCACGATCCCAAGATCCCTGAAAAGGAAACTGGAAAAACTAGACGGGGCTGAAGTAGCTCCAGGACTCATGCAGAAGAGTGTGATCTAGAAACGGCACACATAGTAAGAAAAGTGATGGACTCCTAAGGAGCGAGGATGCAACCCGGAATCCACACTATAAATACCACCAGTCGAATTGGAGGACTGTGGTAGAGCAAAAAAAATAAATATATAATAATAATAATATAATAATAATAATAATATCTTAGAATACCTCTAAGAGGCAACCTCCTTTTCAATGACAACAATAATAATAATAATAATAATAATAATAATAATAATAATAATAATAATAATAATAATAATAGTAACATACAAAAATGCAAAGTAACGAGAACTGAAGGGATAAAGCTACCAGATGGGAGCAGCATCAAACACATAGATGGAGACGGGATACAAATACCTGGGAATAATGGAATGGGGATGGGATATAAAACACCAAGAGATGAAGGACACGATCAGGAAAGAATATATGCAGAAGACTCAAGGCGATACTCAAGTCAAAACTTAACGCCGGAAATATGATAAAAGCCATAAACACGTGGGCAGTGCCAGTAATCAGATACAGCGCAGGAAGTGGGAATGGACGAAGGCAGAACTCCGCAGCATAGATCAGAAAACCAGGAAACATATGACAATACAAAAAGCACTACACCTAAGAGCAAATACGGACAGACTATACATAACACGAAAGGAAGGAGGGAGAGGACTACTAAGTATAGAAGACTGCGTCAACATCGAAAACAAAGCACTGGGGCAATATCTGAAAAACCAGTGATGAGTGGCTAAAGAGTGCATGGGAAGAAGGACTAATAAAAGTAGACGAAGACCCACAAATATACCGAGACAGGAGAATGACAGTCAGAACAGAAGACTGGCACAACAAACCAATGCACGGACAATATATGAGACAGACTAAAGAACTAGCCAGCGATGACACATGGCAATGGCTACCAGATGGGGAGAGCTAAAGAAGGAAACTGAAGGGAATGATAACAGCGGCACAAGTTCAGGCCTAAGAACCAGATATGTTCAAAGAACGATAGACGGAAATAACATCTCTCCCATATGTAGGAAGTGCAATACGAAAAATGAAACCATAAACCACATAGCAAGCGAATGACCGGCTCTTGCGCAGAACCAGTACAAAAAAGAGGCATGATTCAGTAGCAAAAGCCCTCCACTGGAGCCGTGCAAGAAACATCAGCTACCTTGCAGTAATAAGTGGTACGAGCACCAACCTGAGGGAGTGATAGAAAAACGATCAGGCAAAGATCCTGTGGGACTATGGTATCAGAACAGATATGGTGATACGTGCAAACAGACCAGACGTGACGTTGATTGACAAAGTCAAGAAGAAAGTATCACTCATTGATGTCGCAATACCATGGGACACCAGAGTTGAAGAGAAAGAGAAGGGAAAAAATGGATAAGTATCAAGATCTGAAAATAGAAATAAGAAGGATATGGGATATACTGGCAGTGGAAATCGTACCCATAGTCATAGGAGCACTAGGCACGATCCCAAGATCCCTGAAAAGGAATCTAGAAAAACTAGACGCTGAAGTAACTCCAGGACTCATGCAGAAAGTGTGATCCTAGAAACGGCACACATAGTAAGAAAAGTGATGGAACTCCTAAGGAGGCAGGATGCAACCCGGAACCCCACACTATAAATACCACCCAGTCGAATTGGAGGACTGTGATAGAGCAAAAAAAAAAAATAATAATAATAATAATATCTTAGAAGACCTCTAAGAGGCAACCTCCTTTTCAGTGATACAATTATAATAATAATAATAATAATAATAATAATAATAATAATAATAATAATAATAATAACTACAACGTTTACATTTCAGTATTACGTTCCAGCCTAGGGCAGTTAACCGAAGGAAAACACGCTCTCTCATATTTCATGCTCAGAAAACCTCGAACGAAAATATTTTTGCAATAAAGTCGTGGAAGAATAACAAACTTTCCTTCCGCGAATCTCATGTGTTATTCTGCTCCCTAGAGAAACTGTAAACAGTACTCCTCACGGATTCCGGAGCAAAATTGACCCTTCGTGAGTTACGTAACGTGTTTGGCTTTCATCATTTTTCAAGGTTTATTATTCAAAGTTCTGTGGACTGTGAGTAAGGATGAATTTGATCATATTCGATAATATTTGCTGGACTGAAAGGAGAAAGTTCATGGTGGAATTAGAGAAAGGAGAAGGTGAAAGTGATAGAGAAAGTTATAGAGTTAAAATAACTACGTGTATACAACCATCTTTAAAAAAAATCTCTACAAGTGTACAAAAAGCTGTCAAAAATATCTGCATGTATACAGAAGCTGTCAAAAAATATCTACGTTTACAATAAACTGTCAAAAAATATCTTCATGTATATAAAACTGTCAAAAAATATCTACATGTTTACAATAAACTGTTAAAAATATCTACATGTATACAGGAAGCTGTAAAAAATTACCATTATGTTTACAATAAACTGTTAAAAATATCTACATGTATACAGGAAGCTGTCAAAAATATCTACATGTTTACAATAAACTGTTAAAAATATCTACCTGTCATCAAACAGCTGTCAAAAAATATCTGTTAAAAATATCCACATGTATACAAATAGCTATTAAAAAATATCTATATTTACACAATCATCTGTTCAAAATATCTACATGTATACCAATAGCTGTTGATAATTAAGATCTTTTGATATCTGAGGCAATTATACATTTTTGATGCATTCAATGATTCTTTTACCAAATGAAATCAGTAGATTCTAATTTTTAAGAAATTTCGGAAATTTAAAGAGATCCCTTTAATAGTTTCATTTTGTTATAATTTATTTTTATTTTTAGTTGAAGTACTTTATATTTTGGGTATAAAAAAGCGAAATGGTTCCCTACAAAATCGAAGTGCTCAAATACATATATCTCTGTGTTCCAAAATGAACAGTTTCTCTTCATGTTCATATTTGCGCCCGTCTAACCATCATGCTTTTTTAATCATAATTTACGTTTGATCCAAATGCCATTTTTTTTTATTTGTCTTTTTGGGAAAACAGATCAGTCAGTCCATAACAGCTGTGCGTTGCATAAACTCTCCCACTTTCCCCACAACTAGTCCCACTTTTCAAAAAAGATTAAAAATCATTCAACTAGAATTATGATTTTGCTTTTGATGGCCCTGAACATACTGAAATCGAATAAACACGAAATCGAATATAAACCTGCTTCATTTTCGTGTGTTTATTTTTTTATTTACAAAAACGGCGTAACCGTTCATGGAAATTTGACGTCGACTGACTGTTCGGGTCTGTGGAAAGCAGAAAATGGAATATGATACTCTTAATTGATTCCGTTTAGTTCAATTGCATTCCTAGATATTTTTCTTTTGGGAATTCAAATGGACGTTTAACATCTCTGTTCAATTTGAGTTTTTTTCTTTTTTTTTCTTTTTTGAGAAACTGGAGGTAGGATGTATTATGTAAATCCATTTATGGTAGATATGTCTAGAATGGTATAATATTACCCATAAATTTGGCTTTGTAGCAGCCTTAATAAAATGGGCTATTAATCATGGGTCATGGTTTGCATTCCCCCCTCTCCCCCCCCCCTCTCTCTCTCTCGTCTCCAATCTTCTCTCTTCTCTCTCTCTCTCGCTCTCTCTCTCTCTCTCTACATATATACATTTATACACACACCCATATATATATATATATATATATATATATATATATATATATATATATATATATATATATATATATATATATATATATATATATATATATATATATATATATATATATATATATATATATACATATATATAATATATATATATATATATATATATATATATATATATATATATATATATACTATATATATACATTCATAATGTATTACCAGCTTCCACAGGAGAGAGAGAGAGAGAGAGAGAGAGAGAGAGAGAGAGTTCACAATTCGAGTTACCAAATATGAGGTCATTAACCTTTAAATACCTGAACCATTCCGTATCTGGTTACAAACAAAATTAAGGAATTTTCACTCGCCGGTACCCAGGCTTCATTAACATCAAATCTTTTATAATTGGAGTGGCATAACAATCTGTTACGATGAAACAAAAATTATGTAACATTTTCTATGGTTGGTTTCTGGAACACTTCCTAATTAGTCAACAATGATAATAAGCTTTTCAAAGCGGAAGTTATCAAGTTTTATTTCTATACATTTTTATGCATTATTATCTACCTATCTATCGTTTTTTTCCTCTCTAGAACTGATTTCTCATTTCTGTATTTCCTATTATCTTCTGTTTTTTTTGTTTTTTTTCAAATAAACATATTAATTTTTAGAAGCCTGAATTTCAGGACAAAGACCCCTGAGGGCTTGTTCCATATGAATAGGGTTCTTGCTTTAAAAAACAACAATAATAATAATAAAAACAACAACAACAACAACAACAACAACAATATTAATAATAACAATAATAATAATAATTATAATAATAATTTGCACTTGTTCCTAAACGCTTCTTTATGAAACTAATAGTAATTAGTAATATTTCCAGCAATTTTCAGATATTTCGTCATTTAATTTCCTTTTTCTGATCCATCACAAATTAATTCAGGTCACGTTTCATAAACATCTGTGTATCAGCGAATGTTAATGAGATAATCATTTACTTGTTAAGTCCTAAATTGGAGAGAATATCCATGTATGAAGTTTGGGATTCTGTGTAATAAGTAAAAAGAAATAACTCTATCTGCGGTTATTAGAAATTCAGTCGGGTGATTGTATTTTTACGAAAACATGCACAATTAGTCTCATCTGGACATCCTACATGCAAACAAATTCTCTCTCTCTCTCTCTCTCTCTCTCTCTCTCTCTCTCTCTCTCTTTTATAAATAAACTTATATGTTAATCTCATCTGGCCATCCTACAGGTTAAACAAATTCTCTCTCTCTCTCTCTCTCTCTCTCTCTCTCTCTCTCTCTCTCTCTCTTTATAAAAATAAGCATATAGTTAATCTCAATTGAGCATCCTTTACGTGAGCCATTTCTCTCTCTCTCTCTCTCTCTCTCTCTCTCTCTCTCTCCTGCATTGCATTTCCGCAACAGCCCTAAACGGTGGAACCTTCAACTCATTTCCCGTTCTGTTACTTGGACGCATTTAAAAGAATCTGCTTTTAATTAGCTTAATTGTTCTTCTTCTCTTTCTTCCTCTTCTTCCTCTTCTCTTTTTTCTTCTTCTTCTTCTTCTTATTCTTCTTTTCTTCTTCTTCTTTCTCCTTCTCTTCTTTTTTGCTTTTCTCTTTCTTCCTTCTCTCTCCTTCTCCCTCATCAGTATCGACATCATGGACTCCTTGATGCAGTTTTCTCTCCAGGTGTCCTTAGTGGGCTTATCAATTCCTCGTGAAATATATGTTATTTTCTTCATTAGTTTCTTACGTTTAACCCCGCGTAAAACGGTCGATTATATTGCCTAGTTTCTGCATTTCCTTCGGCCGCAAGAATAAAATCAATGCACTCTAATAGCAACAAGTTTCAAATTGAATTTATCGAACTCAGTTTCTGTTGAATTCAAAATTTTCCTGAATTCATTATAAAGTCGTCAATGTTGTGCCATATCAATGTTCCTAATTTCTCTTCTATTTCGAAAGTAAATTCTTTGTACATAATTAACTCTTTTTAATAAATGTAATTCTATGCTTCTTCTGGACCTAATTTCGAATTCGTACTAATTCCTCTTTTTCCAACAGTTATTCATTCTTGTTAATTCACGTTCGTGTATATGCATGCATTCCTTTGTACCTGAAATTTAATTCCTTATACAGTATTAAAACCACAAGCAAACTAATTCATAATAAATCATTAAGACACATTTACTTTAAATTGAATTATTTATTAAGAAAAAGACCTATCCTTAGAGAGCTTTTTTTTTATAAAGAATTTTTTTTTCCAATTTGGGTTTTCTGAAGGAAAAGTCAGGGGTCCTTAATAAAGAATTCCTTTCGCCCATGCTAAACCGATTACGCCCAAATGGAAGGTTTGTATAGCTGTATAGAATTCGGCTGGAGGGAGTTGGTGATATTTTAATTAAAGGTGATATACAGAAAGGTCGGATGTAATTTGCTGCATGCTTGAATTTTGCTTCGACTTGAAATATGAGTTTAGTTACCTAAACTAAATGAACGCGGAAATAACGTTTTCAACGAAGAAAGGGAAGAAAGATGTTATTATTATTCCTGGAAAGCATAGAATAATTTATATATATATATATATATATATATATATATATATATATATATATATATATATATATATATATATATATATATATATATATATATATATATATATATGAATAATTTGATCACGAAGTATATAAAACGTGATGCTATGTATAATTAAAGGTTTTTTTTGCCACGACGGAAAAATGAAAAAGCGAGATAGCGAGTACTTTCGGTCCTATTCGGAATAGGACCGAAAGTACTCGGCTATCTCACTTTTTCATTTTTTTCCTTCGTGGCAAAAAAAACCTTTATTTATATATATATATATATATATATATATATATATATATATATATATATATATACATATATATATATATATATATATATATATATATATATATATCTATATATATATATATATATATATATATATATATATATATATCTTTATATATATATATATATATATATATATAGTATATACATATACAATATACATTATACACACATATATATATATATATATATATATATATATATATATATATATATATATATATATAATTATATATATATACATACATATATATACATATATATATATATATATATATATATATATATATATATATATATATATAATATATATATTATAATATATATATACACTTCCATTCGAAAACAGCCGCTGATGGCTAAAGGCGAAATTGAATAACTGTGTGTAAACAGTCAACAGAGTATTAAAAACCACCGTAAAACTAAAACCGTCGCTGTGCTAGCATCTGCATATCACAGCTGTCACGCAGCTGTTTGTAGCAATCGATGGCAAATGTTCGTCGTCAGATTTTGAAGTGCATTCATGCAATATACGTCGTCGACAACCGCGTGTGAGTGACGTATATATATGGCAGATCTGTCAGCAGGAGGATCTGTCAGAATCATAATGTTCGCGTACTGAAATGTAGTGAAAGATTGTTTCTTTGATATGAATGGTAATAAATGATAGAACTACTAAAATTGTGTATAAATAAAAGTCTAAACTGTATTGTTTTCTTGGAATGGTAGGGGAATCATTTATTAAATTAAACTAAAAAATATACCATTGCGTACTGAAATGTAGTGAGGAATATTTCGATGGTTTCAAGCGAGTTGTTTCTTTGATATGAATGGGAATAAGTGACAAAACTACTATAATTTATATATAAAGAAAATTCTAAAATATATTGCTTTCTAGCTATGAAAGGGAACAATTTATAAAATTCTAAAGAAAAAAAATTTATATATAAAGAAGATATATATTAAAAGAAAGCATCGACTAACACGTGAAAAAATGTGACAAAACCTAAGAGAATGATATAGTTGGCTGAGATATTTATTGGGCTTAACTTTGTGAAATGGACTATGATACTAAGTTTTATAGACCTTATAGAAATAACGTATTGCACAGCTAAAAATATAGAATTATTTGTTTATGTACAAATTATATATTGAACCGCTTGTTTTTGTATAGGTATATTACAACCAATAAGGGTAATTTTTCGTCTGTATATAAAGTTGTTTTACAACCAGACGTTTAAAAATCCCAATAACAACCAACCTAAACAATATTACCATCCAAATTCCAGAAAGATAATAGTAATTCCAGCTTATTAATGCATTTTGTTTATCCATTCAATTCCTGCACGCGACAAGTTACAACCAATTCGAGTTCGCGCTTCGCCAACTTTCAAAATTCACCGACTAAAACTTTTGTCTTGACTGAGATATCCTGCGCTTGATTCCAGCGCTTGGCGAATGCTTTCGCTTTGATGGTCTTTCGTGAATAGATCGTGTTCCTTTCAACTGGTGTTCGAATGTGCTTTTGGTTCAAGCAACTATTTTCAGGCTTCTCATTACAAAGGATGTTTCTGTTCGATTCGCAGTGGATTATGGAGTGTGAGGCAGATTTTAGGAGAGAGAGAGAGAGAGAGAGAGAGAGAGAGAGAGAGAGAGAGAGAGGCGAAGGACTTTGGAAGAGTATAGGAAATTATCATTTCGTTCCTTTGATTTATCATGTAAAAATCTCTCTCTCTTTCTCTCCTCTCTCTCTTTCTCTCTCTCTCTTTCCTTAGTTTAGATTCAATTTTAAGATGTCTTCTCTCTCTCTCTCTCTCTCTCTCTCTCTCTCTCTCTCTCTCTCTCGATTAGGTTAACTTAATTTATTAGGGTCTCTCTCTCTCTCTCTCTCTCTCTCTCTCTCTCTCTCTCTCTCTCTCTCTCTCTCGTCTGAAGTTCCCTGAAGAAGAAAAAACGCACAGTTCATAATAGCACAAAGAGAAAGAAAGTAAACATGAAACTGTCTGGCAGGCTTAAAAAACCTTGGAATTTTAATAGAGGTTTTTTCTTGCAAGATTTTTAAAACGTCATCTCACTTTAGCCCGGGTGTTTTTTTTCTCCACTGCAGAGAAAAACGTTAATGAAGAACTCCGCGTAAAAAGGTGGATTTTACCAAATGAGATTTTTAAGGAACGGTTAGTCAATTGAGTGTTTTTTTTTAATAGATCCCTTGAATTCTTAAAGGATTGTTGGGTATCTGCGTAAGCACGAAAAAGATTGTAATTCTTTTGAAAGTGTCAGTTATAAAACTAAATTAAAAAAAGAATAAAATAAAGTATCTATGGTGCATCACTATACCGTGACCGGAGATAATGAGTTAAAATACACAATGATGTATGTGAGACTGTATTTTTCAAAATACAACAAAGGTTAAAGAAAGCTCCTTGTTTTTTACCCGTTTTTGTATTTTGAAAAAATACAGTCTCATATACATCATTGTGGATTGTAACTCATTCATATACAAGATGGCTGTTTCTTTAACAACAGGCATCCTTAATTAGAAAAGCTTTATCGTGAAAAGGGTTGTGATAATCCTCAGTTTTTAATTTATAAAAGAAAAAGTCGCCCCAAATGTATTACCATTATCATTAATTACATTTTTTCAGATCATGCAACCTATTCATATGAAACAAGACCACCACAGGGGCCACTGAATCGAAATTCAAGCCTCCAAAGAATATTATAGTGTTCATTTGCAAGAAGTAACAAAAGGTAATGGGGAAATACAGAAAGAAGAGATCAGTTAATAGAAATTAACAAATTAACAAAACAATAAATGAAAAAAAATTAGAGAAATTGGTTGACTGGAGTTGTAGTAAGCTCTCTCAAGCCATTTGATGGCAAATAGGAATTAAGCCTAAATACAGCCAATTTAATGCCCAATAAAAGACAGCCAACCCTTCAATTTTAGAGCAAGACTAATTAAACAAGAACGCACGAAATAAATAGCTATAAGACTTCCCGAGGAGGCAGGTGGAGTTTGCATGCCCATAAGACAAAGTTTAATGTTCACTTTGCTGTAAATCAGCTTCGTTAAGAGCTGCTGTTATCGAGTCAATTTACGGAGCGTTAAAGGGGTCATTAATCGGCATCGTTTGCCTTTTCCTACGGCCGCCGAGGGGATCATTTTTTTCCCTTTTTTGTAAAATATCTGTAGAGAAGGATTCCTTATTTCGCTAAATATTTTCCCTAAATGCATATCAGCTGACAACGCAACCCGAAGTTCATAGAGTTTTCACTCGGTAAGAATCATGCATACACACATACATATAAGGTATTTCATGATAACGATTTAATTCCCGTTATGCATGCACGTCTGCGTGAGTGTGTGTATATATATATATATATATATATATATATATATATATATATATATATATATATATATATATATATATATCTTTGTGTGTGTGTGTGTGTGTACCTATATACATGACATATATATATATATATATATATAGATATATATATATATATATATAATATATATATATATATATAGTATATATATACATATAAATATATATATTAAACTATACACTCACATTTAAATAGGCATACAAAACCGAAATTAATACCTACATATATATATATATATATATATTATATATATATATATCTATATATATATATATATATATATAAATTTACCCACTCACATTTACAATAACATGCAAAACAGAAATTTAAAAAAATAGTCCTTAAAATGTTAAAAACTCTTATAAACAAAATTCGTTTGAAGAAACTGCATTGATGATATTTATAAGAAAACGGGGAAATCTCGCCAATATTACAAACATAAACTATATTTTTATATCTTCAGAACACAACATAAAACCCCTTAAATTTCCTTCAACAATTCCTAAAAGCAAGTCAGGCCTACATCAACATTCTCCTAATAATAAGGCAGTGAAAAAGAAGCCAATTAACTCGACCACACGTTAGTAAACAAACGAAGGAGACCTCAGTGAATAACATCAGCAAATAGAGACATATTGTTCACGTAAACATTTCAAAAAACATCTCGTGTTGATGTTGCCCCTCGACACTCCGGGACGGTTACCCGAGGTCACCTTTTCACAAAGGAACTGTTTTGCATTTTTTTCGTTTCTTTCTTTCTTTGCCAGGGAGCTACAAACGAGATGTCCCATAAAGAGAGAGAGAGAGAGAGGAGAGAGAGAGAGAGAGAGAGAGAGAGAGAGATGTTAGGTCTATGCTTTATACTTTCTTGGCGTGTCTTTGCCAGGGACCTACAAACAAGGGAGTCCATAAAGGAAAGGGAAAGAAGAAAGAGATAGAGAGAGAGAGAGAGAGAGAAGAGAGAGAGAGAGAGAGATTGGGGTGGAGGAGGGATTTTAGGTCTATGTTTATGCTTTCATAGTGTTCCTTTGCCAGGGTTCTCAACGAATTCGCCGATAAAAAAGGAGAGAGAGAGAGAGAGAGAGAGAGAGAGAGAGAGAGAGAGAGAGATAGAGAGAGAGAGACCTTACCTTACAGACCTTACTTTTTGTTTGGGTTGCCCCGGAGGTCCCTCAGTGTGAGGCACCTGTAATGTCTACCAGAGAGTTGCTAGTACATCTTCCGGTATATTTTGCATCTTCCAATCTTGGATGGTTTGGGATGCACTTTAGATATTTGTCAAGCTTAATCTTAAACACATCTACGTCCACTCCTGATATATTCCTCAGATGAGCTGGCAACGCATTGAATAGACGCTGCATTATCGATGCTGGTGCGTAGTGGATTAATGTCCTGTGTGCTTTCCTTATTTTTCCTGGTATAGTTTTGGGCACTATTAATCTACCTCTGCTTGCTCTTTCTGATATTTTTAGTTCCATGATGTTTTCTGCTATTCCTTTCTATCTGTTTCCATGCATGAATTATCATGTAGCGTTCTCTTCTCCTTTCTAGACTATATAATTTTAAGGATTGTAGTCTTTCCCAGTAGTCAAGGTCCTTAACTTCTTCTATTCTAGCTGTAAAAGGACCTTTGTACACTCCCTATTTGTGCAATATCCTTTTGATAGTGTGGGTACCATATCATAATGCAATATTCAAGTGGACTAGAACATATGTTTTATAAAGCATAATCATGTGTTCAGCTTTTCTTGTTTGAAGTGCCGTAACAACATTCCCATTTTGCTTTACATTTTGCCAATAGAATTGCTATTTGATCATTGCATAACATTTCCCCCTATTCATCATCACACCAAGGTCTTTAACTGCTTCCTTATTTGTGATTGTCTCATTATTAGGTCCCCTATATGCATATAGCTTTCCTTCTCTGTCTCCATAATTTATTGATTCAAATTTATCAGAGTTAAATACCATCCTATTTACCTCTGCCAAATCATATACTTTGTTAAGGTCTCTTTGTAGAGCGTTCCTATCGTTCATCACAAGTAATTCTCTACTATTCTTGTGTCATCGGTGAAACTACTCACTACCGAGTCCTTAACATTACTGTCTATGTCTTCAATCATAATAACAAACAGTATTGCAGCTAACCCATACCTTGTGGCGCACCGGATATTACCTTGGCTTCATCCGATTTCTCATCGTTTGCAATAACTATCTGTTTTCTGTTGTGTAAAAATTCTTTTAACCATCTTCCTACTTTATCCACGATATTGTGTGAGAGAGAGAGAGATTTTAGGTCTAATTCTTTATATGGACATTCTAAGGTTCATCCCATATTTTTAGAGTAGTAAGGAAAACCTTACATGACATCATTACATAAAGTTTTCAAACACGCGAATGAATGCATATCTGCTGCAGACACCAGACAAATTCTCCTCATCAACATCCCATTGATAAAATAGGCAATTTCACTGAATTAATTTTATGAATGAATGCCCTGCCTTTTACTCTTGAAGAGAAAAACCCCACGAGACCCACTTATGGTGAGAGAATCGTGCTTGAAGGTGTTTTGTTTTGTTTTGTATGGTGTTTTTAGCGTTGCATGGAACCAGTGGTTATTCAGCAACGGGACCAACGACTTTACGTGACTTCCGAACCACGTCGAGAGTGAACTTCTATCACCAGGAATACACATCTCTCACTCCTCAATGGAATGGCCGAGAATCGAACTCGCGACCACCTAGGTGGGACGCCAACACCATACCAACCACACCACTGAGGCGCAAGATTAGTACTGTAAAATGTAATTCCTTAAATTACTTAAAGCTCTATAAATTTAATATTATTTAAGACTTATTTACTTCTTCTAAAATTAAATATAGGCCGTAAAATACTTATAAAAGTATAGCCATGAATTTTTGCAGACATTCCCACAACTATTGCAAAATGGTAGCATCAACGAATACAGGAAATAACAGAAAAGAGAGTAAAAAAAAAATTAAAAAAACGGTAAGAAGAGAAGACTTAAAATCACAATTTTCAAAAAAAAAATCTTAAAAAGAGAGTAAGAGGATAAGTCTTAAAATAAAAAATAAAAAAAAAGTGGCATCAACGAACGCAGGAAGTAACAGAAACCTGAATAAAAAATAGAAAGATAAAGAGAAGAAGATATTAACTTAAGACAAAAAAAATACTACCCACTCTGACCTTAATCTCATGACTCTTGGAAATCCGGTTCGACAGTCGATCAGCGCCATCTGGGGGACGTTTTCCACCGTCGATATCAAATAATGATCCTCATCTTTTTCACGCGCCATTAACCCAGAGAACTCTACCGCCGCTGACTACCGTGGGCTCTGGAGAGAAAAAAATTCAAAATGTTTATCAGTGCTGGTGAGGTCCTTATTCCTTATTATTATTTTTATTATAACAATATTTGTTATAAGCAACTGTTTGGTGTGTCTATGGGTTCAAAATTATCGCCCATCTTGTCCAATCTGTGCATGGAGTTCGTGGAGAAGAGTATTTTAGTACATTGTGATCCACACATTAGGCCACTGGTCTGGGTCAGATTTGTTGATGATATTTTTATTCTTTTCAAAGGAGACGACGCACGGCTACAGCAGTTGACCGTGCCAATAGCATTGTACCCTCTATTAAATTCACTGTTGAACTGGAGGAAGATAATAAGCTTGCATTTTTGGATGTTTTGGTTATTAGAGATAACGTAAGTAACACGTTTAAATTTTCGGTGTTTCGTAAAAGTACTAATGCTGAGGGGTACATTCATTTCTATTCCTTTCATTCGTTGAGGGTAAAAGCGAATATTATTGTCAACTTTTGTCTTAGCGCCCTTCGTATTTGTGATATCGAACTTTTAGAACTTGAGCTTCAGCATATCTTCAATGTTTTTAAGGGTCTGAAATATCCCACTCACATTATAGAAAGAGCTGTCTCTAAAGCAAAACGAATATATTACAGTATGAGTGCAGCAGGTAATCCTAATGTGGTCCAAAAATAAGAAGTATTTATCCAACGCTTACAATCCGAAACTGGAAAATACCTGCTATCTTGCAAATAGTAAGCAAAAAGAAATTCAAATTGCTTTCAATTTTAAAAATACTATCAGAAATCGGTTAGTGTGTAATAATAACAACAATGGTATTAGGAAAACACCCGGTGTTTATCAAATTCCCTGTGCCAATTGCCCTCAGAAATACTTTGGAGAAAGTGGGCGGGGTTTGGAGTAAGACTTTCTGAAAACATCGTAGGGCCTATGAACTCCATGCAATAAATAATACCCTTGTTTCACATTCATTCGTTCCAGGACACAACATCAATTGGAATGGTGCCTCTATCATTTTTAAGAGTGGGGATGTTGGTGTTCGTCGCCTAGTGGAAGGAGCTGCTATTAGAAAGGGGTGTGCTTTTGAAGGGAACAAAACCTTCACTGATGAAGATAGTTTTACCAATTCTTTAATAATTGACCACTTTGTCAACGATTTTAGGACTCATATGTCTGGTGATTGTGAGGCCCCTGATGTTGCTCCCACCTCTCTTTTATCCCAGATGACTGAGGTTACTACAGCTTCAAGTCATGGCACCGATGGAGTGTCTGCTCAGCTGGAATCACCTGAACGACCACTTCGCCGTTCCAGCCGTCTCGCCAACAGAAACAACCGAACGGGGATTACCTGACCAACACTTAGATCCATCCGCGTTGAGTTGTTATATATATTTTTTTTTCACTGTAGTAACACTCCCTCCGTTGTTTGACCGTCAGTAGGACTGAAGAGGATACGGAACAGTATCCGAAAGTCTCTCCTTATTTTTTATACCATTGTACAATAATATATTTAAACACTACTGTGGTTTTGATTCGTCATTATTATTATTATTATTATTTTTTTTTTTTTTTTTTTTTTTTTTTTTTTTTTTTTTTTTTTTTGCTCTATCACAGTCCTCCAATTCGACTGGGTGGTATTTATAGTGTGGAGTTCCGGGCTGCATCCTGCCTCCTTAGGAGTCCATCACTCTTCTTACTATGTGTGCCGTTTCTAGGATCACACTCTCGCATGAGTCCTGGAGCTACTTCAGCCTCTAGTTTTTCTAGATTCCTTTTCAGGGATCTTGGGATCGTCCTAGTGCTCTATGATTATGGGTACGATTTCCACTGGCATATCCCATATCCTTCTTATTTCTATTTTCAGATCTTGATACTTTATCCATTTTTTCCCTCTTCTTTCTCTTCAAACCTCTGGTGGTCCCACCCTGGTATTGCGACATCAATGACTGATACTTTCTTCTTGACCTTGTCAATCAACGTCACGTCTGGTCTGTTTGCACGTATCACCCTATCCGTTCTGATACCAATAGTCCAGAGGATCTTTGCCTGATCGTTTTTCTATCACTCCTTCAGGTTGGTGCTCGTACCACCTTATTACTGCAAGGTAGCTGATGTTTCTTGCACCAGGCTCCAGTGGAGGGTGGCTTTGCTACTGAATCATGCCTCTTTTTGTACTGGTTCTGTGCAAGTGCCGGGCATTCACTTGCTATGTGGTTTATGGTTTCACTTTTCGTATTGCACTTCCTACATATGGGAGAGATGTTATTTCAGTCTATCGTACTTTGAACATATCTGGTTCTTAGGGCCTGATCTTGTGCCGCTGTTATCATTCCTTCAGTTTCCTTCTTTAGCTCTCCCCTCTGTAGCCATTGCCAATTGTCATCGCTGGCTAGTTCTTTAGTCTGTCCTCATGTATTGTCCGTTGCCATTGGTTTGTTGGTGCCAGTCCTCCTTTTGTTCTTTCTGTCGTTTCTCCTGTCTCTGTATATTTCTGGGTTTTCTTTAGGAGTATTCGTCTGCTTTTATTGAGTCCGTTCTTCCCATGCAACTTTTTAGCCACTCTTCGTCCTTCAAGCTAGTTTTAAATTTCAGATATTGCCCCAGTGCTCTGTTTTCGATGTTATTATTATTATTATTATTATTATTATTATTATTATTATTATTATTATATTATTAATCAGAAAACAAATCATATTCATATGGAACAAGCATTTAAGGGGCCATTGACATGGAATCCAAGCTTCCAAAGAATATTACGGTGTTTATTTGAAGGAAGTGACGGAAGATGATTTATAGGTGGCTTCAAGCTTCAAATACCATTTAATTTCGAGATTATTATTTTCCATTTAAATATTCAGTACGGATAAAGTGAAAACGAGCATTATATGCTCAAGACAGCAACTCTTTGCAGAGGATCCTGTTAATGCTCACCAACAGTGCCAACGCACTTAAATGGAGTCGTTTGTCCAGAACTGCGAAATTAGATAAGGAGAGAAAATGAGTTACGCAGAAATCCAAATGAATGATTCCCCTCGTCATTAAAGAGGGAAAACTCATCAAGAGTATCTGATAAGAGGGGAGAGAAGAGCGGAATCTCTCGTGGACGAGTGATAATTGAATGAATCACCATTCTGATAAATATGACAGCCGGTGGCACCTCGGGAATTGTGACTCATGAGATTCGTTTGACGGTTTCAAGAAGTTGATCTCTTGGGTCGTGAAGAATTATTGAAACATATCCTCTCTCCTCTCTCTCTCTCTCTCTCTCTCTCTCTCTCTCTCTCTCTCTCTCTCTAAGAAGTGAATCTCTTGAATCGAGAGGTATTTAGATATCGCCCACCTCTCTCTCTCTCCCTCTCTCTCTCTCTCTCTCTCTCTCTCTCAAGAAGTGAAGAAGTGTAATCTCTTGAGTCGAGAGGAATTGAAAACATGTCCTCTCTCTCTCTCTCTCTCTCTCTCTCTCTCTCTCTCTCTCTCTCTCTCTCTCTCTCTAAGAAGTGAAGCTCTAAAATCGAGAGGGCTTTTGAAATATATTCCATTCTCGTCTATCATCTCTCGTCTCTCTCTCTCTCTTTCTCTCTCTCTCTCTCTCTCTCTCTTCACTGCTCGTTTTCCAAACTCTCATAACAGCATATAATAATACATGAAATAGATAAAAATAAAAGATAAAGTTCATGAAATATGGAGATTAGGTTAATGGGATGATTTCCTAATCAAGTGAATGTAATAATTACCTAGCACTGAAATAATCAGAAGTAACAAGAGATAAAACTTAAGCTGAGAGTCTGAGCAAACCAGATTATGTCTACCAGGCAATAAGGTACAAGATGACTTCTGTATATCCTATTGTTTTCTGTAACTTCTTTCAAACGAACGCCAGGCTCTCTGAAGTTAAATTTCAAGTTATTGGCCCCTGTAGGGTTACTCCGAATGAATAGGGATTTGGTATCCTCTGAATAATAATAATAATAATAATAATAATAATAATAATAATAATAATAATAATAATAATAATCATAGGAGCACTAGGCACGATCCCAAGATCCCTGAAAAGGAACATGGAAACATTAGATGCTGAAGTTGCTCCAGGACTCATGCAGAAGTGTGTGCTCCTGGAAAACATCGCACATAATAAGAAAAGTGAATGACTCTAGTAAGGAGGCAGGATGCAACCCGGAACCCCACACTATAAAAAACAACCCAGTCGATTTGAATGACTATGATAGACCAAAGGAAAATAATAATAATAATAATAATAATAATAATAATAAGATAATAATAATAATAATAATAATAATCATCACAAAAACAAATAACTTGACATATGCAGCAGCAAAGATTAGTAGCAGAACTGATGGGATAAGAACACAACACCACCAGCACAATCAACCCAACAGAAACCAAAACAGCAACCTCCTTGGAAAAGCAAATCATGGTGATGAGATCTGACTTGAGTAAACTGAAAGAGATGGCAGAAAAAAGGCTAAGAAGCAAGAAAACAAGGGAGGAACTCAACGAGAAATACAAAGTACAGGAGAGGGACTAAACAATACAATAAAAGAAGTAAAACAGAGGCTTAAGGCCAAAGTACATAAGATCCAACGGTACATGAACAGGAATAAGGATGCCAACAGAACAAACTATTCGGAACCAACCAGAAAAGACTATACAGCCAACTAAGAGGGGAAGACAGCCACCAGAAAAATTCCTGAAGCCGAACCAAGTAAGAGACTCTGGGAAAAACATCTGGAGCAATCCGGTATCGCACAACAAACATGCAACATGGCTCCAGGAAGTCAAGGCTGAAGAAACAGGGAGAATAAAAACAAAGATTCACTGACAACGACAGACACAGTCAGACACAATAAAGAAAATGCTAACTGGAAAGCCCAAGGTCCCGATGAAGTCCATGGATACTGGCTCAATAACTTCAAGGCCCTACACCCAAGAATAGCAGAACAATTCCAGCACTGTATCATAAATCACCATGTGCCCAAATGGATGACCACAGTAAGAGCATCCTTAGTCCAGAAAGACAAGAGTAAGGGAAATATAACCAGTAACTACAGGCCTATCAACTACCTAGCACTTGAAAGGCCAAGGTCCTGCACCTACCATTAACGGCCAAGTAGTCATTTTAACTGCTTTATAGAAAACTATCTAATTACCCAAAAAATAAAAATTAAGTTATTAGTTCTGTTGCTACTTTATGCCTGTTAGTATACCATTTGCATTGAAATCAAGGAGGAATTACATGTTAAGGCTATGCTTAAATATATAGTTTTACAAAGTTTTTCCAATCTAGATAACTATAGGAATGAAAATAAAAAATCATTTTTTTGTTTCTTTACTGTGCTTTCTTTATAGGATTACATTTTCATTAAAAAATAAAGTTCTTCATTTCTTCCTCTAAATGAAAAATGTACAATAATAGCAAAAAAGTGATAAAAATTCAAAGCAAATAAAAATTATATATTATGGAAACGTCCTCAAAAATTGTAAATTCAGCTGTTACTTGGTATTAGCCAAACAACTTGTAAAATAAACATCCATACTGATTTGGGGAAATGTTTTTGCTGTGTTTTTGATATGACAGAATTTGAATATTAGGTCTGTGATGAATAACATTTATATCCTCACTTCTTGCACAATTTACAAAATACAATTTGTTTAGTTACAGCAGTGCATTTTCCACACACATATTTCTCTATATTTTTGCAGGTCATAACGGTTTTGTTGTTTTTGCACAGGCGGATTTGGCATTGCTTCCGTTTCTTATTTGGTGGTTGTCCTCTCCTCTTCCAAAATCTCATCAGAATCTTCGGCACTTTCTGCCAACTCTAGATTTTTCAAAGAATATGCCAATTCCTCTGCTAATCCAAGATTAAAATCATGACGGCTTAGTTTTTCCCCTGTGACCTCTGAATACAATATCCATGCATTGATACTTGCAAGATCAAGAATATTGTAAAATACATGAACAGGCCACGTCTGGAAGGGCACCTTGTGGAATAATTACGTGCCATTTGGTCAAGTACGTCTACTCCAAATTTTGTTGCATTGTAATATACAACAGTTTCTGGCTTTTTTCTTCTGTCCATCTCCCATTGAAACAGTGCGATGAAGTGAACTGAGTATAAAATAAGACTGTCTTGTTTTTCTTACTTTGGTATATTGCCAAGGTCGTATCCTTATTCTTCAGCAGAAGTGTATCGTACAGTTGACCTTTCCATGACTTCATTTGAGATGGAATTTCTCTACTGGCTTTATTCATTGTGCCAACAATGCTGGTGTTTTTTGCTTTCAGATGTTCAGCTAACTGAAGCGATGTGAAGAAATTGTCAGTTGTGACATTTCTACCTTTCCCAGTGAATGGTTCCATTAGTCTTAGTATAATATGAGTTGATAAGGGCTGATTTGCTGGTCGAAATTCATCTTTTCCCAGTAAGGAAAAGCATTTAGCATATACTTTGATTCTGTATCAGCAGCAATCCAAAACTTTATTCCAAATTTGTCTGGTTTATTTCCCATATACTGTAGAAAAGGGACATCGGCATTTTTGAGGGAAAAAGGTTTTGTTCATCAATTGTGATGTTCTCATGTGGCTTATAAGCAGCTTTGCAATTCTCAATGAATCTATCCCACACTTCAGAAATATAAGCAAACTTATCTGTAAGTAAACGTTCTGACCTCATTGTTCTTATGTCAAATCTTATAAACCGCATTAGCTCTTTGAATTTGTGACGTGGCATTGTATCCCTGAAAAGGGTGGACCCCATTTTCTTTGACCATAGATAATCAATTGACTGATTCTTTCCCAATATCCCACGAGCATACATGATTCCAATTACTGCTAGAATTTCTTCACGAGATACTTTGTAATTATCGTTTTTCAAGACTCTTCTGCCTTGAGCTTCAGTGCATTTCCTGATATGTTCAATGATAAAATCATCTATAAGTATCGAAAAAGCACTCATGTAGCTCCTTTTTTTGTACAAGACGTTTTTTTATAAGAAGTGGGGCCAGGAGTTTCCCTCAGTATGTTTTGCTTTGAAAATCTTCCACAATCTTCATCTGCTTGAGATATTACTTTCCACACCGTACCACATTTAGCTCTAATCGTGTTTGATGATAAATCCTCTTCTTGAGAAGGGAGTTCCTCTGTAAAATGTGAGGGATAATGAATTCAGGAAGAAAAAAATACACAGTAGGCTAATATTTCAACAAAATATAAAAAAAAACATGATAATAATAATGATAATAATAACAACAGTAATAACAACAACAACAATAATAGCAAAAACAATAATAATAGATAATGGTAAAGCTCCTATGGCAAGATATATATATATACATATATATATAATAAATATATATATATATATTTATATTATATATATATATATATATATATATATATATATATATTACAAAGGACATGAAATAGAGAGAGAGAGAGAGAGAGATGAGAGAGAGAGAGAGAGAATAATATACTAACCTGGAATTGATGTTATCACTTCCGACTCCTCATCACCCTCAGATTGGCTGACTTCATCATCAGAACTTTATTCTTCTTCTTGTACAATGTACTCATCTTCATCAGATTTACTTTCCTCAACAGAATCTGAATCTGAATCTGAATCCTTCAATAACTCTTCTAATATTTCATCATCATTCAACTTCCTACGAGACATATTGATAGTGGGAAAGCTAAACGCATACTAATCAAGCTAAGAAGTGTATGTTGCGATGGAACTGAATATGTCTTTCCTTACGCGTCTTATACAGGTTTGGTCACTAGACACGGTTGAAGCTTGTAGTCAGGGCAGTCGAAATGACTGCTTGGCCGTTTGTAGTAGTGAGGGCTGTACTGAAAAAAGTTATATGGAAATCAAATAAATTATTTCACCATAATGAACTACTCATTTAAGTTAGCAAAAAGTCATGCAGCATCAACTGAATAACGATGGTAGTTAAGCCATGCTAATCATTTCAATTTCCAAAGCAGTCAAAATGACTGCTTGGCCGTTTCTAGTGCTATAGGATACAAACACCATCCCCCACCAACAGAAAGGCTGCAGAAGGAAGTGAAGGGGCACAAAAGACCAGCTCCTGATAGACAAAATGGTAATGAAGAACAGTAAGAGAAGGAAAACCAACCTAAGCATGGAATGGATAGACTATAAGAAAGCCTTCGACATTGGTACCACACACATGGTTAATAG
>NC_061103.1:38042083-38047238 GCF_015104395.2 Macrobrachium nipponense
AATAAAATCAATAATAATAAAAAATAAAAAAAAACATAAAACATATGACGATACACAAAGCACTACACCCAAGAGCAAATACGGACAGACTATACATAACACGAAAGGAAGGAGGGAGAGGACTACTAAGTATAGAGGATTGCGTCAACATCGAAAACAGAGCACTGGGGCAATATCTGAAAACCAGTGAAGACGAGTGGCTAAAGAGTGCATGGGAAGAAGGACTAATAAAAGTAGACGAAGACCCGAAATAAAATACAGAGACAAGGAGAAAGACCAGAAGAACAGAGGACTGGTACAAAAACAATGCACGGACAAATACATGGAGAAAGACAGACAGAACAGAGGACTGGTACAAAAAAACCAATGCACGGACAATACATGAGACAGACTAAGGAACTAGCCAGCGATGACAATTGGCAATGGCTACAGAGGGGAGAGCTAAAGAAGGAAACTGAAGGAATGATAACAGCGGCACAAGATCAGGCCCTATGAACCAGATATGTCCAAAGAACGATAGACGGAAATAACATCTCTCCCATATGTAGGAAGTGCAATACGAAAAATGAAACCATAAACCACATAGCAAGTGAATGCCCGGCACTTGCACAGAGCCAGTACAAAAAGAGGCATGATTCTGTGACAAAAGCCCTCCACTGGAGCCTGTGCAAGAAACATCAGCTACCTTGCAGTAATAAGCGGTACGAGCACCAACCTGAGTGAGTGATAGAAAAACGATCAGGCAAAGATCCTCTGGGACTATGGTATCAGAACGGATAGGGTGATACGTGCAAACAGACCAGACGTGACGTTGATTAACAAAGTCAAGAAGAAAGTATCACTCATTGATGTCGCAATACCATGGGACACCAGAGTTGAAGAGAAAGAGAGGGAAAAAATGGATAAGTATCAAGATCTGAAAATAGAAATAAGAAGGATATGGGATATGCCAGTGGGAATCGTACCCATAATCATAGGAGCACTAGGCACGATCCCAAGATCCCTGAAAAGGAATCTAGAAAAACTAGAGGCTGAAGTAGCTCCAGGACTCATGCGGAAGAGTGTGATCCTAGAAACGGCATACATAGTAAGAAAAGTGATGGAACTCCTAAGGAGGCAGGATGCAACCCGGAACCCCACACTATGAATACCACCCAGTCGAATTGGAGGACTGTGATAGAGCAGGAAAAAAAAACAATAATAATAATAATAATAATAATAATAATAGGGACACTAGGCACGATCCAAAGATCCCTGAAAAGGAACCTGGAAAAATTAGATGCTGAAGCTGCTCCACGACTCATGCAGAAGTGTGTGCTCCTGGAAACATCGCACATAGTAAGAAAATTGATGGACTCCTAAGAAGGCAGGATCCAACCCGGAACCCCACACTATAAAAACAACTCAGTCGAATTGAAAGGACTGTGATAGACCAAAGAAAAATAATAATAATAATAATAATAATAATAATAATAATAATAATAATAATAATAATAATAATAATAATAATAATAATAATAACAATAGTATATTATTATTATTGTTGTTATTTATTATTATTATTATTATTTGTTCTTATTCATTATTATTATTGATTATTATTTAGTTAAAAATAATAATTATAATAATTGAATTGAAACTAATCATCATCATCATCATCATCATCCATTATCCTCATCTAGGGACTACTATCTTTTTCTTGTAAAATAAAAATGTTAAGCGAATATTCCTTTTGGTCCCATTCAATATTCTTCCAACTTTTCATGGAAGCTCTGCTCTAAAATAAGCATACATTATCGTTCATCCAAGCAATGCAGCAATGGCAGTAAAAGGTGCAATACAACACCATAAAAAAAGTGGGATCATCGTACGCTGGCTGGCGAAGAGGAACACTTTTCCACAATTACTTCTGGTAACGAGCGTTTTGCAGATACGAGAAATATTTCAAAATGCATTCGTGCAGCTAAAAAATTAACAACCTGTGCCCCATGTTAGACTGCGACAATTGCCCACTAAGACTTCCCTGTGGATTCAAATTTCACGCATATTGTCATACGCATTCATTATAAGTTGGGTAAAGATGGATTTTTCTTTTTCTGTAGAATTAGTAGTGTTCTAGATAAAGTGGGAAGAGAGAGAGAGAGAGAGAGAGAGAGATCCATCTAACATAATGCTTGATGAGAGGGAGGGAGTGCGAGATTGAGAGAGAGATCCATCAAACATAATGCTTTATACTTGATCAGAGAGAGAGAGAGAGAGACAGATGAGAGAGACCGACGAGAGAGAGAGAGAGAGAGTAGACATTCAAACTTAAAGCTTAGTGCTTGATGGTAAGTATTGGATTAGTAAGCTGTTTAGAAATCATTTGATATTTAAGCATTCTACTTAACCCCAAAGTAAAGGGAAATTTACACCATACAACCTAAAAAGATATATACATATATACATATATATACATATACTATATATATATATATATATATATATATATATATATATATATATATATATATATATATATATATATATATATATAAAACAAACAAGTGAATAAGACCAACTATAACCATCTCTCAGCCCCATAATGATTCAACATGTCTGGATATAACTGCCTGGATTGTATGAGAGAACAAGCCGCGCAAATCTAATTGCTCTTGCATGTCGGAAGCCACAATAGACAAAAGGCCTTTGGTTTAACCTGAAAGGGAGAGAGAGAGAGAGAGAGAGAGAGAGAGAGAGAGAGAGAGTTTCAGCCGTCAATTTCGGGATGTAACTCACGTTGGCTTTACCTCCGGAGGTATCTGCGGTGGGATGGTTTAATTACTACAGGTGGGAAACCCTGGCTTCTGTCGTTTTAGGAATGGACCACTCTCTCTTTTAAAGGATTGGGGAAAATATGGAATGTTGAGAGAAAAACTTATGCAGAGGATTCTAATCGTCAGTAATAATCATACCCTTTGTTTCTCGAAAGATTTTATAAGTTTTTCCTGAAATTATATAAATACAAGATTTATTCGAAATTATTTATATAAGCTTATTCAGAAATTATGTAATATAAGCTTATTCTAAAATCATAAAATGTAAGCTTATTCTGAAATTATAAAATATAAGCTTATTCTGAAATTATCTAACATAAACTCATTCTAAAATTGTGTAATATAAACTTATTCCAAAATTATATAACTGGTTGGTGTAATTCATGATCATTAATACTCATCTCTTGCTTTCGTTATGTAACATGTTGACCTCATATTCATTTCTCTCTCTCTCTCTCTCTCACTCTCTCTCTCTCTCTCATATTATTTATCATCTCCGTCAATCTAGTTCTCCTCCCTCTATCTCTCGTATGCATTATTCACTCTCTCTCTCTCTCTCTCTCTCTCTCTCTCTCTCTCTCAGACGCCTTAATTCTCGAGATTTACTCCGAATTAAATCTTCGAACCCTGATAACCTCAATCACCAATGCAAACTCGGTGTTCGATTTCCTGTACTCAGCAAAGTGAACCACTATGGACCTTCTCAGGCTTCAGAGTCGTGAAGCTGAAAACATTCTTATTTCATTCTGTAAACTCAGGCTGACCACCTCCCCTCAGTGATCAGTGCCTGTCATTTCATTTCTGTTTGTGTAAGATGTCTGAGATTTTATTTGGTGGGGAATATCTGACGAAAATTCTAGAACTTTTTTGAGACATTTATGAAATGCCAAGTCCTGTTATATTTGCAGTATCTGGATTTGACCTCAAGGAAACTTATTATTAGAGGAAAGCTTTTCAACGCTTGAAATAAAACCTTGTGTTTGTAAGATCTTGTATGCAAGGTACCTGGCATTGATTTTATAGATGAATATACTTTTTTATGTTTTATCTGAAGTGGTAGGACCGTCGTTATTATTATTATTTATTATTATTATCATTATCGGTTGTAGGTCCACAATAATTTCGCATGTGAGTATAAGGTCTTGACTGACTTTGAACCTAGTACAAGGTTCGAAAGCTATTATCCATTAAAGACCTTATACTCACATGCGATATTATTGTGGACCTGCAACCATTGTCATCATTTTCGACACGGAAAATTGTGCCCACTATTATCAATATTATTATCTTTTTAAGGATATAAACCCCTATCCATACAGAACCAAGACTACAGTGGTCATTGACTTGACATTCAAACTCCCAAGGAATAAGGTGTTCATTGGACAAAAGTTACTTTAGATAATGGGAAATACAGAAAGAAGAGATCAGTTATTAACATATATATATATATATATATATATATATATATATATATATATATATATATATATATATATATGTTGAATCATAAGAATTTACTTCAATAAACTTCATTATGCAGCAGTACAAGCTCGGTAGAATATATTCGGTACTAATATACTTCAGTCGTTATTTCAAAAGACACACTCCATGCATGTTAACCTTAACTCAAGCACAGGCAAGGAAGACATTTCGAGTAATTAAGACAAACCGCCCAGACATTTGCTTCTTGCAAGTGTAACAGTGTAATCTCCATTCACTGACATGAGAGAGAGAGAGTGAGAGATTTGAATGTGTAATTGTGAGTGTGTTGGGGATTAGAAATTTTGACATAAGAATATAAATATGTATATGTAAATATTATATATATATATATATATATATATATATATATATATATATATATATATATATATATATGCGAATACCACAGAAAAATGATAGGCAGAAATCCATAGTCGAGGAACGAAAGCGCTTGGATATCTACCTATCATTTTCCCGTGGTATTCGCTTATTTAATGAAGTCACGTGTATCTACTATGATTTTTTAAGTATATATATATATATATATATATATATATATATATATATATATATATATATATATATATATATATATATATATATCACACAACTTCTTAACGTAAATTCTCCCACAGAAAGAAGACTTGGTAGAGAGAAGACTCTAAATCGCAATATATTTCGCCGTACGTAGCCTCTATTAAAATCCGGTATCTGTACACAGCTCTAGATGCTATTTGCATAATCTAATGGAAAGTTAACACGCTCGTGTTTAGCGAAGTGGAGCATCGGGGAGTATGTCATCGGTCGTCCATGAATATTCTATTGGGAAATAACTAACTAGAAAGCTACGCACGTGC
>NC_061103.1:38047738-38068192 GCF_015104395.2 Macrobrachium nipponense
CACAATAGACCCTGATGTGTTGGAAAGTTCCTAATGTTAAAAATGTCAGCGAGTCCCTCCATCCCTAATATAAACAAATATAAATACCTTTCACATACATACACACATACACGTTGTCATTCTACTATTTATGCTTGTATTCGGTATATATGTATTCTAGAGCGACTAGGTCAAGGTGTATATAGCACATATATGTTATATATATATATATATATATATATATATATATATATATATATATATATATATATATATATATAATATATATATATATATATATATATATATATATATATATATATATATATATATATATATATATATATATATATATACTATATATATATATATATATATATATACATATATATATATATATATATATATATATATATATATATATATATATATATAATATACATATAGATATATATATATATATATATATATATATATATATATATATATATATATATATATATATATATATATATATATATATATATATATATATATATATATATATATATATATATTTATATATATATATATAGTTATATATATATAAATTATATATATACATATATATACATAATATCTATATCTGTCTATGTAGTATGTATCATCTATATATATACGTATATATATACATATATGTATATATATATATATATATATATATATAGATATATATATATAAATATATAAATATATATATATATATATATATATATATATATATATATATATATATATATATATATATACACACACACATATAGATATATATATATATATATATACATTATATTAATATATATATATATATATATATATAGATATATATACATATATATATATATATATATATATATATATATATATATACGTATATATACTATATTAACATATATATATAATATATATTTTAATATATATATATAAATATATATATATATATATATATATACATATAATATACATATATCATATCTCTATGTAGTATGTAGCTATATATATATACGTATCTATATAACATATATGTATATATCTTATACATAAATAACATAAAACATATATATATATATATATATATATATAGATAATATATATTATTATATCTATATAACTGAATTTTAATATAAAAATACTTTTAATAAGCTATACTTCACTCTTCTGTAGTTCTATTCAATAGAAAGCAAAATAAAAAAATAAATTATTAAAAATTCTTCTAAATTATTCAGTCTCCAAGTACATTTTTCCAACGAGAAATTTTCCCAGAATTAGAGATACCCGGAATCGTCGAGCTCTAACAAATTCCTAATAATTCCTGTTCCGTTGGTATGGAATTCTTTGGATTGATAGAATATAAATGGCATCCGAATTCCTCCGATGTTACTTCATCATCAACATCACCTAATCAACATCACGATCGTCCAAACTTTCATCATCATCAACGTCTTTCACCCAGCAGTAATAATTTCTCTTCGTTTGTTAATAATTTTCGCGTATTTTTCCCCCTGGTCGAATGAACGCCTTTTCATCGTTGCTGAAGGTAACCATCGACGTTGCTAGGAGATGGCTACAAGTATTACGATCTCATAACCTCAGTAATACTCTTGATTTATTTACTGGGGTATCATTTCAAATATTTTTTGGACAATAATTTCTGACTAATTTAGTGAGAATTCTCGTGAGGATTTTTTCAAAATTATTTCCGGGACCAATATGTTATTATTATACCAGCGGCTTTCATATCAATAGTTTTCTGTTTATATTAATTATCACTGGATCACTTTTTTTCTCTGTGGAAATACAATATTTTTCATTGCAATGTAACTTTCGTATAGACATCCAGGATCCTTTACTGATTCGTGAGTTATCACATTTTCCTTTATTTTCTCGATGTGAAAGGAATGTTTCTTGTCCCTCTTAATGTCTCTCTAGCCTAAATTAATTTATTATTTTATTATTAACTCTCTCCCTGTTGTACCTTGATACTCTTTACAATAACTTTTACTGCCTTAGCTTATAGTATTCTATGAAAACAATATTTTTCTTCCGATGTAGCTTTCATATAAATGTACAAAAACATTTCCTTCTTACTGAAATATTTGATTTTACCTCATTTTCTTGCAGTGGCCTGGATTCATTTGACAACATTTGGCCCTTCATAAAGAAATATACAGCCAGTTTTCTTTCCTGCTTTCTTTAACATTTAGTTTTACTTCATCTTCTTGCAGTGACAGGGATTAATTTGATCACATTTACCTCCTTCATAAAGAAGTATCCATACAGAGTGCTCTTCTGTTTTTTGAATGATTTAATTTCACCTAAGATTTGCAATGATAGAGATTAATTTGACCATATTTGCCCCATCATCTACAAAGACGAATAGTTATTCTTGCATTTAGGTGATACATTCACTTTCAAGTTATTAAACCTGCACCTTCTCCGTATCGCCTCGTGGAGCATTAATGACGGATTAATTTTCAATGCAATGCTGATTAGACGAGGGTACATGGTGCCGGAATATGCCAGGCCATTAACGAGCTACATACACACGCACACACACACATATTCACACACAAATATGAACATAAAGTGGGCGGCTTGGAAGAGGGGGAAGATTATGCCATAACCACAAAAGCAATCACAGAATTGTATTTAGAAAGGTGCAGAATCAAAACTATTAAGAAAAATTGAGTCTGGAATAATATATCCCACCGTAGTACGCTTTTACTCTCTCTCTCTCTCTCTCTCTCTCTCTCTCTCTCTCTCTCTCTCTCTCTCTCTCTATCTCCAAGTAGGAGAAAGTATTAAATGTCAGGAAAAGGCTAAAAAAATGTATCAGTTTTTTTTCTCAACATTTATAAGTTCATTTCTGATGTTCCGAACGCGCGCATGAGAGAGAGAGAGAGAGAGAGAGAGAGAGAGAGAGAGAGAGAGAGAGAGATTTAAAATAGCGAGGGCAGCGTACTGGAAATGTCGTTAAATTAATTAACTCTCATTAAGTCCATTGATTACCTGTTGATTCCTGTCTATTAAGTAATGCAAATCTCTTTTCCTGGTTAGGGTAATCACCTAAAATTTCGGTGTACTTAGAGTCCATTTAGCAAAAGAGAGGGAGGATATATATAATATGTAAGACATAGGGTTTTGATTAATAATATATTGTTCGTGCATTCTCTGTAACCTGTGGAATGTGGAGGACAGTGCAGAGATAACGACCTGAGAGTAGCTGATCAATGAGTTTCTAGGGGATGGCGTGAGATAAAAATGCTTAGTTCGTCGAGTCAATGTACGACAGTTTATGAACTCTTCCCAAAGTGCCTTTGTGAAACTAGATGCAGCTAGAACACCGCGAGGCGCTAGCGAACTGTGTTCGTATGTGCGTGTGCGCCTCCTTTCTGTTAAAAGCGTTCATACCCAAAACCTATGGGAGGATTTTGACAGAGGGCTTCGAGTCATAGGCAAAAGATGCCGTGGCATTCGCCGGGGGAGTTTTTGACATAGTGTTTAGTGTCCGGTTGGGAATGGGTAAGTGTTACCTTTACTTTAGCCAAAGGGGTGGCTTGTTTGATATCTTGTAAGATGTTCCATTTTATTAACTTTGTCTTTAAACTTGTGTGTGTACTTACCAGAATGTGTTCTGTATCTTTGTACAGATGGTTCTGGATTTCGGTGGGACAGAGTTCCCAGGGAAAGGTGTGACCTTTTGGGTGACTTGACAATGAGTTGTTTTAAGTTTAGTCCTGTAAGACTGGATTACTTAGTTAATCGACTTAATTTAGTTATTGTAAATAAACGTTATGTTATGATGCAATCTCTCATTGTTTCATTACCTGTTAGAATGGAGCGAGAGAGAGAGAGAGAGATGTGGGGTGATTGCCGGGAGAGAGAGAGAGCCTGTCTGTGTAGTGAGTGTGGGGGTCGGCCTTCCGTTTCGTGTCCACGCTTACCGTATGAAATACATGGCGGTTTCCCCACGTAATATATATATATATATATATATATATATATATATATATATATATATATATATATATATATATATATATGCATATATATATATATATATATTACGTGGGGAAAACCTCCATGTATTTGTACGGTAAGCGTGGACACGAAAACGGAAGCAGACCCCCACACCCACTACACAGACAGGCTCTCTCTCTCTCTCTCCCGGCAATCACCCCACATCTCTCTCTCTCTCTCCACCTCTTCTCTCCATTCTAACAGGTAATGAAAATGAGAGAGTTGCATCATAACATAACGTTTACAAAGAATAAATCAATTAACTAAGTAATCCAGTCTTACAGACTAACTTAAAACAAACTCATTGTCAAGTCACCCAAAAGGTCACACCTTTCCCTGGGAAACTCTGTCCCACCGAAATCCAGAACCATCTGCCAAAGATACAGAACACATTCTGGTAAGTACACACACAAGTTTAAAGACAAAGTTAATAAAATGGAACATCTTACAAGATATCAAACAGCCACCCCCCTTTGGCTAAAGTAAAGGTACACTTACCCCATTCCCAAACCGGGCACTTAACAAACTTTGTCACCAAAAAAAACTCCCCCGGCGAATGCCACGGCATCTTTGCCTATGACTCGAAGCCCTCTGTCAAAATCCCTCCCATAGGTTTGGGTATGAACGCTTTTAACAGAAAGAGGCGCACACGCACATACGAACACACAGTTCGCTAGCGCCTCGCGGTTCTAGCTGCATCTAGTTTTCACAAAGGCACTTTGGGAAGAGTTCATAAACTGTCGTACATTGACTCGACGAACTAGCACTTTTATCTCACGCCATCCCCTAGAACTCATTCATCAGCTACCCTCAGGTCGTTACTCTGCACTGTCCTCCACATTCCACAGGTTACAGAGAATGCACGAACAATACATAATTAATCAAAACCCTATGTCTTACAGATTGCTCGGCCTCGCACCTATATGCTAGCTCCCGCCTAGCAAAATTGCTTATACAATATAAAACATTGGCCAGGTCTTAAAAGTAAAATAAAATAAGAAAAAAAACTGCACGTCTCTGGCATTATAAAATAAAGTCTTATCACGCTTTTATCTCCCAATAACACAAAACGCATTTTCTCTATATTTTTCTGCATTAGGATTCTTGAATATCCCTCTTCGCTTGTCTGCAAGTAGCTGAACAGACAGCAACAGGCTATAGCAGGCTGGTAGCAACTGTAGGAAGACGGAATGCCTCCCTCATCGTAGAAGACTTCTCACGGCTTCTTGTAGATCCCCAAAAAAACACGCTGTAGAATTCTCTCGAACACCCATCATGGAAATACTTATAATCACCATGGACAACATGGCAGCAAACCTCTCTCACGGCTGGTGGACGTCTTGCTGTGTCGGGGACGACTTTTTTGGGGCGTTAGTAATGTTCAGTCAAGTCTTTGGGTCAATCTAAGAAAATTAACCCAAACATACTACTTCTATCAAACAATGATCTCAAAAAGGTCAGAAATACTAACTGAACGTCTCCCAATTAACTCCCTTAAATATGACTACTAAAATGATAAGTCATTATCACAACTCTCTAAGAAAAAGAAACATCAAGTTCTCCAATTCAATTCTCCAAACTCGCACATCAGCACACACAACTCAGAAATCACAGCAACTCCACGGAATTCTGCACTCACACTTCGACAACTGAATGTGCTCACAAGAAAAAAAAAAGAAAAAATTCGTAACGAGCTCAAGAAGAAAAGAATCACGTAACACCCAGACCCAAAAAAAAAATATTCTTTCAAGTTCTACAACCCACAAAATCAGTAAAAAATCTCCACTTTACAGCAAAAACCCCTCTACTGCTCAATAAATTAATTACAATGACTTATGTCAAAACCTCCCATTACGTAAACAGCAACCCCAGAAAAATTACACTCCCCGGTAAAATCAAAATCTCCCGTCAAAAAAGAAAGTTTATTTAAGCTCAATCCCCAAATCATACTCTCATAGGAAAGGAAGAAAAATAATAATAAAAAAAAAAAAAAAAGAATAATCACAAGTAGATTTCCCCAATCACAAAATACATAATACATGTATAATATGCATAACTCCCGCGTTTTCCCCAAGAAATGCTCCATGTAAAGTTATGGAATTTGCCAGAAAGCAAACTCTCATACATGCGCTTTCGTGAAATGCTATAGCTAACATTTCCAGATATTGCAAAAATTCTGATCTGTCACCATCAGAAGAAAAGAATCAGCACACGGCTCATCACATCGCTTGTCAGCAGAAAAATCACCTGCGGACGCATGCTCAAACAACAGCACAAAAATTGTCTAGTAAGACACATAAGTTTGGAAACTCATGATTCTCAAGAAAAAAGGTCTAACTGACACATTTCACAGAATTAACTCCAGGATATGACTAATGTGTTCAAAATTTGTCTCGAAGACTTATTCTCTCAACATGACTTTTGCCCCAAATTATATTTCTCCAAGAATAACACACTTGTGAACATGAAAAATGCACACACATCTCCATATGACTCGTATGCAGTATGCCACTTCTCTCTAAATAGACACGAAATCAAAAAAGAGAACCACGAGAAATCTTCTCTTGTCTCGAATAACCACAAAAAAAGGTCACCCGCCCAAGATTAATTCCAACTCCATTATGAGACACCATATCGATAATAACAACCACTCCGGTTATAAAAATATTTCCTCCATTTGGTTAATAACCAACTTACCCTATATTCTCTTATTTCTCCAAAGCCACATGTCAGTAAAAACAAAAACACCACTCCAAGAATAGAGAATATCACCTCTATTTCGGCAAATACAAAATATTTACCTCTATTTCCACAATAACTCCATGTGGAACAAAACAAGGCTTAAAATAAAATAAGAAAAACTGCACGTCTCTGGCATTATAAAATAAAGTCTTATCACGCTTTATCTCCCAATAACACAAAACGCATTTTCTCTCATATTTTCTGCATTAGGATTCTTGAATATCCCTCTTCGCTTGTCTGCAAGTAGCTGAACAGACAGCAAACAGGCTATAGCAGGCTGTAGCAACTGTAGGAAGACGGAATGCCTCCCTCATCGTAGAAGACTCTCACGGCTTCTTGTAGATCCCCAAAAAAACACGCTGTAGATTCTCTCGAACACCCATCATGGAAAATACTTATAATCACCATGGACAACATGGCAGCAACCTCTCTTCACGGCTGGTGGACGTCTTGCTGGTGTCGGGGACGACTTTTTGGGCGTTAGTATGTCAGTCAAGTCTTTGGTCAATCTAAGAAAATTAACCCAAACATACTACTTCTATCAAACAATGATCTCAAAAAGGTCAGAAATACTAACTGAACGTCTCCCAATTAACTCCCTTAAACCTATGACTACTAAAATGATAAGTCATTATCACAACTCTCTAAGAAAAAGAAACATCAAGTCTCCAATTCATTCTCCAAACTCGCACATCAGCACACACACAACTCAGAAATCACAGCAACTCCACGGAATTCTGCACTCACACTTCGAACTCGAATGTGCTCACAAGAAAAAAAAAGAAAAAATTCGTAACGAGCTCAAGAAAGAAAAGAATCACGTAACACCCAGACCCAAAAAAAATATTCTTTCAAGTTCTGACACAACCCACAAATCAGTAAAAATCTCCACTTTTAACAGCAAAAACCCCTCTACTGCTCAATAATAATTACAATGAGACTTAATGTCAAACTCCCATTACGTAAACAGCAACCCCAGAAAATTACACCTCCCGGTAAAATCAAATCTCCCGTCCAAAAAAGAAATGTTATTTAAGCTCAATCCCCAAATCATATCTCTCATAGGAAAAGGAAGAAAAATAATAATAATAAAAAAAAAAAAAGAATAATCACAAGTAGATTTCCCCAATCACAAAAAATACATAATACATGTATAATATGCATAACTCCCGCGTTTTCCCCAAGAAATGCTCCATGTAAAGTTATGGAATTTTGCCAGAAACAGCAAAACTCTCATACATGCGCTTTCGTTTGAAATGCTATAGCTAACATTTCCAGATATTGCAAAAATTCTGATCTGTCACCATCAGAGAAAAGAATCAGCACACGGCTCATCACATCGCTTGTCAGCAGAAAAATCACCTGCGGACGCATGCTCAAACAACAGCACAAAAATTGTCTAGTAAGAACACATAAGTTTGGAAACTCATGATTCTCAAGAAAAAAAAAAAAAGGTCTAACTGACACAGTTTCACAGAATTAACTCCAGGATATGACTAATGTGTTCAAAAATTTGTCTCGAAGACTTATTCTCTCAACATGACTTTTCCCAAATTATATTTCTCCAAGAATACACTTGTGAACATGAAAAATGCACACATCTCCATATGACTCGTAATGCAGTAATGCCACTTCTCTCTAATAGACACGAAATCAAAAAGAGAACCACAGAAATCTTCTCTTGTCTCCATACAACAAAAAAAAGGTCACCCGCCCAAGATTAATTCCAACTCCATTATAGAACACCATATCGATAATAACACCACTCCGGTTATTAAAATATTTCCTCCATTTGTTAATAACCAACCCCCCTTATATTATTCTCTTATTTCTCCAAAGCCACATGTCAGTAAAAAACAAAAACACCACTCCAAGAATAGAGAATAATCACCTCTATTTCGGCAAATACAAAACAAAAAAAATTTATTTCCTCTAGTTTCCACAATAACTCCATGTGGAACAAAACAAGCTCCAAAAAATATATCTCCAAAAATGTGCACTCAAGGCATCTACATACACTCCCAAATATATTGCCCCATAATCTCCAAATATGTGTCTCCATTTGCAACAAAGATGGCTGCAAAAATAATTGAACTAAACATAGCTCATACCACTATTGGCAAATATCAAAAATGGCCAAAATATATCTCCCAATATTATATCTCAAATATAACTCCAAAATAATATATACCTCCAATTATCTCTCCAAATAAATAATATATCTCAACTATAACTCAATTATATCTCAATTATAACTCCAATTCTCCAGAGAATAACTCAATGTTATAGTCAAAAACTATAAAAACTCTCTCAGTTTAGCATAACTGCTAAAAAAGGGCAAAAACTCGGCAAATAAAACTGTCTAGAAAGTTCTAGAAAAAACCACCAATGTGCCACAAGTCATTATAACAGACTCCAAATTCACAGTGTCTAAGCAAAGACTTCCCCATATGCACTACGACATAGGCATTAGAAAACTTAACCAAGTTTCCTATCTCTCACAAAGTTGTCACAAATACAACAAGGGTATTGTGGCAAGAAAACTCACAATTTCTGGAACACAAATATCCAGAGAAAAAATGTAGTGCCATTACGTATGCATTCAAAACATGCAAAAAATTCTCTCCCCATATTACTCTATAGCATCAAATAGCTAAAACACGAACACGTTCTCTTAAATGACTCTAAGTCATGAACTGAGATAATATTCACATACTGGAGAGAAAAAACAAATTCAAAATTCACCCATGGTAAAAAAAACTTGTGTCAGCGATGGCTAACTTCCAAAAAAGGAGAAAAGAAAAATCAACGGCACCATTAACTATCTCCCGTAACACACTAGATGTCAAGCAATTATCTGCTGAACTCATAAAAAAAAGAAAAAAAAATAAAACTAAACAATGTGTTGTTAGTTTCTTCCCAAAATCACAAAAGATTTCACCTCCCTTGATAGCATTAAAACACCCACGTATTAGTACATAAAAATCAGTATCAGAAATATCATTATCACAAATCACCAAAAAAAAATTGCTATCATCAAAATCATCAGTATCAGTACAAAAATTAACACCAAAGTTAATGCTTGTCCATTCTCCAAAAATTCAGCACAAAATTCAGCAAAACTCACACAATTCACCATGATTCAGCCAGATTCATCAAGATTCAGCAAAACTCATCCCCGTGAATCATTGAAATATTCTCCAAAGTTAACAAAAACTGAACAAATAATTAACACAAGACTTCTCCCATTAATTCATCGTAATAATTCTCCTTGAATAATTATCTGTAATAAATTATTGAATAATCTCCCATGAAATATCTCAAATCTCTCGTAAAACAATTCTCCCGTAATGATAATTATACTTAAGCAAACCTCCCGTAACACATCTCAAGTATAACAATTATTAATAATAACAATAATAATAACTCTCCACAGCAATAATTCTCAAGTAAGGGTGAAATTCAAAATAGCATACAACAGTAATGCTGAATCTTATGACATACAATTTCTCCAGCATGCGACACCATGACATAACACCATTGCCACACAACACAGATACAACACCAATCATCGGCATTTCAAAGTAATTTCTCCAACACAATAAAAAAATAATCTGTGTATCCCCCTTATATTTGTGTCTTTCAAGGCACAAAGAAACATATAAACACTCCCGTGCATGTTAACTACTTTTCCCCTCATTTTCGTAAAAGAAAAATCTCTTATTTCCTTTTCTCTTCATCCAAGGGAGAGAAAAAAAAAAATCTCTTTTCTTAAAAAAAGACTCTACGGGCATTTCACTTCATCAACTTATCAATCAGCTGATGTCTTAGCATTCAATGTCAAAGCCAAATCCATCTCCAACACTAAGAAAAAAAAAAGGAAAAGGGGGAATTCACCCACACAGACAGACAAAAAAATTTCTCCCCCCTGAGAACAACCCCTCAGTCAAGCGGCAGAACACTCCCCCGAGGCATGCCAGTAGTATCCCCATCCCTGCACTATCTCTCGATGAGGGCTACTCGTAGTGAGGCTTAGTGTTACAATGCAACTACCCTCCCCAAGGGATGCCCGTACACCCTCGCAATGCAAGCGCTCCTCTCTGCAGAAAAATATGCTGAGCCCTTAAAATTGTGGCCGCTCTGTGTCTCTAAGCCAAATCTGCTTGTCTAAGCACAGTTCCCATGCATAGAAAAATACACTCCTATGTTTTAAACAAAGACGAATGCATACGTCCATTATAAACACGCGTGAATAAAGAAAACACGTCACTATGGACGCAAAGACAAGAAAAATTATTGACCTCTTGAACCAATCCCATTTCCCTGAAATATTAAACAAAAACCCTCTTCCTTTTTGATAAACAATATTTTCTTTAACACTCACCACTCATAATTTTATAATGGGAACAACAAAAGAACTCGAAATTCTTCGTATAAAAACGCGGTAGTGATATAACAACGACCGCCGCACAGGTATCTCGGAACACTCGTCATTGCACAAGCAAAAGTCACACTGGGTGCGCTCACTGCTTCAGGCTGACTCCCTGGGAAAAATGCTGAGTCCCATAAAAATCCTTCCCTCCCTTTAGCACAGTTAATCAGACAGACATTTTCTCATTTTTTCCACTAAGTAACTGAAAACTAACAGTTTTAATAACGATTTTCCACAATCCCACAAAGCTTTGTCGTTCGAAACTATCGCTAAGTCACGGCCCCTTTTTTATTTTTCTAACTATTTTTCTAATGGCCACTCATATCTGCTTCATTGGCTGTTCCTAGGTATAGAAAAAGCAAGAAAACTTTATATATTCCCCTTTTTTAACGCTGACATCCATATTACGTGGGGAAAATCCTCCATGTATGCTACGTAAGCGTGGACAACGAAACGGAAGGCAGATCCCCCAGACACCCATTCTACACAGACAGGCTCTTCTCTCTCGGTCTCTCCCGGACAATCACCCCACATCTCTCTCTCTCTCATCATCCACCTCTCTCATCCTATTCTAACAGGTAATGAAAATGAGAGAGTTGCATCATAACATAACGTTTATTTACAAGATAAATCAATTAACTAAGTAATCCAGTCTTACAGACTACTTAAAACAACATATCAGTCACCCAAAAAGGTCAAAACACCTTTCCCTGGGACTCTGTCCCACGAAATCCGAAACCATCTGCCAAAGATACAGAACACATTCCCGGTAAGTACGACACACACCGCTGCCACCACTATTACGTGGGGAACCTCCATGTATTTGTACGGTAAGCGTGGACACGAAACGGAGGCAGACCCCCCCCCCCCACACACCCACTACACAGACAGCTCTCTCTCTCTCTCCCGGCAATCACCCCACATCTCTCTCTCTCTCTCTCACTCTCTCCATTCTAACAGGTAATGAAAATGAGAGAGTTGCAATCATAACATAACGTTTATTTACAAGAATAAATCAATTAACTAAGTAATCCAGTCTTACAGACTAACTTAAAACAACTCATTGTCAGTCACAAAAGGTTCACAAACCTTCCCTGGGAACTCTGTCCCACCGAAATCCAGAACCATCTGCCAAAGATACGAAAAACACACTGGTAAGTACACACAACAAGTTTAAAGACAAAGTTAATAAAATGGAACATCTTACAAGATATCAAACAAGCCACCCCTTTGGCTAAAGTAAGGTAACACTTAATTCCCACCCACCGGGCACTAAACACTTTGTCACAAAAAAACTCCCCCGGCGAATGCCACGGCATCTTTGCCTATGACTCGAAGCCCTCTGTCAAAATCCCTCCCATAGGTTTGGGTATGAACGCTTTTAACAGAAAGAGGCGCACACGCACATACGACACACAGTTTCGCTAGCGCCTCGCGGTTCTAGCTGCATCTAGTTTCACCAAAGGCACTTTGGGAAGAGTTCATAAACTGTCGTACATTGACTCGACGAACTAAGCACTTTTATCTCACGCCATCCCCTAGAAACTCATTCATCAGCTACCCTCAGGTCGTTACTCTGCACTGTCCTCCACATTCCACAGGTTACAGAGAATGCACGAACATACATAATTAATCAAAACCCTATGTCTTACATATATATATATATATATATATATATATATATATATATATATATATATATATATATATATATATATATATATATATATATATATATATATATATATATATATATATATATATATATATATATATATATATATATATATATATATATATATATATATATATGTGTGTGTGTACATATATTCCCTTATAACTTGGAATATTCGTGATTCCTATAGGTACTACATTGCCCCTGAAGCTTTAGAAATGTTTCCTTGAGAAAAAGATATATATATATATATATATATATATATATATATATATTAATATATATATATATATATGTATATATATATATATATATATATATATATAATATATATATATATATATATATATATATATATATATATATATATACGTATGAACCAAACTCAAAAAAGCATTGTTAAATCAAGAGCACCAATCTCCCCTAAGAACAGTTATATAATCGGACTTTCCTGCCCTGTCATGTTCAGCCCTTTTCACAAAATCTTTCCCCAATAGACTTTCCTTCCTCCAACTTTCACCACAGCACCTTTCACCTTTCATCACCTCAAACTAGTGAGGTGTCGATTTCATCCTCAACATTGCGGCCGCTACGGTGATAGCAGCAGCAGAGAGCTGGAAAGAAAGAGATATTCTTCAATGGGGCTTTAGAATGGAAGGGGGAAGTCATCGTTTGAATGAATGGATGAATGGATGGGTGGATGGATGAATGGATGGGTGGATGAATGAATGGATGGATGGATGGGTGGATGGATGGGTGGATGAATGGATGAACGGATGAATGGATGGATGGATGAATGAATGAATGGATGGATGAATGAATGGATGGATGAATGAATGGATGGATAAATGAATGGATAAATGAATGGAAGGATGAATGAATGGATGAATGAATGGATGGGTGGGTGGACGGATGAATGGATGGATGATGAATGGATAGTGACTGGATTGATGGGTGAATGTACAAATGAATGAATTAGTGAAGACATAAATAAATGAATAAATAAATGGATGGTTCGATGAATAAATGGATGAGTGAATGGATTGATGGGTGAATGAGCAAATGAATGAATTAGTGAAGGCATAAATGAATTAATAGATAAATGGATGAGTGAATGGATGGATCGATGGATAAATGGATGGATGAATGAGTGAAGGGGTCGATGGGTGAATGAGCAAATGAATGAATTAATGAAGGCATAAATAAATTAATAAAGAAATGGATGAATGAATGGATGGCTAGATAAATGAATGGATGAATAAATGGTTGGATGAATGAATCAATGAATGATTGAAAGGATCGTGAATTTTTATTCATGACAGAAAACCTTAAGAATAACCGATTACCATTTGTTTATCTCACCAACCAACAGAAAAAAAAAAGAAATAAATAATCCTAAGAATAACTTATCACTAAAATTAACGAATTACTTAAAAAAAACAAAAAACTAAAAAAAATAACCACTTACAACTTACGAACCATTATTCCCGATCCTCTGTGTCTGGTAGAATCGGTCTTCAACACATCTGACGAAATTATGTAGTTACCTGTACCCAAAACGGAAAAAAGGACACAGTCATTTCCCATTTCATTACATTCAACATCACCACAACGTCTCTCTCTCTCTCTCTCTCTCTCTCTCTCTCTCTCTCTCTCTCTCTCTCTCTCTCAAAATTCACACACAACTCATATTATGCCTTCTCGTCCATGATAGTCTCTCCCAGGCTTTGATGGGGAATATTGCCCTTCCTTTTTGAAGAGGCAACAAAGGGCTTGTGAAATGGATGACGCACTTTTTTTTGGGGATGGGGGGTTGGTGGTTAGAGGGTAGGGGCCGCTGGTGGCGGGGAATGAAGGAGCCGTTTACGGCATATTCAGGTTGAGTGTATACATATGTGTGAGTGTGCACGTATGTCTCTGCATATATATATATATATATATATATAATATATATATATATATATATATATATATATATATATATATATATATATGCATCTGTGTAGTATGGTATATACACCAACACTATTCTTTGCACGTGCGTAGCTTTCTAGTTAGTTATTTCCCAATAGAATATTCATGGACGACCGATGACATACTCCCCGATGCTCCACTTCGCTAAACATGAGCGTGTTAACTTTCCATTAGATTATGCAAATAGCATCTAGAGCTGTGTACAGATACCGGATTTGAATAGAGCTACGTACGGCGAAATATATTGCGATTTAGATTCTGCTCTCAACTAAGTCTTCGTTTCTGTGGGAGAATTTACGTTAAGAAGTTGTGTGTATATTTATATATATATATATATATATATATATATATATATATATATATATATATATATATATATATATATATATATATAGTATATATATAGTATATATATTGTTACAACTTTATTTATTTGTATTTGTTTTCGCTTGAGATGTGCTGATCACCAATAAATGGCGTCGTAGGTTGGATCAAGGAGTGCGATGTTTTTGTATTTATCCTCCTTGGTTTTCTAATAAGTGTAAAGATCTGTTTGTTTTGATCCTTTTTAAAAGTTTACTTGGCTACTTAGTTTTCGTACGTATCAGTGTGTCTCCTGGAATTGTAGTGCCAATAAGTGGAATATACTAACTAATATTACGAAAGAGTGCAAAGTCATATTATTAATATGGGTAAAGTATTGATTCTCTTGTATTATTCTTCTATGTACGTGACTTAGCCATCTGAAGTGTTTTCTCTGTATTACGTGAGTACGAGGTATTCGAGTATTTTTTCGTTATAATGAGTTTATTGACATATTATGTATTTCTTTGTGTAAAGAGTGTTAATACTCGGTTTATTACATCCCGTGATTTCTCTACTGTAAATGTTTATTGGGTTTCGGTAATGCTAAATTAATTATTAAATAATAATCATTATATTAATTTTTAACGGTGTTTGAATAATTGCCTTGGGTAAGCAAATATTTACGTTTTCTCTATCTAATAACTTAAGAGTATTAGAAGCAGTTCGTAACAAGTGGGGGCCTGTCAGGGATTGAAATTTGTTAGCCCTCGGTAATTGTTTGTAATGATCGTTGTGCAAGATTTGTTATATGCGTATTTGACGTATTGGTTTTTCTTTTTTCAAATTTATTTCCTTTTGTGCAGTGTATCTAAGTGATAATATTGTATATTAAGTTTGATAATTATCGAGTCCTTTAACATTAGTGAGTTTGTTGAAAATCCTACGAGTGGATATTTGAGTTTCGCACCAGATGCGAAAGGATGATTGGTTTAGAGATCGCTAGTCATTATAGTTTGATAAAGACATAGAGAAAGCCATGTTTCAGTCATGTGTCGTTGAACACAGCCTGAGGGACTTTTGGACACTGCAAAGAATTTGATTTGTACGGATACTGTTCATGCTGATGTCGCAGCAGGTGATGTAGTAGAGGAGCTAGAGCAGAGAAACTCTCCTCTGATAGAAGACAAGTAGATAAAGTCAACAATGAAAATGACTGTAAGCCAGACAACGCTATTTGTGGAGGTTTGTGAATCTTCTTTACTAGAGTGTAATATTTTGGATTCAGAGTTTCATAATCTGTTTGAAATGAAGGACTTTGATATTAGAGATGCTCAAGCTAATGATCATTCTTTACAACAAATGTTTAATGAAGCTGTTTCAGAAAGTGAAAATCGCTATGGAAGCGACTTGCTATTATTTAAAGACAGGAATACTGATGAGAAAGTACAGAGCACTTTCTAACTCCTGCTAATGCTTCATGGACGAAGTACCAATTAGTTGTACCTTTAGGATTGAGAGAAGAAATAATCCGGATTGCCCATGTGAATACATCTGCCCATCTTGGAGTGAAGAAGACCACACTCAATATTCTGCAGTATTTTTATTGGCCTGGAATAAGAGAAGATGTAAAGAAATTTTGTAAAGTATGTGATACTTGTCAAAAGGTAGGTAAACCTAATCAGCCTATAAAGCCAGTACCTTTATCTCCACAGATTGTATGTAGTGTTCCATTTGAGAAAGTTATTTTGGATTGTGTTGGTCCATTGCCTAAGTCTAAGAAACAAAACCAGTATTTGATGACTGTTATGTGCAGTAGCATAAGGTATCCAGATGCTGTACCTCTGCGTAATATTTCTGCTAAAACATTAATTCCTCATCTAGTTAAGATTTTCACCCAATATGGAATACCTAGGATTGTACAGACCGATCGTGGAACTAATTTTACGTCTACATTATTTCAGGAAGTAATGAAAGTAATGGGTATTAAACATTCTATATCCACAGTATATCATCCTCAAAGTCAGGTTGTCTTGAAGATTTCACCAGACGCTAAAAGAAGGATTGACTAAGTTTTTGTGAAGAAACTGGCAAAGACTGGGAGGAAGGAATTGCCGTTTGTTTTATATGCTGTGAGGAATGCTCATCAGGAAAGTCTTGGATCCTCTCCCGCTGAATTACTTTATGGAAGACAAATTAGAGGACCACTTAAAGTATTACACGACACTTGGTTTAGACTATAGTGAAGGTGTCAGTTTGGGAGAATATGCAACTAAGTAAGAGAAAAACTTGAGTATTCACGTAAGTTCGCCCATCAACATTTGTTTAAAGCTCAGCATTCTATGAAGAACTTTGATAGTAAAGCAGAGAAGAGAGAATTTAAAGTAGGAGATAGAGTTGTGATGTTAACTCCTATGAAGAAAACCTTTGAAAGCAGATATGAAGGACCATTTACTGTGATGAGTAAGAATCAGAATGTATTGTGAAATATCTACTCCAGGTAAAAGGAGAGATCGGAAAATAGTACATATAAACAGATTAAAACTTTATTCTAATAAGGAGAAAACTGAAGAAAGTATTGCCGTTGCTAGCTTGGTTCTTGTTGACAAGTCTTCTGATCAAGTATCTGATAACCATCTTATAAAACAGATGTTCGATTATCCAATTCTGACACTATTAACCACCTGAAATCTAAATTACATCATTTAACCCCTCTTCAATTGCAGGATATAGAAAGGTTGTTGGAATCTTTCCCAGCGATTTGTGGAGACATACCAACACAAACGAGTCTTGTGGAAGTTGAGATACAGCTTAAGATCAACTCAGTTCCAGTTAAGAGCGCTCCGTACCGAGTATCTCCATATAAGAAGACCATCATGAAAAAGAGGTAGATTTCTTGCTAGAACATGGTTTGGCCGAAGCCAGCCATAGTCCATGGTCTCTCCATGTGTACTAGTAGGAAAATCAGACGGTACATATCGGTTATGCACAGATTATCGTCAGGTAAACCAACTTAGCTGTTTCTGATTGCTATCCGTTACCCAGAATTTGACGATCTTACATTGAAACATGGTAAGCTCATCGAAATTTATATATCGAATAGATCTTCTTAAAGTTACTATCAACTACCATTGTCAGAATCCTCAAAACCCAATAACTGCGTTTGTAACCCCTAGTGGACTTTTTCAATACAAAGTGTTACCTTTTGGATTAAAGAATGCTACAGCTATATTTTCAAAGGCTCATGAATGATGTTTTGAAGGATTTACCAAATGTTGCAGTATAACTTGGAAGACATTATTGTTTTTTTTTTTTACAGATACTGGGATAGCCACTTAGAGACGTTAAGAAAGGTATTCGCTCGGTTGAAAGCCGCAAACCTTACTTTGAATTTGGCGAAGAGTGACTTTGGTTATGCCCGATTCAGTATCTCAGATACTTGTTGGAGTGGAGAAGTCGCACCCGTTAATGCCAAGTGAACGCCATCTTAACAGTGAAGGAACCTACCTGTCGGAAGGAAGTTCAAACGCTTCCTGGGGATGGTGGGGTACTACAGAAGATTCTGCAAGAATTTCTTTTGGAACTTGTTTTTTCCATTGACTGATCTGACAAGCAGCAAGAAAAAGTTTCCAGTGGACTTCAGAGTGCCAGGAGGCATTCGACAAAGCTAAGACTTTGTAGTCTCAAGCCCAATTCTCAAATCTCCTGATTTTGGAAGTCCGTTTATCCTTGAAGTGGATGCCAGTGAGATTGGAGGCAGGAGCAGTTCTTCTGCAGAGAAGCAAAGATTCCTTATTACATCCAGTGATGTACAGCTCGCAAAAGTTTAATCCCCATCAGCGTAACTACTCTACGATAGAAAAGGAAGCTCTTAGTTTACTTTTGGCTTTGGAGAAGTTTGATACGTATCTTCATTCGTCTCCATACACTATTGAAGTGTATACTGATCATCAACCGCTTACGTTCTTGCAGAGAATGAAGACTAAGAATAAGAGACTGACGAGATGGTGGTTATCTTACAAGATTATGATCTACATGTGAGTCACATCAAGGGAAAGGATAATTTGCGTGCAGATTTTTTATCCAGGCATCCTGTATGTAAAATGGTAAATATTTTGTCCTTGTTATATTATGAGTTGTAATTTTTTGTTTTATCCTCATTGGTTATAATTGATGATTTTTAAGGAGGGAGGTATGTTTACAACTTTATTTATTTGTATTTGTTTTCGCTTGAGATGGCGCTGATCAACCAATAGATGGCGGCGTAGGTTTGGATCAGAAAGTGCGATGTTTTTGTATTTATCCTCCTTGTTTTCTAATAAGTGTAAAGATCTGTGTTTTGACCTCCTTTTAAAAGTTTACTTGGCTACTTAGTTTCGTACGTATCAGTGTGCCTCCTGGAATTGTAGTGCCAATAGTGGAATATACTAACTAATATACGAAAGAGTGCAAAGTCATATTATTAATATGGGTAAAGTATTGATTCTCTTGTATTATTCTTCTATGTACGTGACTTAGCCATCTGAAGTGTTTTTTTCTCTGTATTACGTGAGTACGAGGTATTTGAGTATTTTTCGTTATAATGAGTTTATTGACATATTATGTATTTCTTTGTGTAAAGAGTGTTAATACTCGGTTTATTACATCCTGTGATTTCTCTACTGTTAAATGTTTATTGGGTTTCGTAATGCTAAATTAATTATTAAAGAATAATAATTATATTAAATTTAAACGTTCCCCCCCCCCGGTGTTTGAATAATTGCCTTGGGTAAGCAAAATATATACGTTTTCTCTATCTAATAACTTAAAGAGTATTAGAAGCAGTTCGTAACAATATATATATATATATATATATATATATTATATATATATAATATATATATATATATATATACTTAAAAAATCACAGTAGATGCACGTGACTTCATTAAATAAGCGAATAACACGGGAAAATGATAGGCAGAAATCGAAGCAATTTTCGTTCCTTGACTATGGATTTCTGTCTATCATTTTTTCTGTGGTATTCGCTTATATATATAAATATATATATATATATATTATATATAGATATTATATATATATATAAATATATATATATATATATTTACATATACATATTTATATTCTTATGTCATAATTTCTAATACCCCAACACACTCACAATTTACACATTCAAATAAATCTTTCTCTCTCTACTCTCTCTCTCGACTCTCTCTCTCTCTCTCTCTCATGTCAGTGAATGGAGATTAGACTGTTACACTTGCAAGAAGCAAATGTCTGGGCGGTTTGT
>NC_061103.1:38068692-38076192 GCF_015104395.2 Macrobrachium nipponense
GCACGTGCGTAGCTTTCTAGTTAGTTATTTCCCAATAGAATATTCTTGGACGACCGATGACTACTCCCCGATGTCTTCCACTTCGCTAAACATGAGCGTGTTAACTTTCCATTAGCATATGCAAATAGCATCTAGAGCTGTACAGATACCGGATTTGAATAGAGCTACGTACGGCGAAATATATTGCGATTTAGAGTCTTCTCTCTACCAAGTCTTCTTTCTGTGGGAGAATTTACGTTAAGAAGTTGTGAGATATATATATATATCTATATATATATATATATATATATATATATATATATATATATATATGTATATATATATATATATATATATATATATATATATATATATATACTTAGAAAATCACAGTAGATGTATTAGGGCTTGTGCCTTGTATGATAAGGCGCCCTATGAGGTAATGTTAGACTTGCGATAATCTTACGCTAAGTCGGTTGGTATTGCACTTCCATCTTCAATGGAAGTTTTTTTGGGTTTGTAGATCACCTTACGAAGTCGGGATTATCTTCTTGTTTATGACGATGATGTGTTAAACTCATGGTGAGGAGGTTCTTGTAGAAAACACGAAGTATAAAAAAATATATATTCTTCTGAAGTTTTACATGCTGAAGATCACATATGATTATACAAGTATTCTAATCGCTTCTGCCAATGATGATGGCTACTTCTGTTCTCTCTACATGATAAAGCTTAGGTAAAGAGATGCAGGTCTTCTAATGACGATAGCTAACTCTGTTCTGCCCCTGTTCTACATCTCTGTTACAAGTTATGAAGGAACAGACAGTAGTTCGAACATATGAACATACTATCAGATGACATAGTTACATACGAACACACAATCAAATGAGACGCTACAGATCACGTAGGCCGTTTGAATTATAGGTCGCGGTAGTTGTCTCAAGCAGGGAGCTTGGACTAAGGTTTATAAACAAATGAATGACTACAGGTGACGGCATGTTATCTTAGCCTACATACTTTATGGTATACGTCATCTTAGCGTCTCTAGTCTGATCACATTCCTGCAAGTAAACTGGTTGACCTCTCTAGTTTTAGTCTTTTATATATATGGACTAACATTCCATATTTTTATTATGTAAACACTTACATTAGCTCGGTCAGCTACCAAAACCAACTACTGAATATTACTTAAACTTGACTTGCATTTGACTTATAGGAGTGTGATACAGACACTATGTGAATATATATAGATAATAGAAAATACTTATAAGTAAAAAAAAAAAATTCATCCGGTGTACCCAATACAGATTCAAGTAATAAAATATTAGACATAATATGCAAATAATATTCGTAAATAATAGTGATCACGTGATATATAATAATGATACAGTTTTTCACTTCATCTCTTTAAGATACTTATGCTACAGAAAATACTAATGTACTCTATAAATTGCATAGAACGAAGATTAACATGATAAAAATCATATTTTAACTGATGAAAAAATTTTCATATATGAATTGATAACATTATTAATGTTTATGCTGATTGATTCGTTGATTTTTATGCTAACTGTTATATATCTGATTCATTAATCAATATACTAACTCATATATAACTGCAGATATTGGTAAGATAAAAGGTAACAGATTGATTATAAGGCTACTGATTTGTTTATACATATGTATATGGATTCATATAATTATGATTAATATATGTGGCACTTTAAATAGATTCCTATTGCGTACACGCAAAGATATAGTTATTATTCTGTTATTTATGATCATTTATATAGAGATTCCTAGTGTTGTACATCGCAAAAAATATATTTCGATCCTGTTATTTATGATCATTTATATATAGGATATCATGACCGAGGTAGGTACTACTTCACATTTTAACTAGCTTTCGAACAACTTTTCGTCCATTACACAGTTCCAGGCAACCACCTATAGCCAAATGAAACGGCCTATTCACAGGGTAAACCAAGGTGAAAAATTTGGCCTGGGCGGGTCCAACGTTCTATTTTGCGCTCATACTTATTCTCTGCATCCTAAGCTACACGATTACGTTCGCGATGAATAAAAAAAACATCCCCAACACGAGTCCTTCGCCAGCAAAGTAGAGTTGAATATCCTTCGGGTCGTAATTTGTCGGAAGTATGTCCCTTTTGTAGTCGATTCCGACAGCCGCCGGAGCGTTCCGCATTAAAACGAGATTAACGACGAGATACGGTGTCGGTCGAAGAAGTCCATGATGGTGCTTATTCCTTTCACATTGTAGGCGGTTGTTACTCGACTGCCGTCGTCCGCAGCGACGAACGATTTTTTGAAGTTGCGATGTTTGAAACTCTCGTACTGCAGGATACTGTAACAGGTTCCATTAATCAGCCTGCAAGTGAAATTTATACTTGTCACAAGGGCAAAGTAAATTCAGACGACATCCAAATACAGGGGAGGGGAGAGAGCCATTTAGACCACGAACAACATGAATTCGCTTGATATTTGGAATTCAAAAGAGTCAGCTGTACAAACTTTTTTATCCATGGCATTAACAATGAGTGAACCTATCCAGGTCTATGATGACTGTAAAAATAACCATAATTATAAAAAATAAATAGATATCATTACGAATCTCAAGAAAATTCGATATACTGGTGTAAATTACTAGACAAAGAAGTGGAAAACGGAGCTATTTGTAAGATTGCCAGGCAACATAAGAGTCAAAGAGAAGATTAATCATGATTCTGTATTTCTCTATGCTAACTGAAATTAAGTTGTGATAAAATCTGATCCTATGTGCCCCTAACAAAAGTTTCATATTCAATTTTCTCGCGCGCATCCTCTGAGGTTAATTTTAAAAACTTTATTTAACAGGAAGGTAGAAATGCAACGAAAAAAAAACCCAACTTATGTAATCTCCTACCCCAAAAAAAAACCCCCCCACCCCTTTTCCCCACCAACCCCGTTCCGCAAATTTCTCCACCAACCCTAAATTTCTAAAATTTAAACTTTGGGCTTTTTCAAGAAAATGTGACAGTTTTCCCAATTGAATGTATTTTACTTGAATTGTTTAAATAGGCGTAAATGTTGCAAGTAAATTAAAATTTTCAATATAATACATATCTTGATACCTTCTTAAATGGTCTATTGAGTTTCAGAAAAAATTAATTCATTTTTGTTGTTATAGGAAATTCTATTTGCTTATTTTGTTATTAATTCAAACACGTCTGCCTTGCCCATGAGAAGTTCGGGCTAAGCAGTCCTTTCTCCAGTCAATCTGCTTTGCAAGCGCGAGATGAAGCCTGTGCAAGCAGATATTTGAGGTTAAAGGAATCAATGCTGATACGGCAAACGCGACAGACCTTCTAGAACTGATGACGTCGTCACCAGCTTAAGAGTTACGTTACTTGCTGTAAGAGATACGACTTTAGGATAAATTTTTTGTTTTTTTTTAATACTCGACCCACATGAGAAGAATGTCTGAAAAAAACAGTACCAAAATTGAAACAATATATTAGTTTCATGTTGGAAATCTGCATAATTGTAATTATGTTAAATTAAATATTCCTTATTCAAACTAATGAAAAAGGTTTCCATACAAATTCTATATATATATTAGCCCTGTATAAGATTCATATAGGATTATTTCATAGATAAACCATTTTTCACTTCTAGACTTCCTGACTTTAAAATCTCTTTTATTTTATTTTTATTTATTTATTTATTTATTATTATTATTATTATTATTATTATTATTTTTTTTTTTTTTTTTTTTTTTTTCATTGACTACGAATATAAATCACCGGGACAGACAATATGTCAGTAGGTTTTGGATATGTGTTTGAACTTTTTAGCTTATTTGTCATTACTAAAGCGTTAAGTTGAGTTCAAATCTTTATGCATATATATTTGGATATTTAATTAATCTATGGTTACGTTTTGCTTATTGATTTTATCGTGATTCCTTTTTTATTATAATTTTGTAACCCTTCCGACTTCTTACGGAGTGTATATTTTGACTCCACTTGTATCCATATTTTATTTTATTTTTTTATATTTTTTTATTTATTTATTTATATATTTTGATAAATTAATGGTTGGCTTGAATATGTGGAAAAGTGTTCTAGCGGCGTACCGTATAAGGCTACTTGCGGCATCAATTCTATAGATATAAGATATAAATGAAATATAAAGGTATTTAAAACCGCGAGAAAACCGCTATAATCCAGTTCGGATCCAATATCACGAGTTGTAACTCGTAAGACATTGACACTTCCTATTTATTATCCGTTATTCTACCAAACCGATTGACTCTGGGTGATTAAAATATATTATTGGTTTTCTTAATGGATAGGAATTCACACTACGTGTTAAGGAGATTATTATTGATTTACACACCCGAGATCACAGATTATTATGTGTTGAATTCCATATTTACTGATTTAGCACTCATAAATATTCCTAACGCACTCAATTGCGGTGTTTGTTTTTAGTGCTATTAATTCTATATAACGTGTCAGGGAACTATTAACACTAAGAAGTGTTTATTTCCTCTGTCAGACTCGTAACTTTGTTAATGATTCTACGTGTATTCTTTCATTGATTGATTTGGCACGGGATAGGCCCTTAAACTGACAGGTGTCTTAGTGTATCCTTTGTTTTCATGACACGTGTTACAATTAGTTATGTGCTTTTTATATCTGTAAGCATCGTAGGCCAGTAAAATAGTGATTTGGCTTTCTGTGACATAATAGGGGACCCTGGATGACGGAATGCAACCAGTTTAGGACGATTGGTATGAAAGAGATTATTACTACTACTGTCGTTAGTCCACCCTGCTGTGTTCTTCGGTTTTTCCTCGTCACGACCTACATATATATTCATTTGATTTCATAATTCTGATACACATACTTTTAAATATACGTTTTGCTTTTAGGGATTCTGCTCGAATGTTTATTGTTTTTGCTTAGCCCGCTGACCCTGTTTCCGTCCCCCCCCGAAGGTTTTGTTTATTGTTTGGTGTTTATTGCTGCTGACTCTGTTTCCCGTTCGAAGTGTTTATTGTTTTGGGTTAGGTCTGTTGATCTTGCTTTGTTCAGTTTGTAACAGTTTCGGCGCTCCGACCCGATATTCAGTGCTCGCGATCTCTTGGGTAAGGAATTTTCTTGTTAGATACGGTTTTAACAATAGGCCCAAGGATGTTTTTCTATATTTTTTGGTCTAATTAATGGTTGTTTGCAGTATGGTGCGGGATTGCGGGATAATGCGTCAGCTATGATAATTGCTTTCCCAGGTAGATATCTTATCTTGGCTCCAAAGACCTGAATGATCATTTGTCACCGAGTTCCTTTTGGACTGTGATTAAAGCCTTTGAAAAACTCGGTAAAGGACTCATGCTCAGTAAGGACTTTATCAGGATAGCCATAGATTATGAACTTAAAATGTACTAGTGAGTTAAAGATACCTAGCCCTTCCTTGCTATTACTGTATATTTACTTTCAGAGGGCTTTAGTTTACATGAATAAAAAAAGCTATAGGAAAGAACTGTTTTTATCATATTGCTGAAGTAGTATCCCTCTTACCCCTTGGTCTGAGGCGTCTGTTGCAGAAAAAAAAAAATTCCTTATTTAGAAATCAGGGATTTTTTAAGTTAGGTAAGCTGCATTATTCCGCTTTTAAGTATCGAACGCCTGTTGATGGCTTTTTAGACCACAATCAATCTACGCTCTTCTTCGTAAGATCTGTTAAAGGAGCTGTCATGGATTTGAAGAGTTACATATTTGCATACGATTGTAATACCCACTACAGCGCAAAAGTGCTGTATCCTCCTTTTACGTTAATAGGTACCGGAAGTTATGAATAGCCGACACCTTACCATGGACTACTTTAAGACCTTGACTAGACACATAAAACCTAGATAAACATGTTCGATTTTTTAAAAACTCGCATTTAGATATTTTACTCTGAGATTATTTGTCTTTGTCTCTGTACACTAGCTCTAGTTTATGTGAATGTACTTCTAAGTATTTAGAAAAGATTATAGACCAACCATATAAGCATGTAGGGTATCCCTAAAAGTCTCCAAACACTATATTGTAATTGGGGCGCAACGTAAGCGGAGGCATACGTAAAAAATTGATAATGTCCCCTGAGTGTGCTGAAAACGGTGTATGAGGTACAATCACTTAGGTAATGGTATCAGGTAAAAACTTTTAAGTAAGTCCAAGCTGGTGAAAAATTTATTCTAACCTAACAGAGATAAGATGTCGTCGGTACATGGCACTGGAAACTATCGGGAGTCGTTTCCTTGTTTAAGCGACAGTAATCTGCGCAGATACGCCAAGTCCGATCTTTTATGGCATGACGTTTGAGGGAAAAATTATATGGGCTTATTTGAGTTCCTAATGACTCCTATTACTAAAATGTTTCAACTTCGTCATTTATCTCTATTTTGAAATTTCATTGAGAATCTATACAAAGGTACGTAAATAGCTTTATGTTTGTCCTTAGACCGTGTTTTGTGTTAAATTACATCCGTTTTTTCCAGAGATCACTCGCCAGTGGAGAAACTTCCTGGTATTCAGGTAAAAGATAAAAAAAAAATTTCTGCTGAATCACCTCTGCTTGAATGACTTTAACGGATATTACTTTAGATAGATATCGAGAGATTTCAATATACGACTGGTTTGGGCGGGATTAAAAATTAACAGCAATAAAAAATGCGATATTTATAACTTCCGTATCCACGATATGTATACGTTTGTGGATCACTAGATTTAAATTGTTGCTGCTAGTCAACCGTGTCTAGGGCTTTTTTCGCGGAAATCGTTATATTTCAGAGTGTCGGGAAGGATTAAAATTTCATTTCCCAGCAAAGTCTTTTTACACGCACTAAACATTCGAGGGTGCATGATTCTCGAGATTTTGCGTGCAAACTGCGACTGCGGTTGTGGGAGAATTCTGTTGGGTCATTTGAACAATGTTACGATTTATGAGACAAATGATTTGTTCTTCTATATAAGTTATTATTTGATTAACTGTCTCTTTTTGTTCAACGGATTTTAATATGTTTGAAGGTTTATAGAATTTTCCTTTGATAAACACGCCTTATTTTGCAGGATGTAAGATAATATTTTGTATACCCCTAGATGAATCTTACAATTACACTAGATACAGATCAATGTTTTTTTATAAACTATAGAGGTATCTGTAAAACGCTCGCTTATCCGGACTTCTCATTAGGGAAGTTCGAACAACAGACGGTGAGTCCGTAATACAGGATATTACGTGTACTAAAGAAATAAAACAAGATATTCTAATTTTTATTTTTTCGGCGTGTACAGTTGGGCTTAATCCACCAGTATTTATTATAACTTAATGTATTAAAATTAAACGAAAACCTGCTCTGATTACTTTATACAGTCGTGTGTTTCATAGGAAAAATCCTTTTTAATTCAAAAAGATATTGGCATGTATGAACCAACATCGCTTTTCCCCACTCTGCTGAGTCGCTTATTGCGT
>NC_061103.1:38081192-38087530 GCF_015104395.2 Macrobrachium nipponense
TTTTAGAGCAGAGCTTCCATGAAAAGTTGGAGGAATTTTGCATGGGATAAAAAAGAATATTCGCTTAACATTTTTATTACAAGAAAAGATAGTCCCTAGATGATGATAATGATGATGATTGATGATGATGATGATGATGATTATTATTGGTTAATTCATTTAACTCTGCCATTTTTAATAAGATATTATTATTTTTAATAATATTAATAATAATAATAATATTTTTTTTTTTTTTGCTCTATCACAGTCCTCTAATTCGACTGGGTGATATTTATAGTGTGGGGTTCCGGGTTGCATCCTACCTCCTTAAGAGTCCATCGCTTTTCTTACTACGTGCGCCGTTTCTAGGATCACACTCTTCTGCATGAGTCCTGGAGCTACTTCAGCCTCTAGTTTTTCCAGATTCCTTTTCAGGGATCTTGGGATCGTGCCTAGTGTTCCTATGATTATCGGTACAATTTTCCACTGGCATATCCCATATCCTTCTTATTTCTATTTTCAGGTCTTGATACTTATCCATTTTTTCCCTCTCTCTTCAACTCTGGTGTTCCATGGTATTGCGACATCAATGAGTGATACTTTCTTCTTGATTTTGTCAATCAACGTCACGTCTAGTCTATTTGCACGTATCACCCTATCTGTTCTGATACCATAGTCCCAGAGGATCTTTGCCTGATCGTTTTCTATCACTCCTTCAGGTTGATATTCGTACCACTTATTACTGCAAGGTAGCTGGTGTTTCTTGCACGGGCTCCAGTGGAGGGCTTTTGCTACTGAATCATGCCTCTTTTTGTACTGGTTCTGTGCAAGTGCCGGACATTCGCTTGCTATGTGGTTTATGGTTTCATTTTTCGTATTGGACTCCCTACATATGGGAGAGATGTTATTTCCATCTATCGTTCTTTGGACATATCTAGTTCTTAGGGCCTGACCTTATGCCGCTGTTATCATTCCTTCAGTTTCCTTCTTGAGCTCTCCCCTCAGTAGCTATTGCCACGTGTCATCGCTGGCTAGTTCTTTAGTCTGTCTCATGTATTGTCTGTGGATTGGTTTGTTATGCCATTCCTCTGTTCTGCTTGTCTTTCTCCTGTCTGTATATTTCTGGGTTTTCGTCTACTTTTATTAGTCCTTCTTCCCATGCACTCTTGAGCCACTCGTCTTCACTGGTCTTCATATATTGCCCCAGTGCTCTGTTCTCGATGTTGACGCAATCCTCTATGCTTAGCAGTCCCCTCCCTCCTTCCTTTCGTGTTATGTATAGTCTGTCCGTATTTGCTCTTGGGTGTAGTGCTTTGTGTATTGTCATATGTTTCCTCGTTTTTTGGTCTATGTTGCGATGTTCTGCCTTCGTCCATTCCACTATTCCTGCACTGTATCTGATTACTGGCACTGCCCATGCGTTTATGGCTTTTATCATATTTCCGGCGTTGAGTTTTGACTTGCGTATCGCCTTGATTCTCTGCATATATTCTTTCCTGATCGTGTCCTTCATCTCTTGGTGTTTTATATCTCCTCCTTCCATTATTCCCAGGTATTTGTATCCCGTCTCATCTAGCTATGTGTTTGATGTTGTTCCCATCTGGTAGCTTTATCCCTTCAGTCCTTGTTACTTTGCCCTTATGTATGTTGACTAAGGCACATTTTTCTATTCCAAACTCCATCCTGATGTCCCCAGATACAATCCTTTCAGTCTGGATTAGGGTATCTATTTCCTTGATGCTCTTACCACACAGCTTGATGTCCATGAACATCAAATGGTTAATTCTGTTGCCTCTTTTCTTGAGTTGGTACCCGGCATCCATCTCCTGCAGTACTTTTGTCTTGGGAATCATGGCTACTACGAAGAGTAGTGGGGACAGTGAGTTGCCCTGGAAGATCCCTCTCCTAATATTTACCTCTGCTAGTCTTATTCCAGAGCTTGTAAGTATTGTATTCCAGTTGCGCATTGTATTTTTGAGGAAGCTGATGGTGTTTACCTCTGCCCCATATATTTTCGGGAATTCTATTCTTTTAATGTTCTTCATTACCATTTTGTCTATCAGGAGCTGGTCTTTTGTGCCCCTAAACTTCCTTCTGCAGCCTTTCTGTTGGTTGGGGATGGTGTTTGTATCCTCTAGGTAGTTGATAGACCTGTAGTTACTGGCTATATTTCCCTTACTCTTGTCTTTCTGGACTAAGGATGCTCTTCCTGTGGTCATCCATTTGGGCGCATGGTGATTTATGATACAATGCTGGAATTGTTATGCTATTCTTGGGTATAGGGCCCTTGAAGTTTTTGAGCCAGTATCCATGGACTTCATCGGGACCTTGGGCTTTCCAGTTAGGCATTTTCTTTAGTTGGTGTCTGACTGTGTCTGTCGTTATGTCAGTGAGTCTTCGTTTTATTCTCCCTGTTTCTTCAGCCTTGACTTCCTGGAGCCATGTTGCATGTTTGTTGTGCGATACCGGATTGCTCCAGATATTTTCCAAGAGTCTCTCACTTGGTTCGGCTTCAGGAATTTCTTGGTGGCTGTCTTCCCCTCTTAGTTGGCTGTATAGTCTTTTCTGGTTGGTTCCGAATAGTTTGTTCTGTTGGTATCCCTTATTCCTGTTCATGTACCGTTGGATCTTATGTACTTTGGGCTTAAGCCTCTGTATTACATCTTCTATTGTGTTGTTTAGTCCCCTCTCTTGTACTTTGTATTTCTCGTTGAGTTCCTCCCTTGCTTTCTTGCTTCTTAGCCTTTTTTCTGCCATCTCTTTCAGTTTACTCAAGTCAGATCTCATCACCATGTTTTGCTTTTCCAGGCGCCTTTTCCAAGGAGGTTGCTGTTTTGGTTTCTGTTGGGTTGATTGTGCTGGTGGTGTTGGTGTTCGTATCCCCATCAGTTCTGCTACTAATTTTGCTCTTGCATATGTCAAGTTATTTGTTTTGCGACTGGGTTGTTTTTATAGTGTGGGGTTCCGGGTTGCATTCTGCCTCCTTAGGAGTCCATCACTTTTCTTACTATGTGCGGTGTCTCCAGGAGCACACACTTTTGCATGAGTCCTGAAGCAACTTCACCATCTAATTTTTCCAGGTTCCTTTTCAGGGATCTTGGGTTCGTGCCTAGTGTCCCTATGGTTATTATTATTTTTATTATTATTATTATTATTATTATTATTATTATTATTATTATTATTATTATTATTATTATTATTATTATTATTATTATTATTATTATTATTCAGAGGATACCAAATCCCAGTTCATTCGGAGTAATCCTACAGGGGCCAATAACTTGAAATTTAAGCTTCCAAAGAGCATGGCGTTCGTTTGAAAGAAGCTACAGAAAACAATAGGATATACAGAAGTAATCTTGTACCTTATTGGCTGGTAGACATAATCTGCTTTGCTTAGACTCTCAGCTTACGTTTATCTCTTGTTACTTCTGATTATTTCAGTGCTAGGTAATTATTACTTTCACTTGATTAGGAAATCATCCCGTTAACTGATCTTTGTTATTAACCTAATCCATATCTCATGAACTTTATCTTTTTATTTATCTTTTTCATGTATTATAATGCTGTTATGAGAGTTGGAAAAGACAGGTGAGAGAGAGAGAGAGAAGAGAGAGGAGAGAGAGAGAGAGAGAGAGAGAGAGAGAGAGAGAATGGATATATTTCAAGTCCTCTCGATTCGAGAGCTTCTTAGAGAGAGAGGTGGGGGATATATCTAAATACCTCTCGATTCAAGAGATTCACTTCTTATCGAGAGAGAGAGAGAGAGAGAGAGAGAGAGAGAGAGAGAGAGAGAGAATATGTTTCAATTCCTCATGACCCAAGAGATCAACTTCTTGAAACCGTCAAACGAATCTCATAAGTCACAATTCCCGAGGTGCCACCACTGTCATATTTTATCAGAATGGTGACATTCATTATCACTCGTCACGAGAGATTCCGCTCTTCTCTCCCCTCTTATCAGATACTCTTGACGAGTTTCCCTTCTTTACTGACGAGGGGAATCATTCATTTGGATTTCTGCGTAACTCATTTTCTCTCCTTATCTAATTTCGCAGTTCTGGGCAAACGACTCCATTTAAATGCGTTAGTACTGTTGGTGAGCATTAACAGAATCCTTTGCAAAGAGTTGCTGTCTTGAGCATATAATGCTCGTTTTCACTTTATCCGTACTGAATATTTGAATGGAAAATAATAACCTCGAAATTAAATGGTATTTGAAGCTTGAAGCCGCCTATAATCATCCTCCGTCACTTCTTTCAAATGAACACCATAATATTCTTTGGAAGCTTGGATTCCATGTCAGTGGCCCCCTTAAATGCTTGTTCCATATGAATAGGGATTTGTTTCCTGATTAATAATAATAATAATAATAATAATAATAATAATAATAATAATAATAATAATAATAATAATAATAATAATAATAAATCTCTAAATTATAAAAACAAACTCATGCTTATGTAAATATATATATATATATATATATATATATATATATATATATATATATATATATATATAGGTATATATATATATATATATATATATATTGTGACAGTCCTATTCTGCCGTTACTAAAAATTAAATTCCTTTCTTACCAAACTCTGTTCACAATCATAAGCTAAGTCCACAATCAGTGGAATAGCTCTCAAATAATATCAAGAGTGCAAAAATTATTTCATGGGGGAAAACGAAACACCACAAAAACACTTAAATTTAATACAAAATATAAAGACAGAAGTTATTCCTGAACCTCAGAGTACATATTTTAATGAAAATCAATCACCCTGAAATATTTATAAAACAACACACTTACCCAATTAAGATAGTAAAGCAAGGATACATCCAAAAGGAGAAGGGGGTTCAGACAGGAGAAGGTATTCGGAAAGTAAGAACAACCTATCAATAACAAACTAATTAAACCTAACGGTGGTTTCCCTCCTCCGATACACTGGAGCTGAGGCCGTGATCTCCTTAATTATATATATATGTACATTTCTGTACTCCGTAACACTGGAGTAATAACCGTGATCTTTTTAAATACTTATGTACATGCCTCTGCGTCCAGAGACAAAAGTGAGGTGGCAAAGTGATATAAGTACGTATATAAATATTTGTTTTGCTCCACAGGATCCACACATCAGCGATCCTACGTCCTCGAGGATGATCCTCCAGAAACCCCGGGACGTCCAAATCAAACCAGAGCCAAGGTCATCACAAAGATCGCCTGAACTTTCCAAAAATATTAATCACTTATACCTTGGCTAAGCGAGAGCCCCTCGACATTTACTGAGCCGAGGGTGAGGCAGGATGAAGCGTAATCCTTCAAGAATAATCGTATATCCAAGCAGGCGATGCATAACAAATCTAAGTCACCAGGAGTTATAAGGCTCAGAGATCAACTGACTCCTTCAGTCGAAAAAATCTCCGACACAGCCATGGTGACAGCACCACTCACTCACAAATATATGGAAAGACAGAATGGTCATCAGTGACTATTACCAAACAGACAAACCACCGGGGAGGAGGAAAACAAACTAAATGGATAATACAGTTCTTATACATAATAAAAACTAGAATAATAAAATAACTAAGAATAAAACATCACAACAAAGTGACTCTCTAATATATTATATATATATATATATATATATATATATATATATATAGATATATATATATATATATATATATATATATATATATATATATATATATATATATAGATATATATATGTATTTATATATATATATATATATATATATATATATATATATATACTATATATATATATATATACATTCACTACATTAGTATAGATTCTCAATAATAATAATAATAATAATAATAATATAATAATAAAAAAAATAATAATAATAATAATAATAAGTGTCTCTAAAATATAAAAAAAAGAAGTTTATGTAAGTTGATATATATATGTATATATATATATATATATACCTATATATTATATATTATATATATTCTATAAGTTATAATCTATATATATTATATTATATATAAATATATATATATATATATATATATATATATATATATATATAGATACACACACACACACACACACACACATATATATATTATATATATATAGTATATATATCTATATATATATATATATATATATATATATATGTATATATATGTGTGTGTGTGTGTGTATAATATGTGTGTGTGTGTTTATGTATATTTACATTCGAATTAGCAGAGATTCTCAATAATCCTAACAATAAAATAATAATAAGGACCTCACCAGCACTGATAAACATTTTGAATTTTCTTTCTCCAGAGCCCACGGATAGTTCAGCGGCGGAGGTAGAGTTCTCTGGGTTAA
>NC_061103.1:38093030-38105530 GCF_015104395.2 Macrobrachium nipponense
CCTGGAGGCAGTATTGCATCGATGGATGTAGAGTCGCTGTTTACTAACGTTCCTGTAGATGAAACCATCGAAATGATCCTTGAACGTGTCTACAGAGACCCATCCACCGACCCGCTGAATATCCCCCCCCGAACACGCCCTTCGCTCTCTGCTGGAATATGCACCAAGAAGGCTCCCTTCATTAACCACCATGGCCATATGTACTTACAAATCGATGGTGTAGCGATGGGATCCCCCCTCGGGGTCCTGTTTGCGAACTTTTACATGGGCATGGTGAGGAGCGTGTCTTTAGGTGCATTAGGAAGCCATCTATATACGTAAGATATATAGATGACACTTTCATCCAAGCAGGAACGAGGGGAGGAGATCGAGGAAATACGTCAAGCCTTCCACACCAACAGCCGTTTACGATTTACCATCGAATATAGCCGTGATGGCCGTCTTCCCTCCTGGACGTCCTGGTTGAACAGAAGGAGGGTGCGTTCGCTACACGGGTTTACACGAAGCCCACGAACCTGGGAATGTGTCTGAACGGCGAGAGTGAATGCCCTGAACGCTATAAGGACACCACCATCAGCGCCTACGTCAGGAGAGCTCTTTCCCATTGTTCAACATGGGCAGACACCCATAAGGAGATGGAACGTGCAGCCCAGGTCCTAGTAAACAACGGACACACCAACCGAAGCATCCAGAACGTCTTCAGGAAGAGCATGGAAGAATGGTACCTACAGGAACCCCGCCCAGACCCCCAGCAGAAAATTAATTTTTTTCTACAAGGGCACCTTCCATCGGCGGTATAAAGAAGACGAGCGAGCCCTACGGGAAATAATCAGGAATCACGTTTCCCCGACCGACAACAACAAGCAGATCAACTTGATCATATTTTATACAAGTAAAAAAACATGCAGTCTTATTATGAAAAATAACCCCGCACCGTTGCAGGATCCCTTGAAGAGGACGAACGTCATTTACAGATACACGTGCCCAATCCGAGGATGCCTCGGAACTTACGTCGGGATGACGTCAATGCGCCTCTCCAAGAGGATCTCCTGTCACGCGCAGGAAGGAGCGGTATTTAATCATGCAAGGACTGCCATAATAAAAGAATCCGACGCAGCGACATCGTCGTTGGTAACTTCGAGGTTATCGACCAGGCACCCGATCTACGTCGTTTGCGAATCTTAGAAGCGCTGCACATCGGGAGGGAGAAGCCCAGTTTGAACATCACACAGGAGGACCTTCCTCCTCCCCACCCGCCGTCAGGAGAGCAGCAGACACGCCCCACAAACGACCATCGCAACCAGAGGGATCCTTGAGGATGATAGAACATTAGCTCTCATCCTGAGGACGTCCCTAGTAACCCTGAGGGTGATCGCAGCTCAAGCTCTCGCCCTGAGGACGACCTGGTAGCACCCCCTTCGAGGGGACCTCCACCATCACCAATAAGGATGAGGCTCCGCCCACGAAGAGGACAGCCAACCAGCAACGGGCCCCCTGATGACATCGCTCGTGACGTCACAGGTATTGCCCAATGAAAAAAGTGAGGTACCTGTTTCATCAAGCCAACCGAATGCAATACTAGCGTGAATACATCTGACACAGACCATTGCACTCAGCGATTCCCGTCCCGAAGATGGCCAAAACGAGGTGGCCGAAACATGTTAGACGCCTTAAAAACCAGAAAAGAAGAAATAACAAGAAATACCGGATAGAACCCTGACGACTACGGCCTGTTCCCGACCTACGAAACCACCTGTATACCTGTTGACGACCCCAGCCTGTCCCTGATAACCAGTTTAGTTTTGATAACACCAAGCCCGCCCGAAATTTCCGTTGACGACCTACAGCACGATGAACATTGGACAGCTGCTTTATAATACCAGCGTGCCAGAAAGGAAAATCATAAGGAGAATTGAAAGAATATTGTACAAAATCAATTCTGTGAATTCTGCCATTATTTTTAATAAAACTTGTTTGAAAGAAGGTCTGTTTCCAGCGTACACAATAATAATAATAATAATAATAATAATAATAATAATAATAATAAAATTAATAATAATAATAATAATAACAATAGTAATAAGTGTCTCTAACATATAAAAAAGAGTTTATGTAAAAGTGTGTGTATATATATATATATACGTGTATATATATATATATATATATATATATATATATATATATATATATATATATTATATATATATGTGTGTGTGTGTGTGTGTGTGTGTGTTTATGTATATTTACATTCGCATTAGTAGAGATTCTCAATAATCCTAATGATAAAAATAATAATAAGGACCTCACCAGCACTGATAAACATTTGAATTTTTTTTCTCCAGAGCCCACGATAGTCAGCGGCGGTAGAGTTCTCTGGGTTAATGGCGCGTGAAAAAGATGAGGATCATTAATTGATATCGACGGTGGAAACGCCCCCCAGATGGCGCTGATCGACTGTCGAACCGGATTTCCATGAGTCCTGAGATCAACAAGGTCAGAGTGGGTAGTATTTTTTTGTCATAATTTAATATCTTCTTCTTCTTTTATCTTTCTATTTTTTCTTGAAATTCAGGTTTCCTGTTACTTCATGCGTTCGTTTGTTGATGCCACTTTGTTTTAATTTTAAGTCTTCTCCTCTTACGCTTTTTTAAGATTTTTTAAAAATTTTGATTTTGAGTCTTCTCCTCATACCGTTTTTAATTTTTTTTACTCTTTTTTCTGTCATTTCCTGTATTCGTTGAAGCTTCCATTTTGTAATGTAAGTAGTTGTGGGAATGTCTGCAAAAATTCATGACTACTTTCATAAGTATTGTACGCCCCTATTTAATTTCAGAAGTGAATAAGTCTAAAATAATATTAAATTTATAGAGCTTTAAGTAATTTAGGGCATTACATTTTACAGTACTAATCTTTTGACTCAGTAGCGTGGTTGGTATGGTGTTGGCGTTCCCACCTCGGTGGTCGCGAGTTCGATTCTCGGTCATTCCACTGAGGAGTGAGAGATGTGTATTCCTGGTGATAGAAGTTCACTCTCGACGTGGTTCGGAAGTCACGTAAAGCCGTTGGTCCCGTTGCTGAATAACCACTGGTTCCATGCAACGTAAAAATACCATACAAAACAAAACAAAACACCTTCAAGCAACGATACTCTCACCATAAGTGGGTCTCGTAGGGTTTTTCTCTTCAAGAGTAAAAGGCAGGGCATTCATTCATAAAATTAATTCAGTGAAATTGCCTATTTTATCAATGGGATGTTGAGGAGAATTGCCAGGTGTCTGCAGCAGATATGCATTAATTTGCGTGTTTGAAAACTTTATGTAATGATGTTATGTAAGGTTTTCCTTACTACTCTAAAAATATGGGATGAACCTTAGAATGTCATATAAAGAATTAGACCTAAAATCTCTCTCTCTCTCTCTCTCTCTCTCTCTCTCTCTCTCTCTCTCTCTCTCTCTCTCTCTCTCTCCTTTTTTATGGGCGAATTCGTTTAGAGCCCTGACAAAGAAACACTATGAAAGCATAAACCATAGACCTAAAATCCCTCCTCCACCCCAATTTCTCTCTCTCTCTCTCTCTCTCTCTCTCTCTCTCTCTGCCTCCCTCGTTTGTAGGTCCCTGGCAAAGATACGCCAAGAAAGTATAAAGCTAGACCTGACATCTCTCTCTCTCTCTCTCTCTCTCTCTTTATGGGACATCTCGTTTGTAGCTCCCAGGCAAAGAAAGAAAGAAAGAAGAAAATGCAAAACAGTTCCTTTGTGAAAAGGTGACCTCGGGTAACCGTCCCGGAGTGTCGAAGGGGCAACATCAACACGAGATGTTTTTGAAATGTTTACGTGAACAATATGTCTCTATTTGCTGATGTTATTCACTGAGGTCTCCTTCGTTTGTTTACTAACGTGTGGTCGAGTTAATTGGCTTCTTTCACTGCCTTATTATTAGGAGAATGTTGATGTAGGCCCTGACTTGCTTTTAGGAATTGTTGAAGGAAATTTAAGGGGTTGTATGTTGTGTTCTGAAGATATAAAAATATAGTTTATGTTTGTAATATTGGCGAGATTTCCCGTTTTCTTATAAATATCATCAATGCAGTTTCTTCAAACGAATTTTGTTTTTAAGATTTTAACATTTTAAGGACTATTTTTTAAATTTCTGTTTTGCAATGTTATGTAAATGTTAGTGTATGGTTTATATATATATTTATATGTATGTATTAATTTCTGTTTTGTATGCCTATTTAAATGTGAGTGTATAGATTATATATAATATAGATATATATAAATATATAGTATATATATATATATATATATATATATATATATATATATATATATATATATATATCATATATATCATGTATATAGGTATTTATAGATATATATATATATATATATATATATATATATATATATATATATATATATATATATATATATATATATATATATATATATATATATACACACTCACACAGACACGTTTCTTACCGAGTGAAAACTCTATGAACTTCGGGTTGCGTTGTCAGCGATATGCATTTAGGGAAAATATTTAGCGAAATAAGGAATCCTTCTCTACGGATATTTAAAAAAAGGGAAAAAAAATTGATCCCCTCGGCGGCCGTAGGAAAGGGCAAACGATGCCGATTAATGACCCGTTTAACGCTGCGTAAATTAACTCGATAACAGCAGCTCTTAAACGAAGCTGATTTACAGCAAAGTGAACATTAAACTTTGTCTTATGGGCATGTAAACTCCACCTGCCTCTTCGGGAAGTCTTATAACTATTTATTTCGTGCGTTCTTGTTTAATTAGTCTCGCTCTAAAATTGAAGGGTTGGCTGTCTTTTATTGGGCTTTAAATTGGTTGTATTTAGCTTAATTCCTATTTGCCATCAAATGGCTTGAGAGAGCTTACTACAACTACAGTCAAACCAATTTCTCTCATTTTTTCCATTTGTTGTTTTGTTAAATTTGTTATTTTCTATTAACTGATCTCTTCTTTTCGTATTTTTTCCACATTACCTTTTGTTACTTCTTGCAAATGAACACTATAATATTCTTTGGAGGCTTGAATTTCGATTCAGTGGCATGTGGTGGTTCTTGTTCCATATGTAATAGGTTGCATGATCTGAAAAAAATGTAATTAATAATAATGGTAATACATTCGGCGACTTTTTTTCTTTTTTTATAAAATTAAAAACTGAGGATTATCACAACCACTTTAAAAACGATAAAGCTTTTCTACTTAGGATACCTGTTTGTTAAAGACACAGCCATCTTGTATATGAATGGAGTTACAATCCACAATGAGTATATGAGACTGTATTTTACAAAAATACAAAAAAGGGTAAAAAAACAGGGAGCTTTTTTAACCTTTGTTGTATTTTGAAAAATACATTCTCATGTACATCATTGTGTATTTTAACTCATTATCTCCGGTCACGGTATAGTGATGCACCATAGATAATTTGTTTTTATTCTGTTTTAGTTTAGTTTTATAACTGACACTTTCAAAAGAATTACACTCTTTTTCGTGCTTACGCAGATACCCAACAATCCTTTAAGAATTCCCGGGATCTTATAAAAATAAAACACTCAATTGACTAACTGTTCCTTAAAATTATCATTTGGCAAAATCCACCTTTTTTCGCGGAGTTCTTCATTAACGTTTTTCTCTGCAGTGGGAAAAAAAAGACCGGGACTAAAGTGAGATGACGTTTCAAAAATCTTGCAAGAAAAATCCCTCTATTAAAATTCCAAGGTTTTTTTAAGCCTGCCAGACAGTTTCATGTTTACTTTCTTTCTCTTTGTGCTATTATGAAACTGCGTTTTTTCTTCTTCAGGGAACTTCAGACAGGAGGGACATACTAATAAGTACACAGAATTGTAAAGACAAAGTAAAAAGATTAAATGAAATAGAACATCTTTACAAGATATCAAAAACAGACAAGCACAACTTTGGCTAAATCACAGTAACTCTTATCCATTCCAGCCTGGAGTATCACACACAGAAACAAAAACACATTATAGAGCCATCCAGGCTCTTTCTCCCAGGCAGCCGTCTCCCTTGTTCTGCCTAATACCTGCTGTTATGAACGGACATAGCTCGTACACATACACATGAATTCACACTCTTCGGTAACTGGTTGCAGCCAGTTTTCAAAGGCCACCTTGGACAAGCTCTCATGGCTCTGATATGCTTAGGTAAGGAACTTTAACATCGCACCACCCAAAAAAGTCATCAACATTCTTAAACTGTCGCCCGAACTCTCAGTCTACAGGGAAGTTAAAAAGAAAAATGATGAATCTGTACATTCCTCGTTTTACAGATTAGCTCGGCCACCATCCTGGCTAGCCCCTGCCTAGCCACAGCTCACATAAAACAGCTCAATATATATATATATATATAAAAGCACTGGCTGGCTCAAAAACACTTACATCTCTCATAGGCAAAAAAAAAAGGAAAATAAATAAAAAAAGATAACAAGAGTGAACTTCCCCATCACAAAGCACAAACATTTGCATGATATACATAACCCTGTGTTTTCCCCATAAATGCCATATGTATAGTTACGGAATTTTGCCATCGCAACTTTTTCATCTATTGGACACGGCAAGAAAGCAACTCCTTATACGTGCATTTTCATGAAATGCTTTGGTCAACATTTCCAGATATTGCAAAAACTCTGAGCAATCACCACTAGAGGAAACGAGTCAGCAACCGGACTCATCCCAGTATTGTCAGCAAAAAATCCACCTGCGGACCCGTGTGTTCGAACTGCAGCATAAAAAATGTCTAGTCAGACTCACAACTCAGAAACCCATGATTCTCAAAAAAAGTTCTATGCTGACACTACGCAAGCACATTTCACAAAATTATCTCCAAGATATGACTAAGGTGCTCCAAAATTTGTCTCAAAGACATAACTCTCACATGATACTACCCAATTATATATAAAAAATTATTATCTATTCGCGATAAAAACTACTCGGTAAACTCACAATTCAGCAATTATATGCCTCCAAAAATAACTCACTGGTGATATAAAAAAATACAACACCTCCATAGGACCACAATGCAGTAATACCACTCGCCTCCAATTAGTCATGAAACCAAAAAGAACCACAGAACTCTTCTCTTGGCTCATAAAACTCCAGAAATTCAACTAAAAAAATATCATAAACCACAAAAAAGGTCACCCTCAAATTAATGCCATCTCCATATATATATAAATCACCATCTTAATAATAACACCACTCCAGTGATAAAAATATTACCTCCATTTAATTAATAACCACGCCACACCATATTCTCTCTTTTTTCACCAATAACCACGTGTTAATAAAACCACCACTCCAGCAAAAAAATTATTCACCTCTGTTTCGGCAAAATAAAAAATACTTACCTCTATTCACCAATAACTCCATATGGAATAAAACAAGTCTCCAAAATATATTAAATCTCCAAGCAGGATAATAAAAAATGAAAGTCCACTCTCCAAAAAATGCACTCAAAGCATCTAGCTGACACACTAAAAAATATTGGCCCATATCTCCTCAAAAGGTGTCTCCATTTGCAACAAAAATGGCTGCAAAATAATTGAACTAAACATAGATCTCACCACCATAGGCATAAACCGTGGAATCTCTAAAAAAAAAAAAAAAAAAAATCAAATGGCCAAAATATTATACCTCCAAAATATTATATCTCCAATTCTCCAGGAAAATAACTCAATGGTTATAGTAAAAAAACTATAAACTCTCTGTTAGCCTAACTGCTAAGAAAGGCAAAAACAAAAATCGGCAAATAAAATTGCCCATAAAATCCTAGAAGAAATCAGCAGTATGCCACAACTCATTATAACAGAACTCCAAATTCAAAGAGTCTAAGCAAAGACTTCTCCATATGCACTACGGCATTGGCCACTAGAAACTTAACCAAGTTTCCTATCTCTGGCAAAGTTGTCACAAATACAGCAAAGGTATTGTGCAAGAAACCCACAACTTCCGGAACACAAATATCCAGAAAAAAAAATGTAGTGCCATTTCGTATGCATTCAAAAAAATGCAAAAATTCTCCAGCATCAACACAAATGAAATTATAAACACATTCCCGAAACAATGACTCCAAGTCACGAACTGAGACATTAAAAAAAATTCACACAAACTGGAGAGAAAAAATAAATTCAAATTCACCCATGATAAAAAGACTTGTGTCAGCGATGGCTAACTTCCAAAAAAAGGAAAAAAAAAAAAAATCAACGGCACTGTTAACTATCCCGTGATTCACGTAGATGTCCAAGCAATTTTCTGCTGAATTCATAAAAAAAGAAAAAAAAATGATAATCATTACAACACCCATGTTAGATATATAAAAAAAAAATCACCAGTATTAGCATAAAAAAAACATCACCAATGTTAATGCTTGCCCATCACCAAAAATTCAGCACAAAATTCACCAGAAGTTCAGCAAAATTCAGCGCAATTCACCAAAAATTCAGCCAGATTCATCACCATGAACCACTGACACATTCTCCAAAGTCATAGAAACTCCGTAAATAATTAACCACAAAACTTCTCCCATAATTGATTGTAATAATCCTCCATAATATATTATCTGTAATAATTATAAATAATCTCCGATGAAATATCTCAAATCTCCTATCAAAATAAGTCTCAAATCTCTCGTAAAATATGTCGTCAAGTAATGATAATTCTACTTAAGTAACCCCCCGTAAAGTACCTCAAGAAATAATAATAATTCTTCCCATAGTAATAATTCTCCTGCAAATATCTCAAGTAAGGGCATTAATATTGCCATTCCCCAAATATTTATCATATTGCACACCAAAATCAACACCATTTCCCAGTATACACCACCATTGCCCACACCAAAATCAACACCAATCACCGGTATCATCATCAATCATCACCACCCAGCAACACATTGCATCACCATTCAGCAATCATCACCAGTCAGCACCATTTTAAAGTAATCTCCTTACAATAAAATCTCCATTAAAAAACGATCTCCGAATCCCCAATTATAAATTGTGCCCCCTAATATTGCGTAAAAGCATTCTCCAAAGCATAAGGAAAACTTACACCAAAAAATATATATGCACTTCATTTCCTTTTATCTTCACTCAAGAGAAAGGAAAAAAAAAAAGAGAGCTTCACCCTCCCTCGGTCAAGCAATGCCCCCCGAGGCAGACCACTACTCGCCCTCCCCTTGCAATACCCTTGGGTCCGTTCAGCAGAAATTGCGCTGACGTCATAAGAACGTAATGCGTGGGCGCTCTATCTCCAGGCAAAACCTTCATGTATGAAAACCATTCATATACACACGTATGTATCAAAACAAAGACGAACGCGTCTCTTCTAAACATGCGCCAAGATAAAACTTATCACTTTCTGCTACTTTGAGAGAAATCTATTATAATGTAAACTGCCTCTTAAAATTTTTCACACAAAGTCAAAGTCCAAAAAAATCCCAAGACTCAAAAAAAAAAAAAAACACACTGTAGCACTTACCCTTCACAATGAAAGAAAACCCCGGAATCTGCGCAATCACAAACACGCGAATCTCGTCGGCACAACGCACTCGGCAAACGTCTCAGGGACCGCACTCACAGATCTCAGTCCTAACTGACTGCCCATTGCCCAACTCCCTCGAGGCAGCATACCCTGGGCAAAATGCTGAGCCTAGTTCAATTGCCCCGTCTCATTACCACAGTCAACGGATGGATATTTTCTTCATTCCCTCTCACCTAGTAACTGAAATTTAACAATTTTCACAACCAGACACTCTGAAACAGCATTTTATAGCTGATACCAATCTCACAAAAGGCTTTTTCGTTCGACCACCACTGCCACCACTCTAACAACGGGAGTACCGCCCCGTTGTTCACATAGGTAAGTGTTAAGCCAAGAGCGGAAGGCTTACTGGAAACACCTTGTCTGGTAACACATCCTCCTCTCTCTCTCTCTCTCTCTCTCCCTCAGACCCTGACAATAGCCTCCTCTCTCTCTCTCTCTCTCTCTCTCTCTCTCTCTCTCAACCTCCACTCCATTATCTAAGGTCACCAAATCAGAGTTGGAACTACAAAAATATACGTTTATTCAAAGCAAAGTACTGACTGAATAATTCAGATTCTTACAGGATAGTCAATAAAATGATAACTCATAGTTCAAGTAATTTAGATAACCCCCGTGAAATAATAGTCTTAATCAGCAATAGTCAAACACCAATTATCTCCTCTCCAAAATACAGTCCCCTCACTAGGATCCTTAGTCCCCTCCACTAGATCCGCCTGTTTAAAAGACAGAGGGACATACTAATAAGTATACACAGTTGTAAAGACAAAGTCAAAAGATAAATGAAATAGAACATCTTTACAAGATATCAAAAACAGATAAGCCACCAACTTTGGCTAAATCACAGTAACTCTTACCCATTGCAGCCTGGAGTATCACAGACAGAAACAAAAACACATTATAGAGCCATCTAGGCTCTTTCTCCCCAAGGAAGCCGTCTCCATTGTTCTGCCTAATACCTGCCTTTATGAACGGACATAGCTCGTACACGTACACATGAATTCACACTTTTCGGTAACTGGTTGCAGCCAGTTTTCAAAGGCACCTTGGACAAGCTCTCATGGCTCTGATATAACTTAGGTAAGGAACTATAACATCGCACAACCCAAAAAAAGAGTCATCAGCATTATATATATATATATATATATATATATATATATATATATATATATATATATATATATATTATATATATATATATATATATATATATATATATATATATATATATGTGTATATATATAAATAATACATATATATATATATATATATATATATATATATATATATATATATATATATATATATATATATATATATATATATATATATATATGTATGTAAAAAAGAGGAATGTACAGATTTATCATTTTGAACTTCCTGGAGATGAGAGTTCGGGCGACAGTTTAAGAATCCTGATGACTCTTTTTTGGGTGGTGCGATGTTAAAGTTCCTTACCTAAGGCCTGTGAGTCTAACATCACATATTATGAAAGTGTATGAAGGGTGATGAAGAAAAATATTGTGAAACATTTAATAAAAAATCATGTTTAATATAGGACAACATGGTTTCGTACCTAGAAAAAGTACACAAACCCCTGTTAGTCCACCGTGAGAACATATACAAAAATATGAAAAGCGGAAATGAAACAGATGTGGTTTATCTAGACGTTGCAAAAGCTTTTGACAAGTTTACACTACAGTATATTAGCGAAGAAAATTAGAAAACACAATATCGTGGATAAAGTAGGAAGATGGTTAAAAGAATTTTTACACACAGAAAACAGATAGTTATTGCAAACGATAAGAAATCGGATGAAGCTAAGGTATATCCGGTGTGCCACAAGGTACTGTGTTAGCTCAATACTGTTTGTTATTATGATTGCAGACATAGACAGTAATGTTAAGGATTCGGTAGTAAGTAGTTTCGCCGATGACACAAGAATAAGTAGAGAAATTACTTGTGATGAAGATAGGAACGCGCTACAAGAGACCTTAACAAAGTATATGATTGGCAGAGGTAAATAGGATGGTATTTAACTCTGATAAATTTGAATCAATAAATTATGGAGACAGAGAAGGAAAACTATATGCATATAGGGGACCTAATAATGAGACAATCACATATAAGGAAGCAGTTAAAGACCTTGGTGTGATGATGAATAGGAACATGTTATGCAATAATCAAATAGCAATTATATTGGCAAAATGTAAAGCAAAAATGGGAATGTTGTAACAGCACTTCAAAACATAAAAGCTGAACACATTATTATGCTTTAGACATATGTTTCGTAGCCCACTTGAATATTGCAATATGATATGGTACACTATCAAAGGATATTGCACAAATAGAGAGTGTACAGAGGTCCTTTACAGCTAGAATAGAAGAAGTTAAGGACCTTGACTACTGGGAAAGGACTACAATCATTAAAATTATATAGTCTAGAAAGGAGAAAAGAATGCTACATGATAATTCAGGCATGGAAACAGATAGAAGGAATAGCCGAAAACATCATGGAGCTAAAAATATCAGGAAGAGCAAGCAGAGGTATTTTAATAGTGCCCAAAACCATACCAGGGAAAATAAGGAAAGCACACAGGACATTAATTCACTTCGCACCAGCATCAATAATGCAGCATCTATTCAATGCCAGCTCATCTGAGGAATATATCAGGAGTGGACGTAGACGTGTTTAAGGAATAAGCTTGACAAATATCTCAGCTGCATCCCAGACCATCCAAGATTGGAAGATGCAAAATATACCGGAAGATGTACTAGCAACTCTCTGGTAGACATTACAGGTGCCTCACACTGAGGGACCTGGGGCAACCCGAACAACAAGATGTAAGTCTGTAAGGTAAAGGATCTATATATATCTATATATATATATATATATATATATATATAT
>NC_061103.1:38110530-38112111 GCF_015104395.2 Macrobrachium nipponense
ATGAGGGGATATACAGTATACATAGACTTATGACTTTTAAAAAGTACTTTAATGCCAGTTGTATCCTTATTGCATGATAAAAATTAAAACAGATTGTGGGCCTAGTTAGACAGAACAAAATGAAAATAGAACTGTATTCCTTATAATAGAGCACATCAGTGTTTGCATAATTCAGTGAAAACATAATTAAGAGCAAATGGAAAAGTATCAAACAGAACAAACTTAAACAAAACAAAGAATGAAAATTTAGTTTTTAAATTTAAATTTCATTTTTAGTTATGATTTTGCCACATGACTGACACACATCAGTATAGGATGTGCATGTTTCATGAAGTCATCGTTTGCAGCGAACACACTGGATCCAGTCCACTTTCTTAGTTTTATTGCCAGTTTTCAATCTTCGTTCCAGTGTCTTTCGTGGTATACTAAATAACTTTGATGCTTGATGCACAGATGTACCCTTTTTGGTGGCTTCAATAGCATCTTGCAGCCCCTTCTCACTCCATTTCCCACGAGTACTACCAGGCTTTGATATGTACTTATTTGGCATCTGAAAAAATAAGGAAACACATAACTGCATTTTTCTACAAAAATAACTCTTCGAGGATGGCCATCTCTCCCATGTTAAGGGAGAGATGGCATAGCACACAAACAACGATGTTTGACTTTGTACCACTTCATATGAGGCAGGTATGTACAGAGAACACCAACTTGCTTATTATGATATGTTTCAGAGGTCAAGCTCACTAAAATATATAATCTTTTAGCATTTGTACAATGGCAACAAAAATTATTCACAGTATGAGAACAGATTTTATCTAAAATACTCACAATTGCGATGTTTTTTTATGGTTTTTTGACATCAACCATCCATGTCAACAGTGCACTCACTACTGACAGAGAGGCAGATCCATCTGGTGACTAATTTAGGAATTACATCGATGGGCCATCTCTCCCGCATGGCCATCTATCCCGGAATTACCCTATTGAGAACACAGACATTAGTAAATAAATGGATTCTATTTTCAGGAAATGACAAATATATATACATACATATGTATATATATATATATATATATATATATATATATATATTATATATATATATATATATATATATGATTGCTATTGATGGATAAAAGAAGAGAAATTGTCATAATCATATTCCAAATATTGCAGAACATTTAGAGATTTTGAAGGCTAGTATAACCTAATGTTATGATGTTAAAAGAAGCGAAATTATATTAATATTGCAAATATGCTGAAGTAAAATTAAAGTTTTTAAAGGATGCTATAATCTAAACAGTTTTCCAAGATGAATATAAAAACAAAATAATCAAACGGAACATTTCTTCAAACTTGGCGTCTTCAACAAAATCTTTCAGCTCCTACAAGTACTAAGACAGTTTTATAACATTTTCTCTCTCCTCTATGTTTATATTTGTTTTTTTTCCAAACCCCCCCCCCCCCAGTTGTAGTATCGGTTTGGTAAACGTTCAGCACCAGTTGATGAATTTGCAGTCCTTGTTTATCACGAGACATTTGTTCGAGAGCTGAACACAAACTCAGAGAGTCTTCTTT
>NC_061103.1:38112611-38133370 GCF_015104395.2 Macrobrachium nipponense
GTAAACTCCACCTGCCTCTTCGGGAAGTCTTATACCTATTTATTTCGTGCGTTCTTGTTTAATTAGTCTCGCTCTAAAATTGAAGGGTTGGCTGTCTGTTATTGGGCATTAAATTGGCTGTATTTAGGCTTAATTCCTATTTGCCATCAAATGGCTTTAGAGAGCTTACTACAACTACAGCCAACCAATTTCTCTAATCTTTTTTCATTTGTTGTTTTGTTGCTTTGTTATTTTCTATTAATTGATCTCTTCTTACTGTATTTTCACCATTACCTTTTGTTACTTCTTGCAAATGAACACTATATAATATTCTTTGGAGGCTTGAATTTCGATTCAGTAGCCCCTGTGGTGGTCTTGTTCCATATGAATAGGTTGCATGATCTGAAAAAAATGTAATCAATAATAATGGTAATACATTCGGCGACTTTTTTTTACAAATAAAAAACTGAGGATTATCATAACCACTTTAACGATAAAGCTTTTCTAATTAAGGATGCCTGTTGTTAAAGAAACACAGCCATCTTTTAAATGGATGAGTTAAAATCCACAATGATGTATATGAAACTGTATTTTTCAAAATACAAAAAAGGGTAAAAAACAGGGAGCTTTTTTAACCTTTGTTGTATTTTGAAAAATACAGTCTCATGTACATCATATTGTATTTTAACTCATTATCTCCGGTCACGGTATAGTGATGCACCTTAGATGATTTGTTTTTATTCTGTTTTAGTTTATTTTTATAACTGACACTTTCAAAAGAATTACAATCTTTTTCGTGCTTACGCAGATACCCAACAATCCTTTAAGAATTCACGGGATCTTATTAAAACACTCAATTGACTAACCGTTCCTTAAAAATATAATTTGGGAAAATCCACCTTTTTACTCGGAGTTCTTCATTAACGTTTTTCTCTGCAGTGGGAAAAAAAAAGACTCGGGCTAAAGTGAGATGACGTTTCAAAAATCTTGCAAGAAAAACCCCTCTATTAAAATTCCAAGGTTTTTTAAGCCTGCCAGACAGTTTCATGTTTACTTTTTTTCTCTTTGTGCTATTATGAACTGGGCTTTTTCTTCTTCAGGGAACTTCAGACAGGAGAGACATACTAATAAGTACACACAATTGTAAAGACAAAGTCAAAAGATTAAATGAAATAGAACATCTTTACAAGATATCAAAAACAGACAAGCCACAACTTTGGCTAAATCACAGTGACTCTTACCCATTCCAGCCTGGAATATCACACACAGAAACAAAAACACATTATAGAGCCATCCAGGCTCTTTCTCCCCAAGGCAGCCGTCTCCCTTGTTCTGCCTAATACCTGCCGTTATGAACGGACATAGCTCGTACGCGTACACATGAAATCACACTCTTCGGTAACTGGTTGCAGCCAGTTTTCAAAGGCATCTTGGACAAGCTCTCATGGCTCTGATATGCTTAGATAAGGAACTTTAACATCGCACCACCCAAAAAAGTCCTCAACATTCTTAAACTGTTGCCCGAACTCTCAGTCTTCAGGGAAGTTAAAAATGATGAATCTGTACATTCCTTGTTTTTACAGATTAGCTCGGCCACTGTCCTGGCTAGCCCCTGCCTAGCCACAGCTCACATAAAAAAAGTTCAATATATATAAAAAAAGCCACTGGCCGGCTCAAAACACTTACATCTCTCGTAGGCAAAGAAAAAAAAAGGAAAATAAATAAAAAAAAGATAACAAGAAGTGAACTTCCCCATCACAAAGCACAAACATTTGCATGATATACATAACCCTGTGTTTTCCCCATAAATGCCACATGTATAGTTACGGAATTTTGCCATCGCAACTTTTTCATCTATTGGACACAGCCAGAAAGCAACCCCTTATACGTGCATTTTCATGAAATGCTTTGGTCAACATTTCCAGATATTGCAAAAACTATGAGCAATCACCACTAGAGGAAACGAGTCAGCAACCAGACTCATCCCAGTATTGTCAGCAAAAAATCCACCTGCGGACCCGTGTGCTCTAACTGCAGCATAAAAATGTCTAGTCAGACTCACAACTTCAGAAACCCATGATTCTCAAAAAAAAGATCTATACTGACACTACGCAAGCACATTCACAAAATTATCTCCAAGATATGACTAAGGTGCGCAAAGACATAACTCTCACATGATACTGACCAATTATATAAAAAAATTATCTCCTATTCACGATAAAAACTACGGTAAACTCTCAATTTAGCAATTATATGCCTTCAAAAATAACTCACTGGTGAATATAAAATAATACAACACCTCCATAGGACCACAATGCAGTAATACCACTCGCCTCCAATTAGTCACGAAACCAAAAGAACCACAGAACTCTTCTCTTGGCTCACAAAACTCCAGAAATTCAACTAAAAAAATATCATAACCACAAAAAAGGTCACCCCCAAAGATTAATGCCATCTCCATATATATATAAATCCCCATCTTAATAATAGCACCACTCCAGTGATAAAAATATTACCTCCATTTAATTAATAACCACGCCACACCATATTCCCTCTTATTTCACCAATAACCATGTGTTAATAAAACCACCACTCCAGCAAAAATTATTCACCTCTGTTTCGGCAAAATAAAAAAATACTTACCTCTATTTCAGCAATAACTCTATATGGAATAAAACAAGTCTCCAAAAAATATTAAATCTCCAAGCAGGATAATCAAAAATTAAACTCCATCTCCAAAAAATGCACTCAAAGCATCTAGCTGACACACTAAAAAATATTGGCCCATATCTCCTCAAAAAGGTGTCTCCATTTGCAACAAAAATGGCTGCAAAATAATTGAACTAAACATAGATCTCACCACCATAGGCATAAACCGTGGAATATCTCAAAAAAAAAAAAAAAAAATCAAATGGCCAAAATATTATACCTCTAAAATATTATATCTCCAATTCTCCAGGAAAATAACTCAATGATATAGTAAAAAAACTATAAACTCTCTGTTTAGCATAACTGCTAAGAAAGGCAAAGACTCGGCAAATAAAATTGCCCAGAAAATCCTAGAAGAAATCACCAGTATGCCACAACTCATTATAACAGAACTCCAAATTCAAAGTGTCTAAGCAAAGACTTCTCCATGCACTACGGCATTGGCCACTAGAAACTTAACCAAGTTTCCTATCTCTGGCAAAGTTGTCACAAATACAGCAAAGGTATTGTGCAAGAAACCCACAACTTCTGGAACACAAATATCCAGAAAAAAAATGTAGTGCCATTTCGTATGCATTCAAAAAAAATGCAAAAATTCTCCCAGCATCAAACAGCTGAAATTATAAACACATTCCCGAACAATGACTCCAAGTCACGATCTGAGACATTAAAAAAAATTCACACAAACTGGAGAGAAAAAATAAATTCAAATTCACCCATGATAAAAAAAACTTGTGTCAGCGATGGCTAACTGCCAAAAAAGAAAAAAAACTGAACGGCACTGTTAACTATCCCCGTGATTCACGTAGATGTCAAGCAATTTTCTGCTGAATTCATAAAAATAGAAAAACAAAACAAAAATGATAATCATTACAACACCCATGTTAGTATATAAAAAAAATCACCAGTATTAGTATAAAAAAAAATCCCCAATGTTAATGCTTGCCCATTCACCAAAAATTCAGCACAAAATTCACCAGAAGTTCAGCAAAATTCAGCACAATTCACCAAATATTCAGCCAAATTCATCACCCATAAACCACTGACACATTCTCCAAAGTCATAGAAACTCTGTAAATAATTAACCACAAAACTTCTCCCATAATTGATTGTAATAATCCTCCATAATACAATTATCTGTAATGATTATAAAATAATCTCCCATGAAATATCTCAAATCTCCTGTAAAATAAGTCTCAAATCTCTCGTAAAATATGTCTCAAGTAATGATAATTCTACTTAAGTAACCCCCCGTAAAATACCTCAAGAAATAATAATAATTCTCCATAGTAATAATTCTCCTGCAAGTAAGGGCATTAATATTGCCATTCCCCATTATTTATTATATTGCCACACCAAAATCAACACCATTTCCCCAGTATACACCACCATTGCCACACCAAAAATCAACACCACTCACCGGTATCATCATCAATCATCACCACCCAGCAACACCGGGCATCACCATTCAGCAATCATCACCAGTCAGCACCATTTTAAAGTAATCTCCTCAACATCAATAAAATCTCCATTAAAAAAACAATCTCCGAATCCCCAATTATAATTGTGCCCCCTAATATTGCGTAAAAGCATTCTCCAAAGCATAAGGAAAACTTATACCAAATATATATGCACTTCATTTCCTTTTATCTTCACTCAAGAGAAAGAAAAAAAAAAGAGAGAGCTTCACCCTCCTGGTCAAGCAATGCCCCCCGAGGCAGACCACTACTCGCCCTCCCCTTGCAATACCCTTGGGTCGGTTCAGCGGAAATTGCGCTGACCACGTAAGAACAAGTGGGCACTCTATCTCCAGGCAAAACCTGCATGTATGAAAACCATTGATATGCACACGTATGTATCAAAACAAAGATGAACGCGTCTCTTCTAAACATGCGCCAAGATAAAACTTATCACTTTCTGCTACTTTGAGAGAAATCTATTATAATGCAAACTGCCTCTTTAAAATTGCTCACCCACAAAGTCAAAATCCCCTAGACTCACACACACACTGTAACACTTACCCCTTCACAATGAAAGAAAACCCCGGAATCTGCGCAATCACAAACACGCGAATCTCGTCGGCACAACGCACTCGGCAAACGTCTCGGGGACCGCACTCACAAGATCTCAGTCCTAACTGACTGCCCATTGCCCAACTCCCTCGAGGCAGCACGCCCTGGGCAAAATGCTGAGCCTAGTTCAATTGCCCTGTCTCATTATCACAGTCAACGGACGGATATTTCTCATTCCCTCTCACCTAGTAACTAAAGTTTAACAATTTTTCACAACCAGACACTCTGAAAACAGCCTTTTATAGCTGATAGCAATCTCACAAAAGGCTTTTTCGTTCGACCACCACTGCCACCACTCTAACAATGGGAGTACCGCCCCATTGTTCACATGGGTAAGCGTTAAGCCAAGAGCAGAAGGCTTACTGGAAACACCTTGTCTGGTAACACATTCTCCTCTCTCTCTCTCTCTCTCTCTCTCTCTCCTCAGACCCTGACAATAGCCTCTCTCTCTCTCTCTCTCCTCTCTCTCTCTCTCTCTCTCTCTCCCTCTCTCTCTCTCGCAACCTCCACTCCATTATCTAAGGTCACGAAATCAGAGTCAGAACTACACAAATATACGTTTATTCAAAGCAAAGTACTAATTGAATAATTCAGATTCTTACAGGATAGTCAATAAAATGATAACTCATAGTTCAAGTAATTTAGATAATCCCCCATGAAATAATAGTCTTAATCAGCAATAGTCAAACACCAATTATCTCCTCTCCAAAATACAGTCCCCCTCACTAGGACACTTAGTCCGCTCCACTAGATCCGCCTGTTTAAAAGACAGGAGGGACATACTAATAAGTATACACAATTGTAAAAACAAAGTCAAAAGATTAAATGAAACAGAACATCTTTACAAGATATCAAAAACAGATAAGCCACAACTTTGGCTAAATCACAGTAACTCTTACCCATTGTGGCCTGGACTATCACACACAGAAACAAAAACACATTATAGAGCCATCCAGGCTCTTTCTCCCCAAGGCAGCCGTCTCCATTGTTCTGCCTAATACCTGCCGTTATGAACAGATATAGCTAGTACACTTACACATGAATTCACACTTTTCGGTAACTGGTTGCAGCCAGTTTTCAAAGGCACCTTGGACAAGCTCTCATGGCTCTGATATGCTCAGATAAGGAACTATAACATCGCACCACCCAAAAAAGAGTCATCAGCATTCTTAAACTGTTGCCCGAACTCTCAGTCTCCAGGGAAATTAAAAATGATGAATCTGTACATTCCTCCTTTTTTACATATATATATATATATATATATATATATATATATATATATATATTATATATATATATATATATATATAGTGTGTGTGTGTAAAAAGGTGGAATGTACAGATTCATCATTTTTAACTTCTCTGGAGGCTGGGAGTTTGGGCGACAGTTTAAGAATGCTGATGACTCTTTTTTGGGTGGTGCGATGTTAAAGTTCCTTACCTAAGGCCTGTGAGCCTAACATCACATATTATGAAAGTGTATGAAAGGGTAATGAAGAAAAACTATTAGGAAACATTAATAAAAATAATTTGTTTAATATAGGACAATATGGTTTCGTACCCGGAAAAAGTACACAAACCCAACTGTTAGTCCACCGTGAGAACATATACAAAAATATGAAAAAGCTGGAAATGAAAACAGATGTAGGTTTATCTAGACTTTGCAAAAGCTTTTGAAAAGGTAGACCATAATATATTAGCGAAGAAAATTAGTAAACACAATATCGTGGATAAAGTAGGAAGATGGTTAAAAGAATTTTTACACAACAGAAAACAGATAGTTATTGCAAACGATGAGAAATCGGATGAAGCTAAGGTAATATCCGGGTGGCCACGGAGGTACGGGTTAGCTGCAATACTGTTTGTTATTATGATTGCAGACATAGACAGTAATGTTAAGGACTCGGTAGTGAGTAGTTTCACCAATGACACAAGAATCGAAGAGAAATAAATTACTTGTGAATGAAGATAAAAAGCACGGCTACTTACAAAGAGACCTTAACAAAGTATATATGATTGGGCAGAGGTAAATAGGATGGTATTTAACTCTGATAAATTTGAATCAATAAATTATGGAGACAGAGAAGGAAAGCTATATCCATATAGGGGACCTAATAATGAGACAATCACAAATAAGGAAGCAGTTAAATACCTTGGTGTGATGATGAATAGGAACATGTTAAGCAATGATCAAATAGCAATTCTATTGGCAAAATGTAAAGCCAAAATGGGAATGTTGTTACGGCACTTCAAAACAAGAAAAGCTGAACACATGATTATGCTTTATAAAACATATGTTAGTAGTCCACTTGAATATTGCAATATGATATGGTACCCACACTATCAAAAGGGTATTGCACAAATAGAGTGTACAAAGGTCCTTTACAGCTAGAATAGAAGAATTTAAGGACCTTGACTACTGTGAAAGACTACAATCATTAAAATTATATAGTCTAGAAAGGAGAAGAGAACGCTACATGATAATTCAGGCATGGAAACAGATAGAAGGAATAGCCGAAAACATCATGGAGCTAAAAATATCAGAAAGAGCAAGCAGAGGTAGATTAATAGTGCCCAAACTATACCAGGAAAAATAAGGAAAGCACACAGGACATTAATCCACTACGCACCAGCATCGATAATGCAGCATCTATTCAATGCGTTGTCAGCTCATCTGAGGAATATATGAGGAGTGAGCGTAGATGTGTTTAAGAATAAGCTCGACAAATATCTCAGCTACATCCCAGACCATCCAAGATTGGAAGATGCAAAATATACCGGAAGATGTGCTAGCAACTCTCTGGTAAACATTAGAGGTGCCTCACACTGAGGGACCTGGGGCAAACCGAACAAGATGTAAGGTCTGTAAGGTAAGGATCTATCTATCTATCTATCTATCTATCTATCTATCTATCTATATATATATATATATATATATATATATATACATATATATATATATATATATATATATTATATATATATATATATATATATATATATATATATATATATATATATATATATCAGGCTGTTCCTGAAACGGTTTGAATCTAGTAGGTTTTACCGAGTCTGCATTGCAAGGGTAAATGGTTGTGCTAGGTGATTTAAAAGCAAAAAAAATAAGCGTTACGGGTAAATATAAGAGATTTCTGCAATGAATGAGAATGGAATGAGTTTAGTGACGAAGTAACAGAAAAAGATCTTTAATTACTATCGTCTCCAAAGAAAAAATGATATATTGATTAGCGTTTACCAAGTTAATATACTGAGAAAGATCGTTCAGGAATATGCATTGCCTATTACAGATCGTGATTACTTTTCACTGTATTTTACTATCATCCAAATCCTTAGCCTCTATACATAAGTCAAAAGTGAAGCCCTTAATAGAAAGCAGTTCTTTGACGAGTAACAATCTTCCTAAGTTATTTCCATATTAATTTAAAAACGACAGGACACTTCTTAAGTTGAATAAATTTCATCCCAGTATACACTCTGCAAACGACGGCAATACCGATTAAGCCGTGAGTTTAAAGTCATATTTCAAGACCCAATCTCACCTTCCTCCATTTATATGATAAATTTTGTTCCTGCGACAATTTATTAGCCATTTTCATCTCATACATTTATGTTCCTCGGTACGAAAAAAAAAAAAAAAAATAGCGCAGTTTGTCAAGCAGCTTTGAAGGGCCGTCAGTCAGAATAAAATATTGGAACAAGGTGTTCGAGTCCCGTTAAAAAGCTTAAGAAGGCAGGTTTCGCAAAAGACTTGCCGAGCAGCGTGAGTGAGATATCATTGGTATTAGGAACGAATTTCTGAACTTTAAAATGATTATACAATTGGTAAATTAAATTAGTATTTATAACTATATATATATATATATATATATATATATATATATATATATATATATATATATGTTTATATATATATAATATATATATATTATATTATTATATATAATAGCATTACATATAATTATACACACACACTAAACAATTGTAATAACAGGACATCACTGGATAAGCAGGAGCCTATTCATTAAAAAAACCAAAAAAAAAAAAAAAAAAAAAAGTACGCCACCCTTTCAAGGACTGACTCTCTGTCTTCATCTTCTTCTGTATGTCATTACCACGAAAGCATATTTTGCTTCATTTGAAACTGAGAGAGAGGAGGAGAGAGAGAGAAAGCAGAGGAGGAGAGAGAGATAGACGAGAGAGAGAGAGAGAGAGAGAGAGAAGAAATCCATTACATAATAATGCAAACCTCCCAAACGAACATAATCACTTAGAACTTTCTCCCTGTAAATTCGTGATTATGTACAAAGTCAACAAAGAAATGAAACAAAATAAATACCAAATTTTTTCGTTACTAGACGAAAGCAAAATAACAAAAGGAAACAAAACAAGGAAATGAAATACAAAGAGAGATGAATTTGGCATCTGATCTCAGATCTTGAAACTTTTCTTCAGATGATTTGGAAAGAGGAAGGACAACTTTTGTATTTTAAATACACTTTATAATCTTCTTGAATTTAAATTAAAAATAGATTGTAAATTCTAAGTATAGTTTTAAAATCATTTAAACTCTAGTGAAAGAAGCAGAAAACAAATATTAAGAACAGACATTAGCAAATAAATGGATTATATTTTCAGGAAATGAACATATATATATATATATATATATATATATATATATATCTATATATATATATATATATATATATATATATATATATATATATGTATATATATATATATATATATATATATATATATATATATATATATATATATATATATATACATACCTACATACATACATACATACATATATATATATATATATTATATATATATATATATATATATATATATATATATATATATATATATATATGATTTCTATTGATGGTTAAAAGAGGAGAAATTGTCATATTCATATTCCAAATATTGCTGAGGTAAAATTAGAGATTTTAAAGGCTAGTATAACCTAATGTTATTGATGATTACAAGAAGCGAAATTATATTAATATTGCAAATATTGCTGAAGTAAAATTAAAGTTTTTAAAGGATGCTATAATCTAAACAGTTTTCCAAAGATGAAAATAAAAACCAAATAATCAAACGGAACATTTCCACAAACTTGGCGCTATGAACAAAATCTTTCAGCTCCTACAAGTACTAAGACAGTTATAACCTTTTCTCTCTCCTCTATAAAATGTTTTATTTTTTTCAAAACGTTGTTTTGAGTATCGGTTTAGTAAACGTTCAGCAGCAGCTGATGAATTTGCAGTCCTTGTTTATCACGAGACATTTGTTCGAGAGCTGAACACAACAGAGAGTCTTCTTTCTCCTCTTCATGAGGAGATCTGGTCCCTCGATTTGTAACGACGTCATACCCACTAACTTACAAATCCTTCTATAGTAGATTCACATCATCTGTGCATCTGACGTCTAGGCCAGTCCCTTACGACGCTCCTGATTGGCTGTTGACAAGCCAGTCACAGGGCTGGATGGAAACTCTCAGTCTCTCTATCGAGAGTTCACATAGGCAGGATGTATGTTCCACCACTCCATCAGGAGAGGTGGAACATACATCCTGCCTATGTGAACTCCCGAGAGAAACTGAGAGTTTCCATCCAGCCACTGTGACTGACTTATTAACAGCCAATCAGGAGCGTCGTAAGGGACTGGCCTAGACACCAGATGCACGGGTGATGTGAATCTGCTATATTGTATGAGTTATTTTCATAATAAGAATAAAATGTTTTTTACTTAAGGATTTTGAGTCATTCATAACCTTGATGTATCCTACGAGGGAAGGAATAGAACCAGACACTATAGGGACTCTATAAGACTATAAAAACGTATTTTGATGACGTTGAACCTACGTTGGTACGTGGTCTAAATGCAACACTGGAACTGTGAATATGATACTATATATATATATTAGGGCTTGTGCCTTGTATGATAAGGCGCCCTATGAGGTAATGTTAGACTTGCGATAATCTATACGCTAAGTCGGTTGGTATTGCACTTCCATATTCAATGGAGTGTCTGGGGTTTTGTAGATCACTACGAAGTCGGTATTATTTATTACGACGATGTGTTAAACTCATGGTTCGGTGAGGTTCTTGTAGAAAACACTAAGTATAAAAAATAGATATATATTCTTCTGAAGTTTTACATGGTGAAGATCAGGTATGATTGTACAAGTCTTCTAATAACGATAGCTTGATCGCTTCTGCCAATGATGATGGCTAATCCTATTCCTCTACATGATAAAGCTTAGGTAAAGAGGTACAGGTCTTCTAATGACGATAGCTAACTCTGTTCTGCCTGTCTACCATCTCTGTTACAAGTTATGAAGGAACAGACAGTAGTTCGAACATATGAACATACATACAAATGACATAGTTTCATACGAACACACAATCAAATGAGACACGCTACAGATCACGTAGGCGGTAGTTGTCTCAAGCAGGGAGCTTGGACTAATGTTTATAAACAATTGAATGACTACAGGTGACGACATGTTATCTTAGCCTACTTTTATTGTATACGTCATCTTTAGCGTCTCTAGTCTGATCACATTCCTGCAAGCAATCTGGTTGACCTCTTTAGTTTTAGACTTTTATATATAATGGACTAACATTCCATATTTTTATTATGTAAACACTTACATTAGCTCGGTCAGCTACCAAAACCAACCACTGAATATTACTCAAACTTGACTTGCATTTGACTTATAGGAGTGTGATACAGACACTATGAATATATATATATAGTAAATAAACAAAAATTCATGGTGTACATAAATTGATTCAAGTAATAAAATATAAACCAATGATATTGGTAAATAATAGTGATCACGTGATATATAATGATACAGTTTTTCACTTCATTTCATTAGGATACATATGCTACAGAAAATACTAATGTACTCTGATAATTGCATAGAATGAAGATTACCATGAAAAAAATCATATTTTAACTGATAAAAAATTTCATATATGAATTGATAAAATTATTAATGTTATGCTGATTGATTCGTTGATTTTTATGCTTAAATGTTATATATCTGATTCATTAATTCATATACTAACTCATAATAACGGGCAGATATGGTAAGATATAAGGTAACAGATTGATATAGGCTACCTGATTTGTTTATACATATGTATATGGATTCATATAATTATGATTAATATATGTGCACTTTAAATAGATTCCTATTGCGTACACGCAAAGATATATTTCGATTCCGTTATTTATGATCATTTATATATAGATTCCTAGTGCGTACACGCAAAAAATATATTTTTTGTTGATTCTGTTATTTATGATCATTTATATATAGATTCCTAGTGCGTACACGCAAAAAATATATTTTCGATTCTGTTATTTATGATCATTTATATATATAGGATACATGACCGAGGTTATACTATCACATTTAACTAGCTTTCGAACAACTTTTCGTCCATTACACAGTTCCAGACAACCACCTATAGCCAATGAAACGGCTTTTTCAATGGTTAAAACAAGGGGAAAATTTGCCTGGGCGGGTCCAACGTTCTATTTTTGCGCTCATACTTATCTCTGCATCCTAAGCTACACGATTACGTTCGCGATGAATAAAAAAAACATCCCCAGCACGAGTCCTTCGCCAGCAAAGTAGAGTTGAATATCCTTCGGGTCGTAATTGTCGGAAGTAGTCCCCTTTGTAGTCGAATTCCGACACCGCTGGAGCGTTCCGCATGAAAACGAGATTAACGACGAGATACGGTGTCGGTCGAAGAAGTCCCATGAAATTCCTTTCACATTGTAGGCGGTTGTTACTTGACTGTAGTCGTCCCGCTGCGACGAACGATTTTTGAAGTTGCGATGTGAACTCTCGTAACTGCAGGATACTGTAACCAGGTTCCATTAATCAGCCTGCAAGTGAAATTATACTTGTCACAAGGGCAAAGTAAATTCAGACAACACCTAAATACAGGGGAGGGAAGAGAGCCATTTAGACCAGACTTAACCCACATGAATTCGCTGATATTTTGGAATTCAAAAGTCCGCTGTACAAACTTTTTTATCCATGGCATTAACAATGAGTGAACCTATCCAGGTCTATGATGACTGTAAAAAATATCCATAATTATAACAAATAAACAGATATCGATACAATCCCAAAGAAAATTCGATATTACTGGTAGTGAAATTACTAGACAAAGAAGTGGAAAACGAGCTATTTGTAAGATTGCCAGGCAACATAAGAGTCAAAGAGAATATTAATCATGATTCTGTAATTCTCTATGCTAACTGAAATTAAGTTGTGATAAAAATCTGATCCTATGTGCCCCTAACAAAAGTTTCATATTCAATATTCTCGCGCGCATCCTCCTGAGGTTAATTTTTTTTTTAAAAAACTTTATTAATAGGTAGGAGATGCAACGAAAAAAAAAAACCCACTATGTAACTATTTCTAAATAAACTTTGGGTTTTTCAAGAAAATGTGACATTTTCCCATGAGTGTTTTACTTGAATTGTAATAGGCTAATGTTGCAAGTAAATATTTCATATTCATATCGTGATACTTCCAAATGTCTATGAGGTTCAGAAAAAATTAAATTAATTCGTTTTGATGTTTATTTAGAAATTCTATTTCCTTATTTTGTTTATTAATTTTAAAATGATTGCAAGTTGCATTGCGCACATGGATAGACAATGTCTGCCTTGCCCATGAGAAAGTTCGGGCTAAGCATTCCTTTCTCAGTCAATCTGCTTTGCAAGCAGAGACACACACAGATGAAGCCTATGTAAGCAGATTATTGAGGTTAAAAGGAACAAATGCTGATACGGCAATGATGACGTCGTCACTTGGCAGGAGATTGCTCTCAGCCAGCTAAGAGTTACGTTACTTGCTGTAATAAATACGACTTTAGGAAATATGTTTTTTTGTTTTTAATACTCGACCCACATGAGAAGAATGTCTGAAAAAAAAAACAGTACCAAAATTGAACAATATATTAGTTTCATGTTGGAAAACTGCATGATTATGTTAAATTAAATATTCCTTATTGAAACTAAGGAAAAAGGTTTCCATACAAATTCTATATATATTATTAGCCCTGTATAAGATTCATATAGGATTATTTCATAGATAACATTTTCACTTCTAGACTTCCTGACTTTAAAATCTCTTTTATTTTATTTTATTTATTTATTTAGTTTATTATTATTATATTTTTTTTTTCATTGACTACGATATAAATCAAAAACAAAAAACGGGGACAGACAATAATGTCAGTAGGTTTTGATATGTGTTTGAACTTTTAGCTTAATTGTCATTACTAAAGCGTTAAGTTAGAGTTCAAATCTTTATGCATATATATTTGGATATTTAAGTAACCTATGGCTACGTTTTGCTTATTTGATTTTATCGTGATTCCTTTTTTATTATAATTTGTAACCCTTCCGACTTCTTACGGAGTGTATTATATTGACTCCACTTGTATCCATATTTATCTTATTTTTTTTATTTATTTATTTATTTATATATATATATATTTGATAAATTAATGGTTGGCTTGAATATGTGGAAAAGTGTTCTAGCGGCGTACCGTGATAAGGCTACTTGCGGCATCAATTCTATAGATACAAGATATAAATGATAAAGGTATTTAAAACCGCGAGAACCGCTATAATCCAGTTCGGATCCAATATCACGAGTTGTAACTCGTAAGACATTGACACTTCCTATTTAATTATCCGTTATTCTACCAAACCGATTGACTCTGGGTGATAAAATATATTATTGGTTTTCTTAATGGAAAGGAATTCACACAACGTGTTAAGGAGATTATTATTGATTTACACCACCCGAGTCACAGATTATTATGTGTTGAATTCCATATTTACTGATTTAGCACTCATAAATATTCCTAACGCACTCAATTGCGGTGTTTGTTTTTAGTGCTATTAATTCTATATAACGTGTCAAGGAACTATTAACACTAAGAAGTGTTTATTCCCTCTGTCAGACTCGTAATTCTGTTAATAATTCTACGTATATTCTTTCAAGGATTGATTTGGCACAGGATAGGCCCCTAAACTGATAGGTGTCTTAGTGTATCCCTTGTTTCCATGACACGTGTTACAATTAGTTATGTGCTTTTTATATCTGTAAGCATTGTAGGCCAGTAAAACAGTGATTTGGCTTTCTGTGACATAGGAGGAACCCTGGGATGACGGAATGCAACCAGTTTATGACGATTGGTATGAGAGAGATACTTACTACTACCTGGTCGTTAGTCCTCTGCTGTGTTCTTCGGGTTTTCCTCGTCACAGACCTACATATAACATTACATTTTGATTACATTATTTTCTGATACACATACTATAAATATACTTTTGCTTTAGGGTTTCTGCTCGAAGTGTTTATTGTTTTTGCTTAGCCGCTGACCCTGTTTCCGTTTCGAAGTGTTTATTGTTTTGTGTTTATTGTTTGCTTATCGCTGTTGACACTTGCTTTGTTCAGTTTGTAACAGTTCTGCGCTCCGACCCAGATATTCAATGCTCGCGATCTCTTGGGTTAAGGAATTTTCTTGTTTAGATACGGTTTTAACTATAGGCACGGATGTTTCTATATTTTTTAGTCTAATTGATGGTTCTTTGCAGTATGGTGCGGGATTGCGGGATAATGCGTCAGCTATATATTTGCTTTCCCAGGTAGATATCTTATCTTGGCTCCAAAGACCTGAATGATCATTTGTCACCGAGTTCCTTTTGGACTGTGATTAAAGCCTTTGAAAAACTCGGTAAAGGACTCATGTTCAGTAAGGACTTTATCAGGATAGCCATAGATTATGAACTTAAAATGTACTAGTGAGTTAAAGATACCTAGCCCTTCCTTGCTTATTACTGCATATTTACTTTCAGAGGGCTTTAGTTTACGTGAATAAAAAGCTATAGGGAAGAACTGTTTTATCATATTACTGAAGTAGTACCCCCCCTTACCCCTTGGTCTGAGGCGTCCTGTTGCAATAAAAAAAAAAAAAAAATTCCTTATTTAAATCAGGGATTTTAAGTTAGTGAGCTGCATTATTCCGCTTTTAAGATATCGAACGCCTGTTGATGCTTTTTAGACCATAATAAATCTAACGCTCTTCTTCGTAAGATCTGTTAAAGGAGCTGTCATGATTGAAGAGTTACATATTTACATACGATTGTAATACCCACTACAGCGCAAAAGTGCTGTATCCCCCTTTTACGTTAATAGGTACCGAAGTTATGATAGCCGACACCTTACCTTGGACTACTTTAAGACCTTGACTAGACACATAAAACCTAGATAAACATGTTCGGTTTGGTTTTTAAAAACTCACATTTAGATACTTTACTCTGAGATTATTTGTCTTTGTCCCTGTAGCACTAGCTCTAGTTTATGTGAATGTACTTCTAAGGTATTTAGAAAAGATTATAAGACCACCATATAAGCATGTAGGGTATCCCCTAAAAGTCTCCAAACACTATATTGTAATTGGGGCGCAACGTAAGCCGGAGGCAATACGTAAAAATTGATAATGTCCCCTGAGTGTGCTGAAAACGGTGTATGAGGTACAATCACTTAGGTAATGGTATCTGGTAAAGCTTTTAAGTAAGTCCAAGTTGGTGAAAAATTTATTCTAAACCTAACAGAGATAAGATGTCGTCGGTACATCGCATGGAAACTATCGGGAGTCGTTTCCTTGTTTAAGCGACAGAATCTACGCAGATACGCCCAAGTCCGATCTTTTATGGCATGACATTTGAGGGAAAAATTATATGGGCTTATTTGATTTCTAATGACTCCTATTACTACATTTTCAACTTCGTCATTATCTCTATTTTGAAATTTCATTGAGAATCTATACGAAGGTACGTAAATAGCTTTATGTTTTGTCCTTAGACCGTGTTTTGTGTTAAATTACAATCCGTTTTTTTCCAGAGATCACTCGCCCAGTGGAGAAACTTCCTGGTATTCCAGGTAAAGATAAAAAAATTTCTGCTGAATCACCTCTGCTTGAATGACTTTACGGATATTACTTTAGATAGATTTATCAGAGAGATTCATCTACGACTGGTTGGGCGATTAAAAATTAGCAACAATAAAAAAAAAATGCGATCTTTATAACTTCCGTATCCACGATATGTACACTTTTAGGGCTTTGTTCGCGGAAATCGTTATATTTCAGAGTGTCGGGAAGGATTAAAATTTCATTTCCCAGCAAAGTCTTTTTACACGCACTAAGACATTCGAGGGTGCATGCTTCTCGAGATTTTTGCGTGCAAAGTGCGACTGCGGTTGTGGGAGAATTCTGTTGGTCATTTGAACAATGTTACGATTTATGAGACAAATGTATAGTTCCTTTATATAAGTTATTATTTGATTAACTGTCTCATTTTTGTTCAAACGGATTTTATATGTTTGAAGGTTTATAGGATTTTCCTTTGATAAACACGCCTTATTTTGCAGGATGTAAGATAATATTTTGTGTATCCCTAGATGGATATCTTACAATTACACTAGATACAGATCAATGTTTTTTATAACTATAGAGGTATCTGTAAGCGCTCGCTTATCCGGACTTCTCATTAGAGAAGTTCGAACAACAGACGTGAGTCCATAAATACAGGATATTACTTCTACTAAAGAATAAACAAGATATTCTAATTTTTACGGCGCGTACAGTCGGTCTTTATCCACCACTACTTATAATAACTTACGTATTAAAAAAACAAAAAAAAGAAAACCTGCTCTGATTACTTTATACGGTCGTGTGTTTCATAGGAAAAATCCATTTTAATTCAAAAAGATATCGGTATGTATGAACCAACATCGCTTTTCCCCACTCTGCTAGAGTCGCTTATTGTGTGGAATTTGCTTTGCTTTGAAAACTCGGCAGATTTAACTGACCTTGACCGCTTGACTAGGTGACACAGTCACCGAGTTTGTTTTGCTTGTTTGATTCTGAACGGGCTACTGTTTCTATTTCTTTTTGTAATAATTAGGATCCTTCTCTTATTACCATCGGCAACGTATGTGTGTTTTTAGCATTATGTTGCTGGTTACGTATAAAGCAATGAATGACGAACTATTAGGAACTGAGCGATTACTAATAAGACAAGTTATCACTACTGCATTCAATATTAACTGTTTGTACTTCATTCTTTGCTAAAATTTGAAATAGTGAGGGATCCTGGTCAGCGCATTTAGCCTGATGAAAGTTTTTTACAGACATGTTATTCCTTGCAATCCAGCCATATTTTTAAAGTTAAGTTGAGTCATTGAGGTTCGATATTTTATATAACTAAAAAAAACTCAAGGCTAAAACTGCGATCGGGACTTGCAAAGGAGCATTTTATTGTCATGACCCCGCCCAAATAGTGTTACCTCTAATTTATATAGATTTGTACGGTGTTCCACTTGTTGTGTGTTTTCTAATCACTACGGTGCTTAACGACCCTATCCATGCATCTGTATAAATACAGACGTCCACTGCTAAACGCATATTCACTGTTTAATATGATTTGTTACGTAAGGGATTATAATCACCCAAAATGATAAAATTAACATAGTATATGATTATGATATTTCAGTAGAACTTCTGGAAACAGACACTCAATGATAAAAAACTCACAGTAGCGAAATCTCAATGATGTATAATTTCTGTAAAAAAGTTAGCTTAAGAATGTTCTCGTAACTTCAGCCACAGGAATAACGAAATTCGACCTGCAAAGGAAACACTCAAAGTTACTCCAAATGAATAAAAAATTGTACTTAGCTTGCTTTTGTGGGAAGTCACGGTGTTCCGATAACGACACACGGCCTTGGTCCTCCTTCTCTATTTAGCGGATGACCTGGTTTGGCTTGAGTTTTTCCTCCGTGCGCGTTGTTTCGATGATTCGAGCCCTTGAAAGATCCGATGCTGCAGACGCGTTCGGTTTGTTTCTTGCAGTGCCGGAAACGCTCACTAACGATGTTTTCTTGAATGATTCTAATGAGAGACGAAGCTTGCGTTGTCCTAGGAAAAAGGACACGTCGGTTTTGTTTCTTGAAGTTATTCACTAACGATGATACTAAGTTGCTTGAAGAATCTCTTGCTTTCGTCGTCGTTAAAGAGTTCTTGTTGTTTTCTGAAGTCGCTCACTAACGATGATACTAGGTTGCTTGAAGAATCTGCTGCTTCCGTCGTCGTTGACTTCTTATAATACATGATTTATTATTCTGGTTTTTCTTCGTAGGACGTTTGTAGAGTTCTTCTGGTACGCTGGCCACCAATATTAGGGCTTGTGCCTTGTATGATAAGGCGCCCTATGAGGTAATGTTAGACTTGCGATAATCTATACGCTAAGTCGGTTGGTATTGCACTTCCATATTCAATGGAGTGTCTGGGGGTTTTGTAGATCACTTACGAAGTCGGTATTATCTTTACGACGATGTGTTAAACTCATGGTTCGGTGAGGTTCTTGTAGAAAACACTAAGTATAAAAAATAGATATATATTCTTCTGAAGTTTTACATGGTGAAGATCAGGTATGATTGTACAAGTCTTCTAATAACGATAGCTTGATCGCTTCTGCCAATGATGATGGCTAATCCTATTCCTCTACATGATAAAGCTTAGGTAAAGAGGTACAGGTCTTCTAATGACGATAGCTAACTCTGTTCTGCCTGTCTACCATCTCTGTTACAAGTTATGAAGGAACAGACAGTAGTTCGAACATATGAACATACATACAAATGACATAGTTTCATACGAACACACAATCAAATGAGACACGCTACAGATCACGTAGGCGGTAGTTGTCTCAAGCAGGGAGCTTGGACTAATGTTTATAAACAATTGAATGACTACAGGTGACGACATGTTATCTTAGCCTACTTTTATTGTATACGTCATCTTTAGCGTCTCTAGTCTGATCACATTCCTGCAAGCAATCTGGTTGACCTCTTTAGTTTTAGACTTTTATATATATGGACTAACATTCCATATTTTTATTATGTAAACACTTACATATATATATATATATATATATATTAATATATATATATATATATATATATATATATATATATATATATATATACGTATATAAATATATATATATATATATATATATATATATATATATATATATATATATATATATATATATATATATATATATATATATATATATATCATATATAATTCTACTCTGTGAAACTTAGGCTTTCAATTCCCCGCAGTTACACAGATACATTGTTAGAAAAAAAAATCTAATATTATTAATTATAAGCTTAATTGGATAACAGCGTTCCGAATTATGGGTAATTTTTGGTGTTTGTAGTTCATTTAATATTACATTGTTAAAAATATTAACTATCCCGCAAAAAAAACATTAATTACTCGCAGAACTGAACTGAATATAGATTACAACGGATCGTAATGACTATATTGGTGACGCTCTCCCTCCCCCCCTCTCTCGTCTCTGTCTCTGTCTCTGTCTCTGCTTCTGTCTCTCTCCCTTTCTCTATGTCTATCTATTTGTTCATTTATCTATCAGATTATCTCTCTATATATCCATCTATATTTTCATCTATCTATCCTATCTGCCTATCTGTCCCATTTCTAGTTCTTCCCTCTCTCTCTCTCTCTCTCTCTCTCTCTCTCTCTCTCTCTCTCTCTCTCGATAGGGAGTATTCGCTCCCATATCTAGCTTCCTTCTTCTCTGTCTCTGTCTGACTCTCTGTCGGTGTCTGTCCTCTGTCTATCTATCTATCCACTTATCTATCAGATTATCCTCTTTAATATTTATCTATCTTTTCATCTTATCTATCCTATCTGCCTATCTATCCACCTCTCTCTCTCTCTCTCTCGTCTCGTGTCTCTCTCTCTCTTCTCTCTCTCTTGATAAGAGAATGAACCCATATTTGTCCTAAAGGAAAAAAGCTTTTCAAAAACACAAATAAATAAAA
>NC_061103.1:38133870-38141370 GCF_015104395.2 Macrobrachium nipponense
ATAGCGTCTCTGTTGGCTGATTGGATAGCGTCACTGACTGTCCTGATTTCGTCCCCGTCCACTTGGACGGTGGTTCGATCCCATGGGGGACGAAATTATTATCAATTAAAAAATTCCCCTTCGGTACATATATGATATCATTTGGGAGGTAAAGTGAATTTAGATATTAAAGGACATTTGTAGCTTGAATTGATATATAAATGGATCACGGTCGACGTGATGAATTATTCATAACAAAAGGCTACGTGCTGTCAAACGCTCGAATTGGCCAACATGGTAGACGGGGTTTCATATCGATTCTAATTACGAAAGCACCCAGATAGAGGGTGATTTGTAAGGTCAGAATCGATATGAACTTATAGCGTCTATGTTGGCTGATTGGTAGCGTCACTGACTGTCCTTGATTCGTCCCCGTCCACTTGGACGGTGGTTCGATCCCATGGGGGGACGAAATTATTATCAATAAAAATTCCCCTTCGGTACATATATGAAAATATATCATTGGGAGTAAAGTGAATTTGTTTAAATATTAAAGGACATTTGTAGCTTGAATTGATATATAAATGGATCACGGTTCGATGTGGATAATTATTCATAACAAAAGGCTAACGTGCTGTCAAACGCTCGAATTGGCCAACCAAATGGTAGACGGGGGTTTCATATCGATTCTAATTACGAAAGCACCAGATCGAGGGTGATTTGTAAGGTCAGAATCGATACGAACTTATAGCGTCTCTGTTGGATGATTGGATAGCGTCACTGACTGTCCTGATTTCGTCCCGTCCACTTGGACGGTGGTTCGATCGCATGGGGGGACGAAATTATTATCAATTCAATTAAAAATTCCCCTTCGGTACATATATGAAAATATATCATTTGGGAGGTAAAATGAATTTAGATATTAAAGGACATTTGTAGCTTGAATTGATATATATATATATATATATATATATATATATATATATATATATATATATATATAAATATATATATATGTATATATATATATATATATATATATATATATATATATATATATATATATATATATATATATATATATATATATATATATATATATATACATATATATATATATATATATATATATATTTATATCATGTATATATATATATATATATATATATATATATATATATATATATATATATATATATATATATATATATATATACATGTATATATATATACACGTATATATTTTGACGTTTATAGATCGTTCCGTCTACCCAGATATTAATTAATTAATTTGATTTGGAAAACGGCAGCCATTTCTTCCAAATATCAGCTGATTTTTAGTAAAACGCAGGAAACCCAAAACCCGCCAGCCAGAAGATAGGGGGTTCCCCAGTTGGGGGAAAATGAGTCTTTTGTCAGCTTTAGGAACGTATCTCAAAAGGGAAGGATGTAGGCAGATTGGTACTTCTTAGACCTATAACTTAAGTTCTTTTTCCTGTGACCCCTCTGCTGGCTGTATGCTTTGTTTCCAGGATTTGCCTTGCTCGTGGGGGGTTAAGCTGACTTCCAACACCCAAGCAAAACACCTGGGTTCTTCCCCAGTCGACTGCAGGACGTGACCTCGGACGGATGTCCAACCACATGCCTTCCTGTTAGGCCTATCCAGGGCGTGAGTGGCGCGCTGATCGACCCAGGCCTCAGACAAAGCCAGGCCACGCTTTTCTACAAAGAGCCACTGAACACGACATCCAGGTACGTCTTGTGAAACAGCATATTGCCAGTCCCTTATCACCTATTATCTATTTGATCCTCGTTTTCCCAATTCAATTTCCAACCCCAGAAAGAAAGAAATCCTTTTGTTCCCTCTCACTGCCTCATGGCCCCATGCTTCCCCTTGTGTGATCGTCCCAGACGAATGAAGTCATTGCATACCTCAGTGAAACATTAAAAGTTCCTTCTCCCCAGTGTTAGAGAACGAATTGCTAATAGTAACTGATAAAAAGAAATCCTTTTTTCTTTTATCTTGTTTAATCTGGGATTCTTTTCCAGATTCCATGAGTCACGTGCCGTCTCTCTGCCCGCAAGTGTTGCATTACCCAAGTTTATGAAACCAGCTTGAATTAATCCATTTCGAGCCAGCTATTATCCATTTGTGAGAGATATATAAGTCCCAATATGTGGACGCTGCATTTACCTTTTCTCCAGGCCAGGAAGGGCCTTTTTTGTAAATAAATAGCTGTAAAGTAACGAGCTGAGTTTTCTGGCGACCTTTCCCTCTAAAGAAATTATCACTAATTATCAGTTTTACGGTAAGTTCGATTAATTTCCTTCTGTCCTCCCTCAATTATTTCCGTTTACGTATATAGCCTCTCTCAAGGCCGGCTAATACGTAACAGTGACGACTGCTTGCCAGCATCGAATCTGGGCTTGCTTAAAAAAAAAGCTTGTAAATCGCGTTATCCTTGTAAAACGAATGTAAATGTTTTTCAAAGCGCAAAAAAGACAGCACACTTGCACGGAAGACAGACACTGACTCACGGTAAGGTATACCATTCATTGATATGATTATTCTATAACAAATGTTAGCTTAAGGTATGTTTAAGTATTTTCCTTATGAAGTGGTTAAAAGAGCGTAGGTAGAAATCTTATTATTGTAACGGCGAACGCGCCAGAGCTTTATTTTAGCGGCGAGCAAACAATTTGCCCCGCGAATTCTCTGTGATTTTGTATTGTCGTGTGTTGTAGGAGCTCACAGTAACACGTGTGCAGATAGATGCCAGAAAGGACCAGATCAAACTAAGAAGTGCTTTGCCAGGGTTTATTGCTGTGTTGGAAAGCCTAGCTAGTTAGGAGTGTTTTACTAATAGTTACGGCAAAAGAAGTGTACAATTCTTTTGTCTGTGATATGTTAGGGAATTCATTTTTAACTTAGTTTTCATTCCAAGTGTTGGTAACTGCTTAGCTCTCAGCTTAATTCAGCTTCGCGCCTGCGCGGTCTCAACCAACCTTCGTTCTCACAAAGAGGCAGCCATGTTTGTTATCTCGTTAAGCATTATCTAAACAATTTAAGCAAAGTAACGTAAGTCTCGAAGTTTTAACGTAAATAACATCAATCTCGGTACTAGTATCTATCGTTCTGCCAGAGAAATTAACGTAATTAGCCTTGAATAAGAAATTAGAATTTTGTGTTGTAAATTGCCTTCGCCTTTACAGAGAATCAGCTGGTTTGAACGACACGCTGTGCGCTGCCCAGCTCGCTCACGTGTTTCACCTCGCATCGCTCACTCGCTCGCTGAGCGAAAGTTTCATTTCACTTCGCACTAAACGTAACCTCTTCTTTTTACAATTGTTTGCTGACATTTTCATTTTAAAATCCTTACCGTCATTTCGCTTGTCACAAGGACCTAGTATACTTACGTAAAGTTAACGTAAATCTTAAAAGTAGAGTAAAGTTTTGTTGTTAAAAACCAATGAAATTGTTGTTTAACGTTAAAACCGAGTATTTGTTAACAAAACTCATATTGAAACGCAAATCATTTCATAAGCGCAAGCCGCTACTATTACCGTAAAAATAGTTCAACGCGAGCGCGTTATCATTTTCATAAACCGTTATCCAAAGCAATTCTTTCATTACACGTTAACGTAAGTAAATCATTTAACGCAAGTTGCGTCATATTAAACTAACATTAGTAGTTCAATTCAATATAAGGGAGTTCATTCATATATCATTTTTCACCCTCTCCGAGAGAGAGAGAGAGAGAGAGAGAGAGAGAGAGAGAGAGAGATCATACCAGAACCCATTATTCACGAAGACCAAGATGTACTAACATTCACCATTAATTATAGCATGCAGAATTAACATTATTTTAGTCTTTTGTGTCTTTCATTTACACAGCGTGATACGTACGCGCATGTGTCCATTGCAGTTTGCAAGCATTTATTTATTTCATTTATCGAGTACTTTCAGCGAGGGGATGAGCATTCTAAAAAATTTCCATTACCTGTCGTTGCCCGAGTGGTCTTTTCATTTTCTTTATCACGAAAGACTTGCGATACCGCAAGCACAATTTCGCACAGTGTGCCATGCAAATTCATTACTTCAGACAGGGAAGTCGTTACCAGTTTAGGACTGGCCACCACCAGTGCACGTCAGGTCTTATTACCTTTACAGTGCCACTAATTCTTGACACTGTCCATCGACTGGCTGCTGAAGGACGTACTCACCCACCTTTACTTTCTCTCCTCCACTATTACCCTCTGCCACGAACAGAGTACCATTTCACTTTCAGTATTTAAGTATACTGCATGTAGTGTCCGGGACACACCAGCACGATACCAGTGCTCCAAGGAACGCCTCCTCATAAGTGCCATTGCACTGTACAGGCCGTACAGGTAGCCATTAAACCTGCGTGTCCGTCCTTACGGAACGCCTAATTGATTAGTGTGTCCATGTACGAGGATCAGTGATCTTTCGGACCATTCCAAGGGAACGCCTCCCAAAGTGCCGCAATACCAGCCCTAAGTGCTGTCAAACCTGCGTGTCCGTCCTTACGGAACGCCCAATTCATTAGTGTCCATGTACAAGGGTCAGTGATCCTTCGGAACACTCAACAAGGGAACGCCTCCCAAAGTGCTGCAATACCAGCACTACTAGTGCTGTCCAAGGAACGCCTCCTCATAAGTGCCGTGCACCTGTATTGGACCTACAGGTAGCCATTTCCAACATCTCCCAAGTTGAGAACACCGGTAAGTGTGACGTACGCCACACACTTCATTCGATTTTTTCACCTCATCAGAAGGTGCCATTCACAAAGTGCCACCGAGCACCCAGTCTTTTCAGACTTTTCATTACCATTATCGCAGAACCCATTTCCAAGTAAGTGCTACTTTCCACATTAGGCACTCCCATTCCATTCAGTACCCTTTCCTGGCCATTATTTTCATTTTCCTCCGAGCCTCTACTGCAGCCTAAGGGAAATGTCTTCCCCTGCTTCCCATGACTTCTTTGCCAGAGAGCTAGAGAAGCTCGGAGCCCTCATAACTCTGGGCAAGGAGGCTGGTTACACTGGACCAGCACTTGACCAGTGGATAAAGGCGCAGCAGGCTGCTGCGCGCCTGCAAGAAAAGGAAGAAAGAGAAGCAGAGAGAAAGCATGAGCTAGCTCTCAGAGATGACGAAATCTCTCTGCTAGCTTCTAAGCCCCAGACCGTGAGCTGGACTCCCGGTAAGAGGTGGTTGCGGAGGTTCTGCACCACTTGTTGTGTGCGTGGGCATGCTGTGGATTCAGACCAGTGCCCAAGTCGATCTCTACCTTGGGATGAGAGCTTCCAGGGTGAACTTCTCCAAGGCTACCATGTAGCCCTGCCTGATGAACAGTCTCCTGCGGCCTATCAGTGGGTACAAGTCATGGCCGACACCAAAGCCCAGGTTCTCCCATTATTTCAAGGAAAGGCATTTGACCGAGGGGTGCCAAAATCCAGACGGACGAAGAAATTCAGTTTGAATGGATTGACGGTAACCTCTATTCTGTTCCTTCGGTCCTTCTGAATGTTGAAATGCCCTTTCTGGACCAGGAGACCAGGGAAACCACATTGTGCCGCCTGGGCGTAGTTGACCCATTTCATGATGTTTTTTATCAGTGATATTGGGCCGAGATCTACTTAAGCCGTATCTCCCCTGGACGCAGCTCCCACTACCAGATGCACCGGATCCCTGCAGCATGCCTCATAATCAATCATCAGTTTTAGATTCAGAGGCTAGTGCCTCCGATGTCCCAGACATCCCCTTTATTTGTGAACCTGGCCCTGACCCAGTGTCAGAGCCCAAGGTTCCTGCCGCATCCTCTCAGCCTCTTACCATTTTACCGCCTACCTCCTCCATTTTGGAAGAGGTAAGCCCACCAGTTAACCCCGGACTTGTTTCCGAGGGTGATTCAACGGAGGTTCCTTAACCTAACCCTCCTCAAATCACTGTCAGAGAGGACTCTTCACCTGTGCCAGAGCACACTGCCAGCCTTGGTGACTCCACAGATTCGCAACCTGTGGGGCCATCTCGGCCTTACCATCCAGTGCCACGGAAGAGGTTCTGGAACAAGTTCTGCCGAGACTTTGGCCGCAAGGGTCACATGTCTGCCAACTATGGAGGGTGCGCTAATCACAATATTCCTGCCATCGCAATGGCTGTTACTAATCCTTCCCCACTAGGACCCCCAGCTAAGGGCCCTATAACCGTCGCACCCCTCCAAAGCCATTATCAGTCAAGCCACGTCAGAGCCTACGACGACTCTGGCGCTCAAATCTCCCTGATACGGGAAGATCGAATCCCCCGAGGGGCTAACGTCGATAGACGTCACTTAATAACCATTGAAGGTATCAACCATATCAAGCTGATCCTTCCGACCGTCCAATTGAGGGTCACCAGACCTCATTTTTCCAGAATTTGTACCCTTGCAGTTGCAAGCTACATTCCAGGAGGTTACGACCTCCTCCTAGGGCAAGACATGAAGTCTCCCTCGCATTCCAAAAAGCCTAGGGGTCCTAACCCCACGTCAAATCACTCCAAAGCAAGGAGTCATCGAAATTCTACTTCCTCCAGGAAGTACGTCCACCAACAGTCTCCCCGTTACCAAGAGGGAGATGACCATTCACAGTTCCGTTGCAAAACCTGCAACGTAATAGGGCACTCCATGAATTGGCCTAGGTGCCCTAGCCGACTACCAGCAGCGGACAATGTCCATTTTCCACAAGGCTTAGCCTTCAACAAGAGACAGGAGCCTCTGTCTCCCATTTCCAAGGGCACGCTGAGAGGTATTGCACCTCCGGTACCCGTCACAGGTCCAGTCGACCTCAACACTCTGCCAGTGCCACTTGGCAGCACTGAGCAGTGCCAAGCTCCATCCAGCCTAGACGTAGAGCCACCACCGAACTTGACCTCTGCGCCTGGCCCTGAGCTAGCGCCGGCGCCTAACCTTATCAAGGATCCTCCTACAGGACATCCTCCAACAGGCATGGAGCTTACCGCAGCCCATGGCCAATCCCAAGTCCATGAGTCTTCTTCACCCTCACCACTGACGCCCGAGGATGAACCTCCGGCAGACCTAACCTTCATACCTCCTCTGGAAAACCAGGAACTGCCCGACCAGGAGTCAGTCTGGAGTTTTCCCCTTACGACGGCTATCGCAGCAGCCGGAGTGAGGGCCTCCCCTGCAGTAGGTTCCACCTCTACGACGGTTGCTGCAGATACCGAAGTAGGGTGTTCTCCTGAAATCCCTCAGGCTACCACTGCCTCTGCTTCTGCCGGCGTTTCTGGCCTTTCCCCAGAATCGGTGCCTCCGTCTACTCCTAGGACTGGCATAGCCAGGTCCTGGAGGAATAAGAAGAAGAAGAAGAAGGGACGTAGCAAATCATTAACACACTAACCAAAGAGCCACATGTTCTCCATGACACCTGTGCCCGAGGTACAGTGTCGCATTCAATTGCAGAGTGATCCTGGCACATACCCAGAGAAGGTAGCCAGCCTGAT
>NC_061103.1:38148870-38160048 GCF_015104395.2 Macrobrachium nipponense
CACACTCGAAATTATCTAAACTATCCCGTATAATTGAATTGTAAGTTAATCAGATTTCCAGTTCAAGAGGAACATTCGTATTAGTTCGTTTGGGTAATGACCTGTCTCAACGGCGAGAATGGTCGAGTTTGCAACGGTAGGGGTCTGTTTAATTAGCTAATATATTTGATTAATATCCTCGTTAAAACTTTGGAAAGAAGGAAAATTCGTGTAAATTGCGTATGCTAATTGTCTTAGGGTACTACAGACCTCAATATACCATTGTAATGATTTTTTTACTAATAATCTATATAGGTATGTAACATGAATCTGAACTGATACAAAGTACCTTTATAACTACAAGGAATACATGTTCGACATAAGTGTGTGCGTGTGTATGTGTCACGACACTGCACTACAAGGAATGCTCAACTAAATATAGCTTTCTTCATCAGCTAAACTTACAATATTACCTATAATCGAAATAAATTATGTATTCCTCATATACACAATAAGAAAATAATTTAACAAAAATGAGCCCTCAGACACATAACAGAATTCTGTATTATCAGATTTATTAGCCAATTTTTCCATTAAAGCAACCTCCCGTGAGCAATAACATTCAATTTTTTTCATTTAGAACGAATCTTAGTCAGTCATTAAATTAGAGAAATGTTCATCCAAATGGCTGATATCATACAAGGAATCGGTGTCCCTTACAATGAGTCTCATATATTTTCTTAAAAGTCTATCAATAAGATTAATATTATTCTGTTCTGATCAAATTAATATTGCTTGTCCTAGGCTGCTAATTAAAAACGGGAGAACGTGAAATATTATTCATCAATCATAATTCACGTTTAGATAAGACGAAAGTCATCGTAATAGTATATAAATTAAGGAACATACGAATTGTATACAAGGAATCAGGTGTCTTTTATAATGGCTTTTTCCTGATAAGTCTGTAAGAATAAAATTTCATTTTGTTCCGATTAGAACAATATTATTCATCACTGAGCTGCTATTTAAAGACATTAGAATACGAGGTAATACTTATTAATCATAATTCTTGTTATATAAGAAGTTAAACGTAGCATGATATAAAAATGTTTCAAGAATGAAGGAAGACTATGGGATACGTGTTTACATAAGTAGTTAGTTGAGGCGCAACCAGAGATGCGCTGCTCACGCATGCGCAGATCGTCCCAGCTATGCCACCCTCCCTAGAGCAAAGACAATACACGAAAGATGGGAAGTAGTACAGGAGCATTAGGTCCTAAAACATGCCAACTTGGAAAAAAATGCAGAAAGCTGATTTTTTTACTGATGATACTACAATTCTTCCTCAGTTGAATGACATAAAGTTTACCAAAGTTAACCCTGAGCTTGCTGAGTAATTCAAAATGGCGTGCAAGATGGCTGCCATTAGTACGGAACCCATTTCTGAACTAATAACGCTAAAAATGAGGGAAAAAGTTTTTAACAAATTAGGTTTTAAGCAGTGGAAAGAACATTTTTCATGTCATTTATTTGATATGTTACCCATTTAGTCATACTTTAATATAAAAAAATTCTTTATTTCCTCAAAATAACGTGGTGTGAGATTTTATGCAATTCAAAATATGATTTGTAGTCGTTATTAACTCCTGTTTTTTCAATTCTCCTACATATACCATATACCCCTCCCTTTCCCTAATACACTGTGATACCCATTGCAAGGGGTGGTGAGGAAAAGTGAACTCGTCCTGGACCTGTATAAGCTACTTCCCGTATCTCACTGGTGAGCCGTTCCCTGACACTTAGTCTACCACACAGATCCTTCGTGATTACACCACATTTCATCAGACAAGGCTGTTCAGGTACTTTATATTCATCTGGTATCATCTCAAAATCTCTCAAAATATCTCACCTTTGTATTTTAATAATATATATATTTATATATATATATATATATATAGATATATATATATATATATATAGTATATATATATGTGTGTGTATATATATATATATATAATATATATATTATATATATATAATATATATATATATAAACTACATTAGGTAAAGACTAATTGTATTCAGACTTACTAATTGTGCTCTAAATATCCAATCTCTCGGCACAAAACAAAGGCATTGTTTTCCAAATTATTTGTAATCTGCGAATGAGAATTATTTTTAAACTACGAATTAAGAACCAGTGATTTAGCTTGACATCAGAAACTTTCTTTGTTTCAAGGTATGAGTGATGGAAGAAAGATGCCAATGTGTGTTTTCTGCAATGAAGCCATTGACATGGATCAGGGTGCAATGGGTCAAAAGGGATTGGACAAAGTCTTAGCAATCAGCAGTGAAATAAAGGATGGGTTAGACCAGTTGTTAGTAAACAGAGCACTACCAATTCCTATACACAAGAGATGTAGACAGAATTATCTCTTGCCTAAAAATGTCAAGAAAAGGAAGAGAGAATCAGATAACTCTGGTAAAAGATCAGAGTACAAGGCACCAATTCGCAGGTCCCAGACAGACGATTTTCGACCTACGAAACCATGTGTGTATTGTGGAAAGTGTATTGACTTATTCTATGATAAGCAAACAACCTCTTAAGAGACGTGATAAAATACATGAATCGAGAACTAAAGACTTTATCCACTCATTACAAGAGAAATGCATAGAACGCTCTGATAAAGTGCGTATTCCAAAACATTGGAGATACAGTTGCTGCTGAGGTAAAATATCACCATGACTGTCAGGTAAGTTTTCACAAGGGTAGGGAATCTGTGCAAAATCCCACAAAAAGGCCTAAAGGTCGTCCTATAGGGTCAGTTGATGAAGAGAAAAATGTAGGATTTTACAAACTTTGTGAGCTCTTAGATAATAATGATGACCACCAATACACTTGACAGAATTAGAGGGTCTTTTGAAGGATTGTTCTGGAGATGTGAAGTGTACATGCGAGACAACTAAAGTCTAAACTGCAAGATAGGTATAAAGATGAAATGATTATTACGTGCGAGCAAGGTAAAGAGACAATTTATACATTTCTGAATGAGAGCAATCATATACTGAGACAACATTACAGTAATACTGGACTACAACCTGAAGAAATTGTCGACATGGCTGGAGTTCTCATAGAAGATGAAATAAGGACAACCATATATGATAAATCCCAGTATCAAAATTTTTGGAGATGAGCAACTATGAGAAGATGGAAGAACGTGTTTCTCAACTCTTTTAAGGTTACTTAGTCATCTCAAGGACAGACGCTGTAGGATTGCAATATCACACAGTATAACATCAGCTGCACGCCCCAGATCATTTCTCTCTCCAATTCTCTTAGGAGTATCAGTGTACTGTAATGCTAAATTCGAGTCTCGTGAATTAGTTGATTTACTTAGCAGTCTAGCATTTGCAGATGATTACCGAGAAGTATTACGCCTCTACAGTGCAATGCTGCCTGCAGGAGAGAAAATGTATGAATGGTTTGACAAATTTGTGAATTTTGTATTTGACAATGCAGACATTGACACTCATACACTAATGGACTTGGAACATGGCATGTTTTGGGAGGCAATCGCAGGTGTAACGCCAGCTGGAGAGATTGTGGAAGAAAACTTGCCTCGTTCAACACAAGTTCAGTCCGTTGTAGATGCTGGTAGATTTGCGCAATTGCCCACCAAAAAAATACAAAAAACCACAAGTACCAGGTCTCAGAAATGTATTAATCAAACCACTAGAACCTTTCAGTACTAACCATTCCTTCTTGAGATTAGGTATAACCTTAGACAATATCTGGCTGGCCAGCTTCCATGTGACACAGACTGCACGGTGCCCATTATGGAGTGGTTTCAATCAAACTCTCATGAAGCAAATCCACTATGATGTAAGCAGAATAGACATTCTACCATTCATTAATAACAGTTCAAATCATCCAGACACCCCTTTACTCTGCCCTCTGCTGTGCCCAAGAGTGTCGGAAAAGTACATGCTGGTATTATCCCTGTCACATTTGATCAGCCACTATACCAGAAAAGCAGTTGAAATAGTACAAGCATCTCCAGACCTTACCAAAGTTATAGTGAGATTAGGCGGCTTCCATCTTTTAATGTCATATATGGGTGCAATTGGACATATAATGGCAGGGAGTGGGCTGTCTGATCTATGGGAGACTGTCTATGGAATCAACACAGTGAAGCACATGCTGACTGGGCATGCTTATGCTCGTGCACTCCGAGCACACATGCTGACAGCCTCTTCTCTTGTTGGGAAGATGCTTCATACATCAACATCTTGTAACACACTCAACTTGGATCATCTTAGAGTTGTCCATGAAAAGCTGCTTGATGGGAAATATGAGGTTGGGACTCTTCAACAAGACTCCTCTGTGGCTCATCTAACAAATGTATTAGATGATCTAGAACATAAACCTGACTACAAACTCAAGAACAGGAAAACTGTGGATTGAATATGTCCAAGCAGATATGTCTAATGCTCTTGTTTCTACGCGCTGAGCGTACTGGTAATTGTGAAATGCATTTATTTTGTGTCAATGCAATGATCCCCATCTCCCATTCTGGTGGACACCTAGCATATGCAAAGTCTGCCCGTCTCTACCACCACACAGATGAAAGAGCTCCCCACCATCATGGACAAGGATCAGTATGTTACATATACGGAATCTGGGATACTGGACAATACGCCGGAGTGACCGATTCTGGTCTGGGAATTTTACTGACCAGACCATAGAACTAGTTTTAATCGCGGATGTTGAAGACTCGTGGAGGTTTGAAGCATGGCCGTGGCATCACAAGCAGCACTCAGGCAAGGATGATTCATGTCCTGCCAAAGACTATTCCAATATGTGAGGTAGTTGAAGATTTTTGTGGAATTTATTCTCAGACTAGTGATCAACACACGACATGAGAGCCTCCATGACTGAACGTGACAGGAAACACTATATCCTTTTTCGAATTGGTTTGATGACCACTCGCCATTCTCATACACAGGTGAGCACAGTGAAAATCTTATCTCGCTCGCAACTGTATCGTTGCACAACATCTGCCAATGCTGAGTGTGCCTTTGAGATGGGAAGGAAAGTCAGCTGAAAGTGTGACAGGTAAGAATTTTGCAGATGTTAAACTCAAAAGAAATGATCGAGTTACATCAATAGGAGCAGCCACCAATGGACGGAGTGACAGTCAGTGGCAAAGTGGTAGAGGTAGATTCCACACTATCATTCATGCGTGTCACATGTGTTATAGAAAAGCAATCTGAAATGGAAGTCTACCTTCAACATGAGTTAGTAAACAGCCTCCTGCATTATTTGATAAAGAGATGATGCGCAAGAATACTAAAAGTAATCTTGCAAGTCTCATAAAAGCTTCAGTTGTACCCATCTCAAGTGATGACCTTCAAAAAATCCATATTACATTGTCGATGGTGGACCTCTACTGCAAAGTGTTCCTTGGCCAACAGATGTGGATGGTTGCACAAATGGTGATGTTTGTAGCACATATGTATCATACGTACTAAACACCTTTGGTAAATGCACAGTATGTTGATGGGTATTATGCTACATCAACAAAATTTGCAGAGCAGAACCGGCGTAGTCTTTTTAACACCGGTCTCTGCAGATATAATTGTTGATCTTGAACATCCAGTCACTACTAATCAACGTTCATTCTTGGCCAATAGAACAAACAAGTCACAGCTAATAGAAGAGGTTAAAGTTCAGCTCTCAAGTAAAGGAGTTAAATGTCTACAGGCAGAGGCAGATGCTGATTACATACTGACCACACAACCACTAGTTATGCAGAGGTCCACACTGATTGCCCAGTAGTACTAGTAGGCACTGACACTGATTTACTAGTAATGCTCATTGACAAAGTAACATACAAGAATGTATATATGATGTACTCACGTAATAATGTCTATAAAGATCATGGTATGCCAAGAAGTAATGGCCCACCCTTCAGTCCCGTCGAGCACATTCTTCCTAGCCCATGCAATCACCGGATGTGATACGGTGTCTGCCCTTTTAGCATTGGAAAGAAACGAGCACTTACAGTTTTAGAGAACCACAGCCAGTGTGACATGTTTGATAAATTTAAAAAGTGTGATTCAAGTCATGATGAGATAGCTAGGGTTGGGGAAAATTTTTTATTAAATCTCTACAACCTAAGTAATAAAAATCAAACATCTTCTTGACAAGTTCTCGGTAAACAAAGTTGTATACACACAGAAGGTGAGCGAAATGAGCAGCAATTTTAAGCTAGAGAGCCTCCCCCAACCTCTGCAGCAGCTAAGTACCATTCATATAGAGGACTTACTTTACAATACAAGAGTGAGGCTGGAGGAAAATCCTGGAAAGCTAGATCCTACAAATTGGGGGTTGGTACTACGAAAGGTAACGTGCTGACTCCCGTCTTCACTGATAGGCCTGTAGCCCAGAGCAAGTGCTGCTTATTATATCCTGTGGATGTAGGGAGGGTGCGCGCAGAGGTGTAAGTGCCGTAAGCAGGAATGTTTTTGCCACAACCATGTGTTCATCATGCATAGGTCAAACATGTACAAATTCCTGGCCTGCAGATGGTGATGAGGATGAGAAAATTATCTAGGAGACCTGTGAATACGTGTATATGATTTTTTTTTGGTTAATTCAATATTTATGATTTGAATTTTTTTTATTGGTTATTAATGGCAAGAACTTGTACATGTTACACTGAAGAAAAAGAAATCACATTATATATGAGTCTGGTGTATACTATGCTTGATTCAGTAGATATTTTGTGAACTCTTGTATTTTATTTGGATTTTAAATCTCGGAACATGTAAAGTTCTCTTTGAATAGAAGAAACCACATTAAATAAGAGATATGTGTCTACTATGGATAAATAACAAAATTGCTTAATTCAATATTTATAATGTGAAGATTTATAGTTTATTGGATTATACGGACAAAACATGCAAATTTTACATTGAATTAGAGAAATCACATTAATAATGAGTCTTGTGTCTATAATGAACGACAAAAGTATTTTTCTCGGTTTATTTCAATATTTGTGATGTGAAAATTTGCATTTTATTTTGATTTTAAAGGCCAAGAGAAAATGTAAACTTTGACATTGAATAAATGGAATCACATTAAATAAATGAGTTTTTCGCACCAAAGTTCCTTGTTTAATAAGTAACTAAACAATGCTAAAGGAGTATTTTCGAAAAATTAGCCGCATCGCAGCCGCCATCTTGGATTTTCAGCAAGCTCAAGGTTAATTTAGGTAAACTTTATTCCACTGAACTTAGTAAGGTTTCAGATAACTTATGTGAAAAATTCAGCTTTCTGCATTTTTTTTTCCATGTTGAACCATATTGCTCCTGTACTAAAGCTCAAGCCACAGCCGCATCGGCCGCATACAATTAGTACCTGCATGAAATGAAGATGGCGGTAGCATTTCACCTGCCTACATCGTCTGTTTGTTTACTTTTTCACAAGCGGACATTCAATTTCAATCATGAGTGGGCGTACCCATCATCACCCGTTGTGTGGTTTGCAAATAGGACGAAAATGATTTTCCCCATCTGATTTTTCATGCTTTTCCTCAGAATAAGAAAGGTAATAAAATCATTACATCTGTTACAAAGTACATGATGACTTTTAGAGAAAATGAAGAAATAAAATAGACCAAAGCAAAATTGAATGTCGGTGCAGTGTTATTCCGAAATAAAATTTTGGAAAAATATTTACAATACAGTGGACGCCTCTAAGGGGAAATAAAATATATTTATATGTGATTTTTCGACTAGGAAATTCTTGCCATTTGAAACCCCAACAACCAACCTAACCTTCCTGGCACTGTACATCAGTAACCTAATCATGTCAACAGTAACTTAACCATATCAGCAGTACCATAACCATGCCAACCGTTACCTAACCATGTCAACAGTAATTTGCAATGGAAATGAAGCTATCTTGCAAACATATAAAAAAGACTAGAAAACTGACTTTATTTTCTTGTCATTTACAGGCGTCATTTGTATTTCAAATAAATACCTTAAAGTTATATTTGCATATCTTGAAAATCTCTAGAAATATGAAATAAACATACCAATTCCTATCACTGTCATACAATTCGTGAATATTAGGTCTCCATGCCTTTTCCAGATAGGCTACTCACAGCAACTTTGATATACTGTATACTATATACTGTATTATGTTATATTCTCAGCAGCTTACCCTTGGGTTGTAGTTATAAATGTACTTTAATTTTTCATTAATAAGCAACTATCAGCAAAACCAAAGTGTTTCATCAGGAAGGATGATCTGGGGGAGCATTCATATGGGAGAGCATAAGTAGGTTAGTAAGTTTTGATGTTTTACTTTAATTTCAAGTTCACTAACCTTTTAATCTATGATTGAATTTCCTATATGTATGGATAAAAGCATTCAAAATAAAAAAAAATTACATGCAAACCAGCATGTGTTTTTGAGCATGTTACGGTGTTTTTTTTTTTTTCTTTTAGTTTTGTTTTTTGAAATCTAATTGTTTTGGTTGAATTATTTCTCTGTGGCGGCTTGTTTCCTATTTGATTTGTGATTTCAATTTTTACTTGCTTTTATGAAATTAAGTTAAACCAAGTTTTTTGCTTATACAGTATTCTGTAAATACAGCATTCATTTGTTAAAAAAGGGTACCTTACTTTTACTACTTTGTTGTACTTTTCTTAGTTTTATTAACAAATATTGCTTAACTTTTGCCTAATCAGCATGCAAGTTAAGTCTGCTTTTTCATTTTGATTTCATATTATTGTTTTGATTATCCCATGCTTTGTTTGCTACTTAAATTCTTGATATATGCATGTTTTTTTGTTGCATGAAGCATTTGCCATTTCTTTTACTTTGTTTATGTTCTTTGCCAAGAACATTTGTGTACAGTCGCTTAGGTATGTTACAGTATACAATCATAAGCACAAGCCCCCCAAAAAAAGGAAAAATAATTACTGTATACTATATTGGTGAAATAATAAGATAATATGAGAATAAGTTTGTTTCATTCTAACTGCCCTCTCAATTTTAGATAAAGCAATTAATGTTAACTGCCCTCTCAATTTTAGATAAAGATACTTAGCAATTAATGTTACATTAACTGAAGGATTTTATTTAATGATTCAGAAATGCCTAATATATAAGTCATAAGCTATGATAGAGCCCTATAATCATGTTAACAAGCAATATTAATCGATTTAGTAATCAATAATTTATAAAGAGAAGTTTATTGCAGCATAAGAATAAATTTTAACATTTAAAAAAGTCGCTCTACGCCACAGCCGAGTTTTAGTTGAGGGCATTATCAGTAGATGGCGCGCATTCTGACGGGTTGGATGACGTTTTTTTAATGGTATTAATAGTCAGTTTCCCATCTTTCGTGTATTGTCTTTGTCCCTAGAGAGACCCGGAACCGCGAAAGTTGAAATGTTGTTTTACGTTTGTGCTTCGATTTTTCCGTTGTTTTTTCTTCGAAATGGCGCTCTGTCCGGTTGTAATCACATCTACAGACCCGATAATTCTTCGCCGAGAGAAAATGGCGTCATAGTTCACCAGGTAAAGAAAGGAGATTGATTTTATTTACTGGTGAAATTGTAGCGGTCACGTGAATGGCTTCTTGGCAGTAGTTACTACACCTTCCCCTTTAACATGGCTTAATTATATATTCAGCGTAATATTATGAAATATAACTACAATGTCTATTTCACTGTTATAACCAGAAATTCATCTTACATACATCATATATTAGTTTTTTTTTTTTTTATTTTTTTTTTTTTGCCCGTTACGAAAATGTTTTGTCGTAAGTAGACTAGGCCTATATAGTATACGTTATTGGTTGTGTCAGAGAGTCTCGTCTTTCAAACAGCGCTGTATTTTGTATTTTGTCAGTCATTTTGAATCTTTGTAGTAGGCAGGCCTATAGGACAATACTGTGTATGGCATTATCTTTTTATTTTTTTTAGTGTTAGACGTCGAAAGGCAGAGTCAGGGTATTCGAAAAGGCTTACGAGTAAGTAGGCCTATATAGGCTCTATTGGTAGCTGGTTGTGTCACCTAGCCAAATCTTTTAAACATGTTACTGTATTTTGTCCATCATTAATGATTCTTTACAGTAGGTAGGCCTATATAGAATACTCTCTAAACCATCAACTTTCAACGTAACGGAGGCTTATAATATAATCTTCAATGCCATCCCAAAAAATCCAATAAAATTATATAATGATATAAATGATCATTGGAATATCACATACAACTGAAAATTTCGTTTAAAAAATTCAGAACGTGGTTTGAAGGAGCTACCTCTATGTATACATACCTCTAGGCCTAGTGCACCATTTCTCACTTAAGCTGAACGCAAATGGGACATTTAATCTTCACTTTGGTCCGCAAAACCAAGAAAATCATATAATTCCATGAAAAATAATTGCAATAATTACATCATAATATGATTAGCAACTTTAATATCAAGGGCAATTATCCATGCAGGCGAACATTATGACCTAACAAAGTAAACAAGATGAAACCAGATGCATCCCAAGTGATCTAATTATTACCACCTGAGCATCATCTCATCTCACCAGCGTCCTTGATTAGGGCACCTTTCCCCCCTCCACAACCGGCCCCCCCCCCCCCCCGCCCCCCCCTCAACAAGGCTTCACGAATTCCGTTTGATGTTCAAAATTTCCCAGATATCTTGTGATGCTTGATCTAGCAAACATTTATTGTTAGGCATCTAAGGAAGGTCTTGCTTGCTCTTTTTGATTACTTATGCAGCGATGCTTTTTTTTTTTTTTTTTTAGATTAATGTTTGTACGAACTTTTCGGCTGATTTTTAGAAGCGTTTGTTGATACGTGCTCGAATTAGCTGCTTTGAGTTGCTAATTGGAATGCAGTGCAGTGATTTAAACATGGAATTTGATTGGAATAAAATAGGATCCACGTAATTCATGACTATACGAACTTACATAACCAGCTAACTTTTTTTTAAATAAGCAGGGAATGTGTTTCAAAGGTGGACTGTTGAAAAACCTAATCCTGCAGTGTTATCTCATTTTTTTTTTTTGCTTTTTTATTACTCTACAACTATAAAGAGAGAGAGAGAGAGAGAGAGAGAGAGAGAGAGAGAGAGAGAGAGAGAGAGCGAGAGAGATTAATGT
>NC_061103.1:38160548-38170548 GCF_015104395.2 Macrobrachium nipponense
CTGGAGCATTTACAATTTCCAGGGCGAAATCATTCTCCGTAAAATAATGGAATTTCTGGTTGTTTAAAATTTCCGGGAATAAAATTCCTGAGTGAATTCTGGAACATCCAAAGGATTTAGACCTCCCATGCCAATATAACCCTTAACCTACATTCTCAGAATCAAGTAGCCTTACAAATACTTTGATCAGGATTATCATAGATCATATTTAAACTCACCAACAACTTATGCTCTATTAAATTCCCATTCTTTATAAAAGAAATAAAAAAAAAATAAAAGCCTTGAGAGTTCTTACATCCGAAAAAGAGAGGCTGTGAAATCAAGATCAGCCCTACTGGTTTTATTTCTGCACACTTCCAAATAATGCACGATTCTTTGCCTTAAAAAATATTAGGCATCTGGTAGTTGTATTTCTTTATATAGTTTCCTTTACTAAATGCGAAACTAACGTTACTTCTTTACGTAATCCTTTAACTTCTCCCGTACAAAAATACTGTATAAAATAATGTTATATATTGTGAAACAATTATATTATTGAACAAGCATTCTGCATATTCCCTTTATTTCCGTATTTTTGAAATGGCTGTATCATCAAACAGGCTGTTCGTCTAATCTGCAATTTTCTCAACTTTTCCATCGGTTTAAGCAAGAAAGGCCTCGAACACTGTTCTCCAATTGACCGACCTTGATATAGAAACTCCATTTCCCCATTTAAAAAAAAACAATCCTTAAAAGTTTCTCTTTAGATTAAATGGATGTGATCTAAATAAAAACCTAAAAAAATCCCTCTGCATGGCTTTAAATAGAGATTGAGCAGTGAATAATCAACTCGTTAAACGTAATTGTGTCTGTTGGGGGACGCAAACAAAGACCATTGGATTTTATTAATAGACTTTTTTTATTGATAGGGGTTTTTGGTCTGGGATTGAAATATCATTTCGACGAATGGTCATATTTTCATGAGAGTTCCTTTCTGCTTAAAGTGATTGGAAGTTGTATTGTGTGAACGTTAAAATTGACACTTGGCATATTCAGTATAAAATGAACATAATCAATTTCAGTGTTGGAGTTGTATTACCTTCAGGAAGTTGTATTATTTTATCTTATTAATCTTAGTATATTCTATTGTATTTCCATAATTAATTTCAGAGTTGGAGTTGTATTACGTTCAGGAAATTGTATTTTCTTTAAATATTAATCATTTTAGTGCTATATATATATATATATATATATATATATATATATATATATATCTATATATGTGTGTGTGTGTGTGTGTGTGTGCTTGTGTGTATGTATATATATATATATATATATATATATATATATATATATATATATATATATATATATATATATATATATATATATTAGGGCTTGTGCCTTGTATGATAAGGCGCCTATGAGGTAATGTTAGACTAGCGATATATATACGCTAAGTCGGTTTGGTATTGCACTTCCATCTTCAATGGAGTGTCTGGGGTTTTGTAGATCACTTACGAAGTCGGTATTATCTTTACGACGATGTGTTAAACTCATGGTTCGGTGAGGTTCTTGTAGAAAACACTAAGTATAAAAAAATTATATATTCTTCTGAAATTTTACATGGTGAATCAGGTACAGTGATTGTACAAGTCTTCTAATAACGATAGCTTGATCGCTTCTGCCAATGATGATGGCTAATCCTCATTCCTCTACATGATAAAGCTTAGGTAAAGAGGTACAGGTCTCCTAATGACGATCGCTAACTCTGTTCTGCTCGTCTACCATCTCTGTTACAAGTTATGAAGGAACAGACAGTAGTTCGAACATATGAACATACATACAATGACATAGTTTCATACGAACACACAATCAAATGAGACACGCTACAGATCACGTAGGCGGTAGTTGTCTCAAGCAGGGAGCTTGGACTAATGTTTTATAAACAATTGAATGACTACAGGTGACGGCATGTTATCTTAGCCTACATACTTATTGTATACGTCATCTTTAGCGTCTCTAGTCTGATCACATTCCTGCAAGCAATCCTGGTTGACCTCTTTAGTTTTTAGACTTTTATATTATATGGACTAACATTCCATATTTTTATATGTAAATACTTACATTAGCTCGTCTCGCTACCAAAACCAACTACTGAATATTACTCAAACTTGACTTGCATTTGACGTTATAGGAGTGTGATACAGACACTATGTGAATATATATATATATATAAGTAAATAAAAAAATTCATGGTGTACATGAATTGATTCAAGTAATAAAATATAAAACAATGATATTGGTACATAAAGTGATCACATGCATATATATGATACAGTTTTCTCACTTCATCTCATTAAGATACATATGCTACAGAAAATACTAATGTACTCTGATAATTGCATAGAATGAAGATTAACATGATAAAAACATATTTTTTAACTGATAAAAATTTCATATATGAATTTGATATAAAATTATTAATGGTTATCTGATTGATTCGTTGATTTTTTATGCTAAATGTTATATCTGATTAGTAATTCATATACTAACTCATAAATAACTGCAGATATTGGTAAGATAAAAGGTAACGGATTGATTATAGCTAACCTGATTTGTTTATACATATGATATGGATTCATATAATTATGATTAATATATGTGCACTTTAAATAGATTCCTATTGCGTACACGCAAAAAGATATATTTCGATTCTGTTATTTATGATCATTTATAGATACATATATTTATAGGATACATGATACTTTATTATATAGGATACTGACCGAGGTTATACTACTTCACTTTTAACTAGCTTTCGAACCACTTTTCGTCCATTACACAGTTCCAGACAACCACCTTTAGCCAAATGAAACGGCCTTTTTCAATGGTTAAAACAAGGGGGAAAATTTGCTGGGCGGGTCCAACATTCTATATTGCGCTCATACTTATTCTCTGCATCCTAAGGCTACACGATTACATTCGCGATGAATAAAAAAAACATCCCCAGACGAGTCCTTCGCCAGCAAAGTAGAGTTGAATATCCTTCGGGTCGTAATTGTCGGAAGTATGTCCCTTTTGTAGTCGAATTCCGACAGCCGCTGGAGCGTTCCGCATGAAAACGAGATTAACGACGAGATACGGTGTCGGGTCGAAGAAGTCCATGAAATCCTTTCACATTGTAGGCGGTTGTTACTTGACTGTAGTCGTCCGCTACGACGAACGATTTTTTGAAGTTGCGATGTGAAACTCTCGTACTGCAGGATACTGTAACCAGGTTCCATTAATCAGCCTGCAGTGAAATTATACTTGTCACAAGGGCAAAAAGTAAATTCAGACAACATCCAAATACGGGAGAGGAGAGAGCCTTTATTTAGACCAGACTTAACCCACATGAATTCCTCTGATGATTTTGGAATTCTCAAAAGCCAAGAGACCGCTGTACAAACTTTTTTTATCCATGGCCTAACAAGGAGTGAACCTATCCAGGTCTATGATGACTGTAAAAAATATCCATATTTATAAAAAATAAATAGATATCAATACGAATCTCAAAGAAAATTCGATATTACTGGTAGTAAGTTACTAGACAAAGAAGTGGAAAATGGAGCTATTTGTAAGATTGCCAGGCAGCATAATAGTCAAAGAGAATATTAATCATGATTCTATGTGCCCTAACAAAAGTTTCATATTCAATTTTCTCGTGCGCATCCTCTGAGGTTAATTTTTTTAAAAACTTTATTAATAGGTAGAGATGCAACGAAAAAAAAACCCACTATGTAACTAATTTCTAAATAAACTTTGGGTTTTTCAAGAAAATGTGACATTTTCCCATGAATGTTTTACTTGAATTGTAATAGGCTAATGTTGCAAGTAAATATTTCACATATATATCTTGATACTTCTAAATGTCTATGAGGTTCAGAAAAATTAATTCATTTTGTTGTTATAGAAATTCTATTTGCTTATTTTGTTATTAATTTTAAAATGATTGCAACTCCTTAGCTAAAGTTGCATTGCGCACACCGATAGACACTTGTACCTAACGTCTGCCTTGCCCATGAGAAGTTCGGGCTAAGCATTCCTTTCTCCAGTCAATCTGCTTTTGCAAGCAGAGACGACACACAGATGAAGCCTGTGTAAGCAGATATTTGAGGTTAAAGGAATCACTGCTGATACGGCAAACGCGACAGACCTTCTGACTGATGACGTCGTCACCAGCTTAAGAGTTACGTTACTTGCTGTAAGAGATACGCTTTAGATATATTTTTTTTTTTTGTTTTTTAATACTTCGACCCACATGAGAAGAATGTCTGAAAAAAAAAACAGTACCAAAATTGAACAATATATTAGTTTCATGTTGAAAAACTGCAAGATTATGTTAAATTAAATATTCCTTATTGAAACTAATGAAAAAAGGGTTTCTATACAAATTCTATATATATTATTAGCCCTGTATAAGATTCATATAGGATTTATTTTCATAGATAACATTTTCACTTCTAGACTTCCTGACTTTAAAATCTCTTTATTTTATTTTATTTTATTTTATTTATTTATTTATTTATTATTATTTTATTTTATTTATTTATTTATTTAATTTTTTTTTTTCATTGACTACGAAATTAAATATAAATCTACCGGGAGACAGACAATTAATGGTCAGTAGGTAGGAAATTTTGATATGCTGGTTTGTGAAACTTTTTTTAGCTTATTTGTCATTCCTGAAGGAACTAAGTCGTTAAGTTCAGAGTTCAAATCTTTACGCATAAAATTTATATTTAGATATTTAATTAAACCTTGGGTTACGTTTTTGCTTATTGATTTTATCGTGATTCCTTTTTTTTATTATAATTTGTAACCCTTCCGACTTCTTACGGAGTGTATTATATCGACTCCAACTTGTATCCATATTTTTTTTATTTTTTTTTGATTTTTTTTATTTATTTATTTAATTTATTTTTTTATATTTTTATTAATTTGTATTTGAATTAATGGTTGGTTGGCTTCGAATATGTGGAAAAAGTGTTCTAGCGGCCGTACCAGTATAAGGCTACTTGCGGCATCAATTCTATAGATACAAGATATAAATGATAAAGGTATTTAAAACCGCGAGAACCGCTATAATCCAGTTCGGTATATCACGAGTTGTAACTCGTAAGACATTGACACTTCCTATTTAATTATCCGTTATTCTACCAAACCGATTGACTCTGGGTGATAAAATATATTATTGGTTTTCTTAATGGAAAGGAATTCACACAACGTGTTAAGGAGATTATTATTGATTTACACCACCCGAGTCACAGATTATTATGTGTTGAATTCCATGTTTACTGATTTAGCACTCATAAATATTCCTAATGCACTCAATTGCGGTGTTTGTTTTTTTTAGTGCTATTACTTCTATATACGTGTCAAGGAACTATTAACACTAAGAGTGTTTATTCCCTCTGTCAGACACGTAATTCTGTTAATAATTCTAAGTATATTCTTTCAAGGATTGATTTGGCACAGGATAGGCCCTTAAACTGACAGGTGTCTTAGTGTATCCCTTGTTTTCATGACACGTGTTACAATTAGTTATGTGCTTTTTATATCTGTAAGCATTGTAGGCCAGTAAATAGTGATTTGGCTTTCTGTGACATAGTAGAGAACCTGGATGACGGAATGCAACCAGTTTATGACGATTGGTATGAAAGAGATTATTATTACTACCTGGTCGTTAGTCATCTGCTGTGTTCTTCGGGTTTTCCTCGTCACAGACCTACATATAATATTACATTTGATTACATTATTCTGATACACATACTTTAAATGTACTTTTGCTTTAGGGTTTCTGCTCAAAAGTGTTTATTGTTTTTGCTTAGCCACTGACCCTGTTTCCGTTTCGAAGTGTTTATTGTTTGGTGTTTAATGCTGCTGACTCTGTGTTCCGTTTCGAAGTGTTATTGTTTGGGTTATGTCTGTTGACTCTTGCTTTGTTCAGTTTTGTAACAGTTCTGCGCTCCAACCCAGATATTCAATGGCTCGCGATCTCTTGGGTTAAGGAATTTTCTTGTTTAGATACGGTTTTTAACAATAGGTACGGATGTTTCTATATTTTTTAGTCTAATTAATGGTTCTTTGGCTGGTATGGTGCGGGATTGCGGATAATGCGTCAGCTATGATATTTGCTTTCCCAGGTAGATATCTTATCTTGGCTCCAAAGACCTGAATGATCATTTGTCACCGAGTTCCTTTTGGACTGTGATTAAAGCCTTTGAAAAACTCGGTAAAGGACTCATGTTCAGTAAGGACTTTATCAGGATAGCCATAGATTATGAACTTAAGATGTACTAGTTTTAAAGATACCTAGCCCTTCCTTGCCTATTACTGCATATTTACTTTCAGAGGGCTTTAGTTTACGTGAATAAAAAGCTATAGGGAAGAACTGTTTATCACATTACTGAAGTAGTATCCCTCTTACCCCTTGGTCTGAGGCGTCTGTTGCAATAAAAAAAAATTCCTTATTTAAATCAGGGATTTTTAAGTTAGGTAAGCTGCATTATTCCGCTTTTAAGATATCGAACGCCTGTTGATGCTTTTTTAGACCATAATCAATCTACGCTCTTCTTCGTAAGATCTGTTAAAGGAGCTGTCATGATTGAAGAGTTTACATATTTGCATACGATTGTATTACCCCTACTAGCGCAAAAGTGCTGTATCCCCCTTTTACGTTAATAAGTACCGGAAAGTTATGAATAGCCGACACCTTACCATGGACTACTTTTAAGACCTTGACCAGACACATAAAACCTAGATAAACATGTTCGGTTTTAAAAAACTCACATTTAGATATTTTACTCTGAGATTATTTGTCTTTGTCTCTGTAGCACTAGCTCTACTTTATGTGAATGTACTTCTAAGGTATTAGAAAAGATTACAAGATCATCCATATAGGCATGTAGGTTATCCCCTAAAAGTCTCCAAACACTATATTGTATTTGGGGGCGCAACGTAAGCCGGAGGCATACATAAAAATTGATAATGTCCTCCCTGGGTGTGCTGAAAACGGTGTATGAGGTACAATCACTTAGGTAATGATATCTGGTAAAAGCATTTAAAGTAAGTCCAAGTTGGTGAAAAAAAGTTTATTCTAACCTAACAGAGATAAGATGTCGTCGGTACATCGCACTGGAAACTATCGGAAGTCGTTTCCTTGTTTTAAGCGACAGTAATCTGCGCAGATACGCCAAGTCCGATCTTTTATGGCATGACGTTTTGAGGGAAAAATTATATGGGCTTATTTGATTTCCTAATGGCTCCTATTACTAACATTTTTCAACTTCGTCATTTATCTCTTTTAAAATTTCTTTGAGAATCTATACGAAGGTACGTAAATAGCTTTATGTTTGTCCTTAGACCGTGTTTTGTTTTCAATGACATCCGTTTTTCTCCCAGAGATCACTCGCTAGTGGAGAAACTTCCTGGTATTCAGGTAGAAGATAAAAAAAATTCTGCTGAATCACCTCTGCTTTGAATGACTTTACGGATATTACTTTAGATAGATTATCAGAGAGATTCATCCACGACTGGTTGGCGTGATTAAAAATTAGCAACAATAAAAAATGCGATATTTATAACTTCCGTATCCACGATACGTATACTTTTAGGGCTTTGTTCGCGGAAATCGTTTATATTTCAGAGTGTCCGGGAAGGATTAAAATTTCATTTCCCCAGCAAAGTCTTTTTACACGCACTAAGACATTCGAGGGTGCATGCTTTCTCGAGATTTTGCGTGCAAAGTACGACTGCGGTTGTGGGAGAATTCTGTTGGGTCATTTGAACAATGTTACGATTTATGAGACAATGTATAGTTCCTTTATATAAGTTATTATTTGATTAACTGTCTCATTTTTGTTCAAACGGATTTTACTATGTTTGAAGGTTTATAGGATTTTCCTTTGATAAACACGCCTTATTTTTCAGGATGTAAGATAATATTTTATTTGTATTTACCCCTTAGAATTGGGATTCTTACAATTACACTACATACAGATCAATGTTTTTTATAAACTATAGAGGTATCTGTAAGCGCTCGCTTATCCGGACTTCTCATTAGGGAAGTTCGAACAACAGACGGTGAGTCCGTAAATACAAGATATTGCGTGTACTAAAGAAATAAAACAAGATATTCTAATTTTTACGGCGCGTACAGTTGGCTTAATCCACCAGTATTTATTATAACTTAATGTATTAAAATTAAAACGAAAACCTGCTCTGATTACTTATACGGTCGTGTGTTTCATAGGAAAAATCCTTTTTAATTCAAAAAGATATTGGTATGAACAACATCGCTTTTCCCCCACTCTGCTAGAGTCGCTTATTGTGTGGAATTTGCTATGTTTTGAACACTTCGGCAGATCTGACTAACCTTGACCGCTTGACTAGGTGACACAGTCACCGAGTTTGCTTTTTGTTTGATTCTGAAAGGCTACTGTTTCTATTTCTTTTTGTAATAATTAGGATCCTTCTCTTTATTACCATCGGCAACGTATTGTGTGTTTTTAGCATTATGTTGCTGGTGGTTACGTATAAAGCAATTGAATGACGAAAACTATTAGGGAACTTGAGCGATTACTAATAAGACAAGTTAATCTCTACTGTATTCAATATTAACTGTTTGTACTTCATTCTTTGCTAAAATTGAAATAGTGAGGGATCCTGGTCAGCGCATTTAGCCTGATGAAAGTTTTTTACAGACATGTTATTCCTTGCAATCCAGCCATATTTTTAAAAAAAGTTGAGTTGAGTCATTGAGGTTCGATATTTTATATAACTCAAAAAACTCAAGGCTAAAACTGCGATCGGGACTTTGCAAAGGAGCATTTATTGTCATGACCCGAAATAGTGTTACCTCTAATTTATATAGATTTGTACGGGTGTTCCACTTGTTTTTTTGTGTGTTTTCTAATCACTACGGTGCTTAACGACCCTATCCATGCATCTGTATAAATACAGACGTCCACTGCGTAAACGCATATTCACGTTAAGAATATGATTTGTTACGTAAGGGATTAATAATCACCCAAATGATAAAGTTAACATAGTATATGATTATGATATTTCAGTAGAACTTCTGGAGACAGGACACTCAAAGATAAAAACTCGCAGTAGCGAAATCTCAATGATATAGATAATTTCTGTAAAAAAGTAAGATTAAGAATGTCTCGTAACTTCAGCCCACAGGAATAACGAAATTCGACCTGTAAAGGAAACACTCAAAGTTACTCCAAATGAATAAAAAATTGTACTTAGCTTGCTTTTGTGGGAAGTCACGGTGTTCCGATAACGACACACGGCCTTGGTCCTCCTTCTCTATTTAGCGGACGACCTGGTTTGGCTTCAGTTTCCCCCGTGCGCGTTGTTTCGATGATTCGAGCCCTTGAAAATCCGATGCTGCAGACGCGTTCGGTTGTTTCTTGCAGTGCCGGAAACGCTCACTAACGATGTTTTCTTGAATGATTCTAATGAGAGACGAAGCTTCCGTTGCCGTAGGAAAAGGACACGTCGGTTTTGTTTCTTGAAGTTATTCACTAAACGATGATACTAAATTGGTTGAAGAATCTTGTTGTTTTCTGAAGTCGCTCACTAATGATGATACTAGGTTGCTTGAAGAATCTGCTGCTTTCGTCGTCGTGGACTTCATGATTTATTATTCTGTTTTTTCTTCGTTAGGACGTTGTAGAGTTCTTCTGGTCCGCTGGCCACCAATATTAGGGCTTGTGCCTTGTATGATAAGGCGCCCTATGAGGTAATGTTAGACTAGCGATAATATATACGCTAAGTCGGTTGGTATTGCACTTCCATCTTCAATGGAGTGTCTGGGGTTTTGTAGATCACTTACGAAGTCGGTATTATCTTTACGACGATGTGTTAAACTCATGGTTCGGTGAGGTTCTTGTAGAAAACACTAAGTATAAAAATTATATATTCTTCTGAAATTTTACATGGTGAAGATCAGGTATGATTGTAC
>NC_061103.1:38178048-38204414 GCF_015104395.2 Macrobrachium nipponense
CCCTTCATTAAAGTATATGAAGTGAAAATTTTTTCTTTTAAATCATTATAAAACTGATTTCATACATATCTTATATTTACCGAAAATATCTTGTGGCAAGCGTTACACGCATCATAGTATCAATGTTAGACTATACTTGTTAGAAAATTTTATCTTATACGCTTCACAAATCTCTGGTAGTTTTCATTTTATTTTATTATAGCCAAGTTTTAATGGCTACACGTACTGGAAAAACACTGATATTCTATGAAAACGTAGCTAAATCGGCCAGTTTGCAAAATATAATTCCATATCTTCTTTTTCCTTCAGAAAAAGGCAAAAATGTAAATTACCCCAAGTCATAATGAATGCATATGTAAATGGATACAGGATTTTAAGTCAAAGGGAACACTTGGTGGATAATTGGCAGTCCTAATTGAGGTAAAAGCCAAATCCTATTGTAAGCATCCTCTCTCTCTCTCTCTCTCTCTCTCTCTCTCTCTCTCTCTCTCTCTCTCTCTCTCTTCACAATTGATTTGTCAGCGTTAACTTTATAAAGCTTGCATGTTCGTAGTGACTAAGGCTTTTTTTAATGATGGTCAGGGAATGTATTTTTTCTAAGATCATTTTGAGCTTTTTTTTTTTTATATCTTAAAAGGGATATGCTAAGAATTTTACATTTCCTACGTCATAGCAAAAAAAGGGGTTTCTTCTTTACTAATCCATTGTTTATTCTCTGCTTTGCAAGCATCATTCTTATATAGTCAAGCTCAAAGCTTTCTATTATATATATATATATATATATATATATATATATATATATATATATATATATATACGTAGCATATATATGTATATATATGTATATATATATATATATATATATATATATATATATATATATATATATATATATATACGTATGCATATATATGTATATATATGTATATATATATATATATATATATATATATATATATATGTGTGTGTGTGTGTGTGTGTGTGTGTGTGTGTGTGTCTGTCTGTCCGTCTGTCTGTCTGTCTATCTGTCTGTGAATGAATAGATAACTTATAAGATATAATTCATTCTGAGTATCACCTCTTCTATTCTATTCAAGAAACCACTTAACTTCAAAACAACCTCGCCCCCAAAAGATATCTGGACAGTCTATGGCTCACCTGCCTCTTGTCTTCTGTATTTAGGGAGAAAACTCTTTGAAATCTCTCTACGAAATAGGAGCCTCAGCCACCAAAGATTTATGACAAAGAAACGAAACTTGAATCTCAAAATTTCTTTTTGGGTGTTTGGTGTTATATATGTCAGGTCATTCCTTAGGTGACAAGGGACACTTACTGACCATCTGGGTGTATTGCCGTTTCTAGTGTATGTGTGTTTGAATGTTTGGGCAGGTTAGTTATTTTAAAATATTGATCATTTATTCTTCCATGGATGACAGTTTTCAAAGGCCTCGTGAATTATATTTCTTTAAGTAACAAGGCTTTTTTTTTTAGTGTGTGTGTGTTTGTTTATGTGTATGTGTGTGGACAAGTTCGTATGCAAGTAGACCGGTTGATCGTTTTTAAAATCTCCACAATTTGTTCCTCCATGGATGACAGTTTTCAAACAAAGTTTTAAAACAGATGATCTCTCCTTGTTGTGTGGAACAGAATCAAATGTAAGTCCAAGGCCTTCATACATTAGCCTTGGGATCAAACAGTGCTGCCATTAAATACCAAACAATATGATATAATGGAACGGTAAGAGAGAGAGAGAGAGAGATAGTCTCAACTCGCCACGATTCAAGAGATCCACTTCTTGAAATCATCGACTCACCCTCATTAGTTATAATTCCCAAGGTGCTACAATTGCCATATTTTATCAGAATGGTGTTCATTATCACTCATCACGTAGCACTCCCCTCTTTCTCTCTCTCTATCTCCTTCTCTTTCATAGATACTTGATGAGTTCCCTTCTTTACTTATGAGGGGAATTATTCACTGAGTTTCTATGTAGCTTAATTTCTCTCTTATCTAATTTTTCAGTTGAGGTTAATGACGCCTTTTTGGTGCTAAAGTTTGAATTGTCACGGTTGATGGAGCTTCAGAGAAGCTTCTGTTAGGAAAAGCTGTCTTGAGCAGACGATGATCAGTTTAGCTTTATTCAAAATGAGTGTTTGCAAGAAAAATAATTAATAAGTTTGAAATGATTTTTCTTTCAGTGTGAAACAAATTTTAAAATGTTTAAGAGAAAAAATTGTGTTTTTAAGGTTTTAAATTATCACCATTCAAAGAAGATCAAATCATTGCATCATACATGTTTATTGTTTTTCAAACTTCTCATATCTTCTGGTGGGAATTCATCCTACCTTTTACATATAGTTGAGTGAGGTAGCCATTAGCATTTCCAAAAGCATTCCACATAGAGGCTAGTTCACTACTGATAAATGACGCCCTATAATTAGTGAAAAATTATTTTTAATGGAAATTTTACTAAAATTATTTATAATTAGATGCATAAGCCTGTCTCAGTAAAATTTGAAGTCACTTCTGGATATTTTTCTTACTAAAGGTAAAATTACATTAATTGATTAGTTTGTGACAAAGGAAAAATCGATATTGCCATCTGGTATTCTCACTCTATATCCCCAAAGCATTTCGTATTTTATATTTACTCCTATAAACTTACACTCACATTTATTCAGGCATAATACAGAAATGTTTCTTTTTTGGTCCTTTGACTGAAGAGCTCTTAAACAATTATCACTTATATAATTGACAAAGGACCTGTCAGCTTCACTTCGCGTCGCTTTCTTTCTGTTTTCAGTTGTTTTGACATTTTTTATGAAATTAATTAATATTTTTTGGGGTGTTGGGGATATTGACTCGAATTTCAACTGGTCAGATATTTCTCTTTTCTCTTATGACTTTATGACTGCATAGTTGTCTTTTCATTTTGGAAATAGAGAGATAGACAGACACGAAAAGTGGGTGAAGGGAGACTATATATATATATATATATATATATATTATATATATATATATATATATATATATATATGTATGTATGTATATTATATATATATATATATATATATATATATATATATATATTATATATATATGTATATATATATATATAATATAAAAACTATATATATATACCTATATATATATATATATATATATATATATATATATATATATATATATATATGATTAGACAAACAGTCTTGCAATTATTTCTCTTTAAACATATTACCACCCACCTCATCAATAATAATAATAATAATAATAATAATAATAATAATAATAATAACAGCATCAGCAGTATCTATAAACATTATGAATTTCCTTCGGGCCCATGATAATCAGAGAGACAGTCCTTTGGGTAAGGACGCGTGAAAAAGATGAGGACCATTAATATCGACGACGAAAAAACACCTTCAACACACCCCCCACCCCCCCACCCCCCAGTCCGCCCCCCCGGACCCCCGCTCCAGATGGAGGTTAGTGATCCCCTGTCGAACGAGGAATTCCAGGAATCCCCTGATTTTATCTCCTGCGGTCTAGGAAAAGGTAGATGCTTAAATTTTGTTTTACTTTGAGTTCCTTCTCTCATATTTTATTTTCTCATTTAACTGACATCTTATTCATTTACTCTTATAGATTGTATACATTACTGTGCCTGGGTGTTACATCATTTTTCATTTTAGGCCACAAGTACGCCCTACTAATAGACTTGAAAGTTTAATTACTCCCAAATGTCCTTGCTCATCGCGTGCTAACTTCAAAAACTAGTTCACGAAGCTTCCTAGGAACCACTAATTGTTCTGTGATTACCCCTTCATACCTGACTTCGGTCGAACATAACGACAAAAAACTTCGTCCTTTAAACAAAAAGTTTCCTTGCACACATCATCGAGATCATCATCCAGCTCACATTCAAAAATTCGGGTTAGTGTCTCATCCTCTCCCTGCAACTTGACTAGCTCATCCTTATCCAAAACGTTAGAGCCTAATTCATCACCGTAACTAGGACTAGATGCAGGTACATTTACTACGTTACTCCTCGACAGCTAAGCCTTCCGTTTGGCTATCACTGTCAAGATCGATAGAGTCTGGTCTCTCAGCCACACTCATGCCAAGATCAACCTCGCTACCTCTATCACACGTGCGAATCCACGAACTCACTCACGTTTGAATCCACAAACTTACTCATGTTCGAATCCACGAACTCAGTCACTGGAATATTCCTCACAACAGAATTCACATTCTTGGATAAAGCTAAGTCATTACCGACGATAATGTCAAACGCCTTCAATGGGCAAACTGTCCACAACTGCAAGTTTCACTTCTCCTGACACTACCTGACTTTCTAAATTCAACTTCAACAAAGGACAAAGAACACAAGTGTTCGGAAATCCACCTAACATGACTTTCTCTTCCATATTGATTTCTGCCCTGTTCGGCACACTTTCTGTCCTAATCAGTGACACAGCAGCTCCTGTGTCTCGAAGCAAAATTACTTCTCTCGAATCTACTCCTCCAAGAGAGGAAACTACGCCTTCTGACAGAAATTCACCAAAAATTTTCCTAGTTTCTCTCATCACATCATTCCTACTTGACGAAAGGTTAACTAGGGATACTGGTTTCTTACCATCCTTCCTTTCTACTGTACAATTCCTCGCTAAATGCCTTTCCCATTACATCAGAAACAAGTTAATTCTGAGCCACTAGATGCCACCTTACTCTTACAAACCTTAGATGTATGACCAGATTTTCCGCATGTATAACAGGAATAGTCACTTTTACTCGCATTGCTATTACTAGGACTGAAACCTTTACTGCTTTGTACTCTACCAGACGAAGGATCATTTCGTTTCTTACTAACACTCAAATTATGAGTTAGACTATATTCGTCAGCTAGCCTAGTTGCTCCTGCAAAAGATACCTCTTGCCTATCCTCTATATAAAGCTTAATCTCAGGGGATACGTTATCTTTGAAGTTTTCTAACAACACTAAGTTCTTCAAACTATCAAAATCCTCAACCTTAGCAGAAGTTAACCAATCAAAAAAACAGCCTTTGTAACTTCTTACCGTATTCTACATACGTAATATGTTCTTCCTTTCTCAAATTTCTAAATTTCTTACGGTATGCCTCCGGTACTAGCCTATACGCGCTAAGAGCGGTTTCTTTCACGATATCGTAATTATCTCATTCCTCCTTAGACATGCAACTATACACAGTAAGTGCCCTACCACTCAAAAACTGATTGCAAATATAAAGTCCACGTTTCTTTAGGAGAACCTACTCGTTCCATTAACTTCTCAAAACACATGAAATATGTCGTAACATCTTCCTCATCAAACTTTAGTACTAATTTTAGCACTGCACTCATACCTAACGTATCAGATTCATTTTCATTCTCGCCTGACCGACTGTTACGAGTACTTTCCCTTAACCGAACAATTTCCAACTCATGCATACGTTCTTTCTCTCTCTCTTCCTGCTGCATTACCAACATTTCTCTCTCTTGCTGCATTTTCATTACTTCTCTCTCTTGCTACATTTTCATTGCTTCTCTCTCTTGCTGCATTTTCATTGCTTCTCTCTCTTGCTGCATTTTCATTGCTTCTCTCTCTGCTGCATTTTTCATTACTTCTCTCTCAGCCGCTCTTTCATCTCTCTCATACTTTTCTCTTTCTTTCTTCTCAACATACTCACGGGAATCATTCCTCTCTAGACCTATGAGCTTACCCGAACTCAATAAACTCTTTCACCATCTCACTCATTCTGATTCTTTTTATATTCTCCGTTTCAAACCGTTAAAGTGTTGATAGCCTAAGCAAGGTCGCCACAATGTTACGGCCTCTGAGAGAGGTCCACTTCAGGTTCGATATGAAATTAAAAAAAAAAAAAAAAAATTTCAACACCAACAGTTGAAACTGGGGATACGAATATAGAAAGAAACACTAACACAACAAAGGTTTATTTACAAGCTTACTAACATAGGTAAATGCAGAATGGTATCTCCTATTTGCATAAAAAGATAGAATCTTACACTGCATGAATTGGGGGAACAGTGAGGCAATTCAAATACTTGCTAGTCAATTTGGCAATTCGAAGCGATGGCTTCACAAAAGGAAAAACGGTGATTGCAGACATCCTCTTGACTCAGTATTGCAGAAAATAGTCTACTTGTAAGGCAGGAACTCCCCAAAACCTCTAGCAGGACCTTTTCTTCTCTGAAGTCTGCTCAACGTCGAGATAACATGGTCGTCACTCCTGAAGACGACCAGACCAGTATCCAACCAACTCTTCTTCTGATCCTTAATCAGTTCCTTTTCTCTTATCTCTCACGGATGATCTCTGCTATTGCTGATCTCTCACTGATAATCTTGATCTGTGGCTCTTACTGAGGATATCTCTCTATAACTAACTGGTGTCTCTCTTTTATGATCTCTGCTGTTGCTGCTAAGACGGTCGTATTTATACGGCACTCTGGGGGAGGAGCCTACGGCGAGCGTCACAGACTCCCGAGGCTTCCGGAACTTCTTAGATGAATCTAGACGAGGTATTACATCAGAAATCGCGGCATTTCTCACGTCACGACGACACCCGACGAGTTCCACAACACTCCTGCCGATTCTAGAACCATCATGATAACAGGCACCTCCAACACAATGCACTAACGCCTCCTTGCTGCCGAACTTCTCGAAATGCGTTCTCCTTTCCTTTATCTTTCTTTGCTATAAGCAATTACCATCTTGTTCTTCTCTTTTTCAGTTCCTCCTCTCATCATTTTTACTATTATATTTTCCGCTCTTGTTTTCCTAGACCATATTGTGGACCGTGAAATCATGCAAATTACTATGCCTGGGATAGTAATTGCTTCTTTCCTGCCTTCTCTCTTTCAGCTGAAAACCCTTAAGGACAGAATGAACGGACTATATAAGCCCAAGAGGGCTCGAACGGGAACTCAAGCCTGGAGAGAGAGAGAGAGAGAGAGAGAGAGAGAGAGAGAGAGAGAGAGAGAGAGAGAATTTATAGGAAAGGGTGATGAGTCAATGAATACGAAGGAATAGATCATATGTCTGTGTACAATACCTATATACGTGCATAGAGATATGAAGCACATTATTAAAAACGTCCTTTTGAAAAGCGTCGAATGAGAGTCGATATTATTCATAAGAACGAATGATGATTCCCAGGTCTTATGACAGTGAATGTATTATACACAGCAGACCTTGATTTCTATATTTTTTATTAATCTCTTCTTTGGTTATAAGAGTCTGTACCTTACGTATATTTCCCCACCAAAACGACTCATTTGCTGCAAATGAATTCAAATGCATTCTTCCCTCATCGTTGCTTCTAATCTCTGCAAATGAACGCGATTGCAAATCAAGATAAGATATAACAAAAAAACTAGATTCAGAATATAAGGAAAACACACCTTGATCTGCAAATGAACACAGTTAAGAAGATAAGTAAGGCAAAATGAATGGTTTGAAATATAATCTTACCAGTCCATCTACGTACCTATTCTCGTTTCAAGAGAAAATTTGCTAGCCTGGAAATAAATCTAGATTTAGAATATAAGAAAACAAAAAGAGATGGCTTTACCCAATTATCCATCAGTCCATCTCCATCTACATAACTATTCTCATCTGAATAGGGAAATTTACCAACCTGACGTACCATCATCATTTGTCGTATTCACGGGGCAAATTAGTTCGGGGAAACTGATCGCTGTGAAATAGATTATTGGGAATATGCCAATATACAAGGGAAAAAATATGGTTACCATTGTTTCATTAATTGCTTTTTAAACTGAGGGGCTGCTTTATAATTGATTTCGATTGAAAAAGAAGAGAGAGAGAGAAGCTGAACATAATCAGGTTATAACCTAATTGCTTGGAATGGCGAGCAGCTAATCAAATGTTATATTAAGGTATATATATATTTTTTCCATAATTGTTTTACTCGAAGGCAACAGGTTAAAACAGATGAGCTTGTATGTAAAATAATTATTATTTACAATCATTCAAACCCCGTTGCTGAATAACCAATGCTGTTATGCAACGTAAAAACACCAAACAAAAAAACAAACAAACAATCATTCAAGCAATATCGTGACTAATCTACACTTGGAAATTTTAACATCATTTATATCTAAATAACGTAAATTAAGTATGGACATTTCATTTATAATGAAGAAGGAATATATAGCATAAATGGTGATGTAAATGTGTTAGGTTATATCATATAAAAAGCTCTCCCCTTGGGGATATGCCTCAGATCCTATGGTGATCGCTTGATACACCACATAAACGAAAATCTTTAATTCAATTTCAATTCTTTAAGTATAATTTCCAAGATATACGCGATTTTTTAGCTTTACGTCAATTTTCGCGTGTAAGATTTCAAATTATAATAATAATAAATGGAAGGGATAAAATCTTATTAATCCGATCATTTAGTCAGTTTCTGTGACGAATCTCTGAATTTTAAAATCATAATGGAATAACGAGTTACTAAGAACTTTTTTCGTGAGCGTGGTGCACTGCAGGCATTACCCAAGGTTCTTTACGGCGTCCCTTCGGCCCCTAGCTGCAACCCTTTTCATTCTTATTACTGTACCTCCTTTCATAGTTTCTTTCTTCCATCTCACTTTCCACCCTCTTCTAACAATTGTTTGATAATGTAGCTCCGAGGTTTTCCTCCTGTTACACCTTTCAAACCTTTTCACTCTCAACTTTCCTTTCAACGCTGAATGATCTCATAGGTCCCAGCGCTTGGCCTTTGTTCTAAATTTTTACATTCCATTCCATTCCATTATATTTTTCGATTCACAGTAATGCTTAGTAATTTATTTTTTTACACTTCATATCAATTTACAGCCTAATTTCAGTTAAATCTGAAGGATTTTCCAGCCTGAGTTGAACGTACAGTAATACAAACAGGTTTTAATTTTTATTTATTTATTGATTGATTGATTGATTGATTTATTTGCTTATTGCATTTTCTGTCACTTTTCAGCGACATGTCTAATCAAATTAGAAAGGTTTTCAACCTGAGTTGTACCAGAACTCTCATCTCGGACCCAATTTAAACTTATAAATTTCGTAAAAAAAAAAAACCGTTCCCATTAATAAAACCCAAGGGTTGGAGACAATAACACCAATCGCTTAAACTTAGAGTAAAAATTGTCAGCTGATATTTCCGAGCAAATTATTTGGATAAACAATTAGCGTTTAATTGGAGTTTCTATGCCACTCACAAGCAGATCGTAAAAACATACCTACCCTTGTTATTTACACATGAAAAGCTTCCTAGTAATGGAGAGTGTTTTCTCTCTCTCTCTCTCTCTCTCTCTCTCTCTCTCTCTCTACGTAACTTGGTTCCCGGAGCAAGGAACCATATCAATTATGTAATTAACGTTGAACGATGGATAATCACGGGAGTGTGATTTTTTTCTCAAAAAGTAGTTATAGGAAATGTACGATAATTTTTGGTTGCCTTGCCAATGGTATGTTTAAGTTACCGAAAGTAGCTGGGTCTCTCTCTCTCTCTCTCTCTCTCTCTCTCTCTCTCTCTCTCTCTCTCTCTCTCTCTGTGTGCTTTTGCCCCTCTCTCTCTCTCTCTCTCTACCTTTCTTGGACTGAAAGTCATTTGTTGGATTTTGTATTATATATCTATTGTGTATGTGTGCGCGCGCGCGCGTGTGCCGAGAGAGAGAGAAGAGGGCGGAGGGGGGGGGGGGGGGGAGAGATGCAACACGACAGATATGTCATAAACATTTTAAACCATGACATAGTGTGGTATTCACACCCTTACAATAAGCTCTGAAGTTCATCATAATTCATGCCACATATGACAAAAAAATCTGCCCAATATTGACAGAATTCGAAAAGACTAAAGAATGTTATTTGCCAACGTCCATTTTATTAAAACGTTTTTTTTTTATATATATTCCAACTTACTTTCGCCGCCACACACACATTCCAGCATTAATTTTCTTTAGTCCATTCATTCAGTTAACCAAATTACCAGGCTATCAGGGGCTATTATCCTGAGACAAAGGGACATGATAATATCCTGAATGTCAATGAGAAGGACTCTCGCGACAACAGGGATTTTCTCTTTTGAATCTGGGCTCGAGGTTGATTTTTTTTTCTCAAATAAGGATATGATGCTGTGGACTTTTAGACTCATTTTGAGCCTAGGATGAGATTTCAGTTTGTATATATCGCCGTGGTTCTTGTATTGGGGGTGATTAAAGGGGATTTATTAATCATATGATAATAATAATATTCATCATCATCATCAATTTATTATTATTTTTATTATTAAGCAACAATTATAGATAGTAGCAATAGTAATAATAATGTTAACCTTATACAAAAATACATATTTTTAAGACTGTTGCGGCTTTTAAGTGTCAGTGATTATATCAGTAATGATATTGACAGTATAACAATGATAATAAACCAAAATGTATAAATAAAGGTATCATTATTATTTTTATTATCATTATTATCATTATTATTATAAAGCGGCAATAATAATAATAATAATAATAATAGTAATAATAATAATAATAATAATTACAATAATAATAATGCATTTATTTCCACATTTAAGTTTACAAGGCACTAGTGGACTGAATCACTTAGCTTATTTAATTTAAATGTAAAATTTTTTAGATTAAGGCCTTTATCGTAATAATATTTCGAAAATGGAAAGGTCAACATCTAAACTAAATAGTGGCACTTGGCTATTGAATGCCCAGCACACATCTGACCTTAAAACTGCTCTTGGGAACAATATTTCTAGGTTACTGGACACGAATAAAGACAAGATTGTTTGCCAAATGGAGACATATTGCCTGTATCGAAGTCTCTTTTTTTTTTTTTCCTTGACAATTTAGAGAGCGAGAGAGAGATGAGATGTTAAGAGGTAATGGTGGTTTCTTTTTTGTAACTGTTACTAACTGACGAAGCTGAACATATGGTTTATAAAATATAGATTCTACCTAAAGTGAGAGAGAGAGAGAGAGAGAGAGAGAGAGAGAGAGGGTGAGAGAGAGAGAGAGAGAGAGAGAGAAAGTATCTCGGGAAGTGATGGTAGGTTTTTTTTATCTACCAGTTACTAATTAATAAAGCTGGAGTTCACAGGGTATATAAAAAAATATTCTGCCTGGAAAAAATCGCACAGGGTGTCGGTGACTTTTAAGTCCCTGGTAAAGCTCACCGCTTCGTTAACTCTCGGCGATATAACAAAAATGAAAAGAGAGAGAGAGAGAGAAAGAGAGTTAAAAATGATTACTAATTAACGGCACTAGGGACTATCTCCTTTCACCTACCTTCATCTCGTTTATAATGAAGGCGAATCCTCAGTCTTTTGTAGAAAACAGAAGCTAAGTTAAAAGAAAAAAAAAGTTTCTAGGTACTAAAACAAAAAGACATTTTACATTTGATTATTCTCGCTTACTCGGGGAGTAAGCCTGCAAACTACTTTGCTGTTGATGTTGTTGTTGGAAGGATAGGAAAGCCTAAAAATGTCTGAAAAAGGTGTTTCGCCTTGAGTTAAAGATGCAGGAATTTTAGGATAGGATATTTATGATTTATTTATTAGACTGAAAATGTAAAAATTGTATGTTAAACAGGACAGAAACATTTTTTCTGGTAAAATATAGCGTATTTATTTTAATTTTCGTTGGTGAAACAACGCTCTATCTGAGCGTAGATTTTAGCGCGTCCCGAGTAAGCTGGAGGTCGGATCATGCTTTGTTTCAGTTTATGTCTGGTTCTGGTATGCAATGATGAACAGACTCCCTAAGGTGTTTGGGTAGATTTGAGATGGGCAGTGACAGTTTGAATATTTGTAATATAAACAAGGAGTAGAATGCATAAAACTTTGTTATATTAAAGGGCAGTTTAGTGTCGGACATACGTTTGGTTTTTTTGTCCAAAATAAAGGGTTAAGACATTCTTCTAACGTCATTTATATATTTAATAGATGAAGCCTAAGAATAAAGAGTTACTGTGTTTATTATCAAAAGGAGAGAGGCAAAACAATAAGCTTTTATAAGCAAAAACACTGGATGTTCAGAAGAATTGTTTTTTTTTATAATTACAAGAACAATTTAGAAAAAGTTAATAAGCTTTAATATCTTTGATATATGAACCAGTCAAGTTTGTGTAAAGTAAGATAGAGTAATGAGATTATGAAGTGAAAATTAGAATTAGCAGATTATGAGATCAAATCACAACTGATGAGAATTACTTGCTGACCTCCAGTATCTTATGACACCTGAAGAAATTTTGCTATCACATATAATTGCGTTTTCTTCTTGGCAGGATCCAGTGACCATATTACATTATGGGCTGCCTCTCTCTCTCTCTCTCTCTCTCTCTCTCTCTCTCTCTCTCTCTCTCTCTCTCTCTCTCTCTCTCTTTGTCATCAGATTAAGCTGAAGGAACAAGAATGATCGGTATTCTTATATGATGTAGTCTACTGTAAGGGAGTGAAAATCATTTACACACACAATAGCGCCTCATCTACGGAAAAAAGGTATAGAGCCGTTCTTTGATGAGAGAGAGAGAGAGGATTGTAAACACATCAAAAGGGAGGATTATGACGCTCAGTATTTCCCTTCTTTTTTTTGTTACTCGAGACGAAAATATCATAAGTCGAAAGAAGTATCAGGGAGAAGAAGCATTTCATATCACAGCCTCACAAAAGACCAATAAAGTACGAGAATAGTAACAGCCCTGATGAAAGGAGAGAAAGCTTCTACGGGATCAATTTGACGCACTATAATTTACAATCATTCATTTCTATCGCAGCTGAAGGATTTATCATTTCCTTGGAACAGGTTATGGGCCAAGGAAGGACTCGTGGATAATGTGAGTCATTTGTTTTTGTAATTTCAAGGATTCACGTCAACTGAAGACAGCCAGTCTGTCAGACTATGAATTTTAATGCAACGTAACTGATGCTGTAAATACACTCGAGTTACTGATTGCTATTTATTTTTAGGGCGGAGAGAGAGAGAGAGAGAGAGTGAGAGAGAGAGAGAGAGAGAGAGAGAGAGAGAGAGAGAGAGATTGTATTGAATATATAGTTTTATATAGTAAAAAACCTTTACCTACAACAGATGTCAGTTATTGGTTATAATCTATTTGAGAGAGAGAGAGAGTCAAGCAGAGATATGGCATCAAAAATATCACATAAAAAAAATCGATATAACTCTCAGAACCTCTCTAAAATGCTTACCTTTTAATTCTAAGTATTTGCTAAGCTTGGCACCGCCCAAATGCTTGATAAAATAACTTAAAGAATATACTACTTCTTATTTTAAATAAAATATGATAATAATCGTGTTTATCATAGGAGTGTCTGCTATTCCCATCACGTTCTCCTAAACTTCTCGCAGAGATTAATATTGAAAGAATGCTCAAGATGTCAACTTTGGCCCTCTTGACTTAGCAGAGGAAAACATTCCTGATTAGACTTCATTATGAAAACGGACTGTTTGGACATCCGGGTAACTGAGGCACCTCTCAGGGTTAAATTGGGTAAACATCCAACATTCGTTATGGACAGACTAATGAGCATTTAATGAATGCCTGGCTTTCATTAACTGATGACATCGCTAACGAAGACAAATTGGGTTTAGAGTTACATGGTTACATATTACGTCATGTTGATTTTTATTCATTTTTTTTCTTGCTTGGTAAGAGAGATCTATTCTTTCCTCATTTCCTTTTACCTCCTCTCACTCCTTCCTCATGAACACAATGATATTCTTTGGAAGTTTGGATTCCAAGTCAGTGGTCCCTGTGGGCTCGTTCCATATGAATAGGGTTCATCTTTGGAATAGTAATGATAATAATTATACATATTGGAAGGAGACCCTCTTTCAAACAAGTATTATGAAAGATATTGCTGCATCAGCTGCATTTAACTTGTAAATATTCCTCTCTATTTTTCTAACTGCAGAGGGAAAGCAGTTATTAGAAAAATAGAGAAGAGTATTTACAAGTTAAAGGCAGCTGAGGCAGCAATATCTTTCAATGATGATAATTATCAAAATATTACAAAAATGGAATACTTTTTTCTACAAGATATATCGTTACAATTACAGGCATTTTTTGTGTTTTTATATTCCCTAAAGAAAGGCGATTTCATTGCACCACACTTGGCGCACTGTGGGCATTATTTACGGTTTTTACGGCGTCTCTTCAGCACTTAACTGCAACATGTTTCATTCCTTTTACTGTACCTCATTTCGTAGTTGCACTTTATTAATTTTTCCTAGATCTTGTTTCTGTACTCAACTCCTGCGCTTTGTATCTAAATGAAATAGGTTTGTCCTAATACTTTAACAGGAAAGCTCTTGGAAATAAGAATATTCATTGCTGAAGCAACAAGAATATCATTGTCACAATGTCTTTGTCTCTGTCTACAGTGGTTTGTAATAAATAATTCGACAGAAAAGTTTCAAGACTGAGAATATAAATTCATAAAGGATACAGTGATATTTTGTCTAACTGTATCTCTTGTAATCATAAACACCTTCATAAGAGACACATTATTTTTTGACCCAGGATTTTCAAACGCCCGATAAATCTCTTGAGGACTCGACGTCATTCCATTGACAAAAGATTGGACTCGATTAGCTAGCCTTCGCCCCCCAAAAAATATTGATTGGATACATCTACAATTTTTAATGCAGGTTTCGTCATTAGGGTTTTTCTTTACGCCGGAGGGGAACAAAAAATTGGACTAGAGTGAGGTCCACATTTAAAAGGCTCGAAACAGAAAAACTTGGTTTTGTTAAAATCGTAAAGGTTTTTTTTTTTTTTTTTTAAGGCCGCGAGACTGTTGTATGTTTGCTTTCACTCTCTCTTTGTGGTATTATGGAGTGTGTTTTTCTTTATTACTTTTTTTTTTTTTTTTGTGCAAAATATCCCAGTCTTCAGAGAGAGACAGACAGACCAGAGAAATTACGGAAATCAAATATCACAATCTGATACTGTGTGCTACAATTAGGCTAGATAGATCACTGAGCTGATTAACAGCTCTCCCGGAGCTGACCCGAAGGATTAGATATTTTTACATGGTTAGGAACCCATTGGTTACCTAGCAACGGGACCTACAGCTTATTGTGGGATCCGAACCACATTATATGGAGAAATTTATTTCTAATCACCAGAAACAAATTCCTCTGATTCCATGTTGGCAGAGCGAGGAATCATAAACCACTCGTCCAACGCGGAACTAATCATCTGTTCTGGTAACTTTCAGCTGTAGTAATCACTGGATATCACTACGCATAACATCTTTTTAATAGAATATATTTCAAAATCCGATTATTCTAGAAAGCAAGAAGAATAATTATATAACGAGAAATTACTCAGCAGTAACTTCCAATCAAACTCAAATGATCCCTTAGAAAAAATATATTATAATTCCTTTGTACATTTTTCATCGTCCAGACATATCCTACTCACTTTGGTCAGGCATTTTTTAATGCTTTCTCCATATAGTATATAAGTTTGTATGTGTGTAAACATAAGTACTTGGATGTTGTTCTCGTGTGTGGAAGTGTATAGGAGTGCTATTGTGTTTTGAATTGAGTTCGGCTGTTTATTGATTTATGTCTATATATTTTTATGGACTTAAATATTTATTCAAAGTTAGTCAGTCTCGTGCAAGATCATTTTATATAATGTAAATAATAATGTATTCCTCTGGCTTTGTAAGTCTATTATAATATTGAGTCAATAAAGTAATAAAAATATGTTTGTATACAAGAGCATGTAATGTTTCTCATGGGTGTTCTAGCTGAATTTTGTCGCTTTTAGACACAAAAGGTTTAAAATATACTTTAAGTAATAATTCCCTATTAGTATAACTAAAGTTGGTGAATTCATTCGGAGACAAAAAAGAGAAACTGATGTTAAAGTGATAAAACTGAAAAGGAAAACTGAAACAAAGTACCTTCAGTTACAAATTTGCATCAGTATCTGATTGCAAAAGAATATGCAATAGCAGACGAACCTGCAAATCATTACACCATCCAGGCTCTAAAGTTGAGTAGATGGACTGAAACGCTTTTCAAAATAGGGAACGCAAGCGAAAGTAAACAGCAAGTCCAGATGGAGTGCATAAATAGCCTGAAAAGATTATGAATATTCATATTTAATCATACTTTTCATGTGCCCCGTTTGTCGCCCTGCATTCTGTTCGTCTCATTCATCAAAGGTAGACTCGTTTTCCCACAGTGTTTGTGTATCATCACAATGCAATTCAGTGAGAGAGAGGAACAGGCCGCTGCTGTTGTTGTTGCACAGATGTGTTGCAGAGGGTTTTTCATCTCAATAACATGAGGCCAAAGTGCACCAGTGACCTAAGAGCGATTACAGTCTTGGATAATACCCTTTAGTCTGCAGAGTTAAATGGAGTTGATTTTTTTCCGCTGATAGGGCAATGAACAAGGGATATTTTCTAGACAGTAAAACCATTCTTTTTTACTTATTTATGAAAACAAAATAAAATTGGACTTTATTTGTGATCATAATACTTAGATCATCACCAAATATTGACAAAATGCCAACGTTTGTAAAGTTGTGCATGTGAAAATCCTTCCAAAAATGTGGCTTTGTTCGAGACAGTAAAATAGTTTCAATGTCTTTAAAAAAAAGAAGAAAAATTTATTTATTTGTGATCATAATACATAAATCATCAGCAAACTTTTGACTAATTCTTAATAATTGTAGTCGTACATTAGAATCCTTTAAAACCTTTCTGGATCATAAAGAAAAATCATTATTTATACAGAAAATTACCTACAAAATAAAGAACATTTTGCAATAAACATTAAAAAGCTATTTAAATCAACATTATATGTTGCCAAATACCGATTCGTTAACTAGTCACACGTTGATAGACGAATATATATTTATCACGAGATGTTTTGCTATTTGAAAATCCCATATTTAAACATGGAAGCAACCAATGCACTTAGGAGAGAATTCAGATAAGGCCGTTTATTTAAATTTCAGAAAATTTGCGTCACAATACTACGATATTAAGTAGCTTATAAAACACGACCTTGTTTAATCATATTTCATTTGAAAATGCATAGTAGGGTATTTAAAAGAGAATATCGTCATAAAACAAATCAGCAGAAATGTAAATTCACGAACAGTGAATTATCAAGTCCATACAGTGCATGGGATTGTCAGTTAATCACCCTGAATGAGATCTATTTCAAACAACGACTGAAACCAAAGGTATATTTCTGGCTCCAGATCTACGTCATTAGATGGACTAGCAAACATATGTATACAGAAATTATGTATGATAAATTCGTAAAGTAACTACGTCTACCGGCATAGCCAGCCTCGTTTCATGGGCAAACCCAGCTCCGTTTCAAGGAATCCCTTCTCACTCCTTCCCCCGGAGGGGTGGGGGATGTAGGATGAAACCCCATTATAAAACATCTTAGGGGTCCTCACTATAACCCTGGCAAGTTTCATGCGCACCGGATCAGCTGTTTGGCCGTGATTGAATAACAGACGGACGGACAAACATTATTCCCATTATAGTAAGATAAGCGTCACAAAAATAGTGGATTATATTTGGAGACATTTTCATAATATAATTTCCAGAATATTTTCTGGATCGACGCTGACGTCCAGATTTGACGAACGTTACAGAATTGTCTTACCTACAGTAAACTCCTACAAGGAGGTAGTACCATCAGTAAACCTGTCTCGGTGCAATGTCAGTCATTACTTAAGGTCCTTTTGCAGAGTCCCTTCCGCACCTGTCTGCTATTACCTTAACCATCCCCTAACTCTCAATTTCCCCCTCAGCACTGAATTACCTCTTAAGGACCAGCGCTTGGCCTTTGAATTAATTTTCATATTCCTGTTTCAGTTCCAACCTGTAGTTAATAGGTTCAAAGTCATACAGCGGTCTGTATTCTTACAGATCAACAAAATAAAACTTAAAAGACATTCAAATATGAAGATGCTGTGGGATTCGTGAGGTACTAAACATTTCCAGTTGAAAAATTATCTAGTGAAATTCTGGAATGTCTGGAGAACTGGAAATTTCCAGAGAAAAATTCCCCACGTCAAGTTCTAGAATTTCTGGAGCATTTACAATTTCCAGGGGGAAATCATTCTCACGTAAAATTCTGGAATTTTTGGGTTGTTTAAAATTTCCGGGAATAAAATTCCTAAGTGAAATTCTGGAATATCCGAAGGATTTAGACCTCCCATGCCAATATAGCCTCAACTTAAATTCTTAGAATCTAGTAGCCTTACAAATACTTTGATCAGGATTATCATAGATCATATTTAACTCACCAGACAACTTATGCTCTATTAAATTCCCATTCTTTATAAAGGAAATAAAAATATAAGCCTTGAGAGTTCTTACATCCGAAAAAGAGAGGCTGTGAATTCAAGATCTGCCTACTGGTTTTATTCTGCACATTTCGAAATAATGAACGATTCTTTGCCTTAAAAAATATTGGCATCTGCTAGTTGTATTTCTTTATATAGTTTCCTTTACTAAATGCGAAACTAACGTTACTTCTTTACGTAATTCCTCTAACTTCTCCCGTATAAAAATACTGTAGAGATAATTGTTATATATTGTGAAACAATTGTAATAGGTTGAACAAGCATTCTGCATATTATCTTTATTTCCTCTATTTTGAAATGGCTGTATCATCAAACAGCTGTTCGTCTAATCTGCAATTTTCAGAAATCAACTTTTCCATCGGTTTAAGCAGAAATGCCTCGAAAACTCTTCTCCAATTGACCGACCCAGATATAGAAATCCTTTCCCATCCCCATAAAAACAATCCTTAAAAGTTTTCTCATCAAATTAAACGGGTGTGATCTAAATAAAAACCAAAAAAATCCCTCTGCATGGCAGGCTTTAAATAGAGATTGAGGCAGTGAATAATCAAACTCGTTAAACGTAATTGTGCCTGTTGGGGGGACGCAAACAAAGCTATTGGATTTTATTAATAGACTTTTTTTTATTGATAGGCGTTTTGGTCTGGGATTGAAATATCATTTCGACGAATGGTCAATATTTTCATGAGAGTTCCTTCTGCTTGTAGTGATTGGAAGTTGTATTGTGTGAACGTAAAATTGACACTTGGCATATTCAGTATAAAATGTACTTAATCAATTTCAGTGTTGGAGTTGTATTACCTTCAGGAAGTTGTATTATTTTATCTTATTAATCTCAGTATATTCTATTTGTGTTTCCTTAATTAATTTCAGAGTTGGAGTTGTATTATGTTCTGGAAATTGTTTTTTCTTTAAATATTAATCAAAATTTTCAGTGCTATAGGTTATGTTACACAGATACTTGTTCCTCAAATGTAATGTAAAGAATAAGTTACGTAGAAGCTGCATTTATATATATATATATATATATATAATATATATAATAATATATATATATATATATATGGTACATATATCTATATAATATATATATATATATAGATAATATAATATATATATATATATATATATATATTATATATAATATATTATATATTTTAATATATATATATTATATATATATATATATATATATATATATATGTAAACATATATATATATATATATATATATAATATATATATTATATATATTTAATATATATTTATATGTATTATATATATATATAATACTATAGTATATTTATATATATGTGTGTGTATATATATATATATATATATATATTATATATATATATATATATATATATATAATATGTATGTTATATATGTACACTACATATTCATTGCAGATTGTATATCCTAAGAATTCTTTTTAAGTTGATATTTATGTGTATAAACTGTAACTAAATTTAAAGCCCTTCACTAGTGAAATCTCACTTCTAATCCAAATAGTTATAAACAATAAAGAAATTGTTTCAATAGGAAAGTTATCTACATCTTTTATTTATGGTACTAAAGGACATATTTCTGTTCTAACTATTCTTGCATTTAGACGAAACTTCAGGGGTGCAAAAAGGAATTCTTGTATTTGTGGCAGATAAGTTAGTACCTCTTTGAATGAAGTTACCACGTATTATTTTATAGCATACTTTTTCTTTGAGAAAATATGATTTCTCTTCAATTTCAGTCATGTATACGATCGTTGCCATAAACAAAAGTGTTAGATTTTCGATTGATTTTATTAACTGATTTTATCAGAGAATGCTATCAACATAATACTTTTAGCAATTATCTAAATACCAATCTGAGCTTTACACCTTCCTGAGATGTTGTGACATACAGAAAGAATCATCGCTTCAAAAATAAAACACAATTTCAAAATGGAATTTGATTCTGTTCACATAAACCGGAATAGGTATTACAATAACTAATGGGAAGCACCTTTGAACCAACTATTCCATCCATACCGTTTTTGTAATTTGCAAGAACCCCCCCACCCCCAACCCCCGGCTCCAATCAATGCAAAACTTTTCACCCGGATTTGAATTGAAATCCCGACTTTAACTATATTTCGCTCTCTTCAGCAACCCTCGCTTTGTGTGGATTCATGATATACTTCCGTGTCACTTTCGTCGAATTACAGACTCATTTGAAAGCTGTTGTCGTGTTCGGGTTCGTCAGAATTTTTCACTCCTGCGTCCTAGATTCTTAGAAGATCTAATTCTAATATGAAGAAGAAGATGTTAGAATTTTTTATTTTAAGCCTTTCTAGCAATTAACATTATGTTAGGATCGTCACAAATTTCCATTCCTGTGTCCTGCATTCTTAGAAGATCTAATCTAAAGAAGATGTTAAAATATTTTATTTTTAGCCTTTTTAACAATTAACATTAAGATAGGATCGTCAGAAATGTTTATTCTCGTGTCCTAGATTCTTCAAAGTTCTAATATGAAGAAGAAGAAGAAGTTAGCCTTGCTTTTATTTAGGCCTTTTTTTTTATCAATTAACATTATGTTAGCTTATTCAAAAATGTTTATTCACGTGTCCTAGATCCTTAAATGTTCTAATATGAAGAAGTTAACCTTGCTTTTATTTAAGCATTTTTTAATCAATTAACATTATGTTAGGTTATTAAAAAAATTTTATTCACATGTCGTAGATTCTTAAAAGTTAATACGAAGGAGAGAACCCCAGCATTGTTTATGTTCAACCTAATTTATCTATCGTCATTATATTTTTTTCTATTATTATTCACACGTTAAAGCGTCTACGTCTTGTAGTTTAAAACTGAAGACTACCTTCTCCTCGTCTATCATAATTCTTTATTCCACAAAAGCAAATTCATTAAAAACAAAAACAGAAACGAAAGAAAATACCCAAAACGTATCCTCCATGAAACAGGTACCTGAAGAACTTGTGATAATTTCAGTAACAAAGGCTTAGAATATTTTACCCTCTTTCATATTTTCTCCGCCACGAGAAAGGTGAAATAGGTGAAGTATCTTGGGGTACCCGGCTACCGGCCCTTTTTATTTATTCACCGAGTGTTGATTGCAGAGCGCGTGCTTGCGGGCGGGCAGAGGAATGGAAACAGGTGCTCTTTACGATCTCTGGAATAATTATGATAATGTTGGAAGCCACGTTTTGGGTTTTAGTAACCTACTTACGTTTTTTATTCTATTTGTTAATTATTTTATTGATGTTCTTCCTTTTCTAAATAATCGATGTTTCATTTATGAGAAATTCGTTCAATAAAAATGTACTTGTTATTACAACTTAAGTCAACATAACTGTTATCATTTCTCTCTCTCTCTCTCTCTCTCTCTCTCTCTCTCTCTCTCTCTCTAGAACTTCTGTTGTTCCTATTCAAACCAAAGTTTATTTTCGAATCATTTTAAACTGCTCTCTCTCTCTCTCTCTCTCTCTCTCTCTCTCTCTCTCTCTCTCTCTCTCTCTCTCTCTCTCTCTCTCTCTCTCTCTATATATATATATATATATATATATATATATATATATATATATATATATATATATATATATAACTTCTGTTGTTCCTAATCAAACCAAAGTTTATTATCGAATCATTTTTAAACTGCTCTCTCTCTCTCTCTCTCTCCTCTCTCTTTATAGGAGTCGCTAAAGATTTGTTTATCCAGATTCTACTATCTTCATTTGTATCTACTCTCTCTCTCTCTCTCTCTCTCTCTCTCTCTCTCTTCTCTCTCTCTCTCTCCCGGTGCTACCTTACTTCATCTGCTCATTAGTAACTCGTACATAATTATGGAGTGAAAAAATGTTTTTTCATATATTGTCAAACAAACATGAGCAAAAATTCATGATAAATGTTTAAAAATTGCCTTTTTTAATTGTTCTATTAATTCATATGTTTTGAAAGAATTCATGAGAGAAAATGTTTATTATATATTATGAAAAGGGGACAGTAGAGACTTATGATTTTTCTGTGGTGTTATATACTTTAATATATACGTATACTATATATATATATATATATAGATATATATATATATATATATAATATATATATATATATATATATATATATATATATATATATATATATATATATATATATATATATATGTATGTATGTATATATGGACGTAAAAATTTCATATTTTATGCTGAACGTGACGGAGGCTTATAATCTTCAACTCCTTCCAAAAACCCAATAAAATTATACAATAATATAAATGAAAATTGGAATATCACAGACACTTAAAAATTTTTTCTAAAAACATTCCCTCTAGGCCTAGTGCACCATTTCCTCATTCCAGGCAGAACGCAAATGTGGACGTATAATCTCGCTTTCGTCCATAAAAAACCAAGAAAATCGTATAATTTCCCCCCCCCCCCCCCCCCCCCCCCCCCCCCCCCCCCCCCCCCCCCACCCCCCCCCCCCCCCCCCCCCCCCCCCCCCCCCCCCCCCACCCCCCCCCCCCCCCCAGGAACAGGCATCTAAGGAAGGTCTTGTTTGCTGGTTTTGATGCTTTTCCAACGATGCTTTTTTTTGCTTTTGCTTTTTGTTTTTGTTTTAGAATAATATTTCCACGAACTTTCGACGTTTTTTAGAAGCGTTTGTTGATGCGTGCTTGAATTAGCTGGTTTAGAGTGGCTATAATTGTTACTTGGTGATCGAAAATTGGAATTTGATTGGAGTAAAATGTAATAAATGAAATTTTAATTTCTATTATTGTTAATAACCATGTTTCATCCTGAAGTTGCTATTTCCTTGTTATTCTGGTTCTCTACAAAGCTACAAGAGAGAGAGAGAGAGAGAGAGAGAGAGAGAGAGACGAGAGAGAGAGATAGAGAGAAACTTTAATTTTTTGGCTGGTTGGGGAGTCAGAGGTAACTACATAATTTCGTCAGGTGAAGACCGCTTTTGGGTAGCAACTTGTAATCACTTAGTTTTTCAAGTAAAGAGTCACTCCTAAGTAATCATATAATTTTTCAAGTAATGATTATTTTAAGTAATCAGTTTTGTTAATAATGTTTATATTCTTTAGGTTGTTTGGTGGTAAACAATTGGTTATCAGTGTATTTTTATTAATCATAAATTAAAAAATTTTATACGTTCATTCATTCATTCATGCATATATATATATATATAGTATATATATATATATATATATATATATATATATATATATATATATTATACATACATACATAAACAACAAACATATACTCATAAATAAAGGTGATGCCACGGAAGAAAATTAATTGAAAGGCGAGAAAGCCAAGAACTTTCGGTCTAACACGACCCTTACTTAAGCCTAAGTATGTATATGCATAATATAATTTTCCTTCGTGTCATCGCCTTTAATTATACAATAGCATCACGTTTTATTTATACTCGTGATCAAGTTATACATATACTTATACACATATATATGCACCTACACGAACTCCTCTATGTTTGGACATGCTTAGCTTACAAAGAGAAAGAGCCCAGTTATTTCTCAGTAGAAACATTCAAGGACGACCGATGAAATACTCCCGATGCTCCACTTCGCTTAACACGAACGTGTTAACTTTGCCGATAGATTATGCAATTGGCCTCTAGAGTTGTGTATACAAATACGGATTTAAATATATAATATATATATATATATATATATATATATACATACATATATATATATATATATATATATATATATATATATATATATTATATATATATATACATACATATATATATATATAATATATATATATATATATATATATATATATATATATATAATATGATATTTATAATATATATATATATATATATATATATATATATATATATATATATATATATATTATATATATATATATATATATATATCTATATATATACATTCTTCAGTCACATTTTCTATTCACCTCTCTCTGTCTGTCTGTCTGTCTCTCTCTCTCTCTCTCTCTCTCTCTCTCTCTCTCTCTCTCTCTCTCTCTCTCTCTCGTGTCAGTGCATGGGGATTACACTGACACACTCTGGAGAAGCAAGTGTCTGGGCGGTTTATCTTAATTACTCAAAATCGAAATGTCTTCCTTGCCTGTGCTTGCTTTAAGGTCAACATGCGTGTAAAGCGTCATAATAACCTTGAATATATTAGTACAGAAAATATTCTACTGAGCTTCCTCTGCTGCATAACGAAGTTTATTGAAGTAAATTTTCATGAGTGTATATATATATATATATATATATAATATATATATATATATATATATGTGTGTGTGTGTGTGTGTGTGTGTGTGTCGTGTGTGTGTATATGTGTGTGTATTAATAACTGATCTCTTGGTCTTTCTGCTATTCACATTATCTTCGTTCGTAACTTCTTGAAATGAACATCATATTCTTTGAAGTTTGAATGTCAAGTCGAATGGCCCCTGTAGGCTTGTTCTATAATGCATGCATCTGGTATATTCTAAATGATAATGATTAATAAAAAATAATAATGACGGTCCTACCACTTCAGATAGAACGTAAAAAGTATATTCATCTATAAATCTATGCCAGGTACCTTGAATACAAGATCTTACAAACACAAGGTTCTTATTTCAAGCGTTGAAAAGCTTTCCTCTAATAATAAGCTTCCTTGAGGTCAAATCCAGATACTGCAAATATAACAGGACTTGGCATTTCATAAATGTCTCAAAAAAGTCCCAGAATTTTCGTCAAATATTCCCCACCAAATAAAATCTCAGACGTCTTACACAAACAGAAGTGAAATGACAGGCACCGATCACTGAGGGAAGGCGACCAGCCGAGTTTACAGAATCAATAAGAATGTTTTCCAGCTTCACGACTCTGAAGCCTGAAAAGGTCCTGAGTGGTTCAGTTTGCTGAATACAGGAAATCGACACCGAGTTTGCATTGGTGATTGAGGTTATCAGGGCTCGAAGATTTAACCCCTGAGTAAATCTCGGGAATTAAGGCGGCTGAGAGAGAGAGAGAGAAAAAAAAATGCATACTAGATATAGAGGGAGAGAACTAGAGTGATGGAGATAATAATTAATATGAGAGAGAGAGAGATTAGGAGAGAGATCAATGAACATGAGGTCACCCTCATATTCATTGATCAATGAATATGAGGTCACGCTACTAAAGATTTTTCGGGAAACTAAGATATGTGTGTGTTTGAGAGAGAGATAAGAGGGGTATAGAGAGAGAGAGAGACCGCAACATTAAATATGTGGTCAACGCGTTTCATTACAAAAACCAAAATTAACTATTAAATATTTTTCTTCGTCACGGATGATATCATTAGGTTCATACTAAGCCTATACTATTATATAATTTCAGAGTAGGATTACTTTATAATATTTCAGAATGAGCTTGCATAAATAGGAGTTCAGAAAAAGTTTATAAAATCTGTTTAGAAAAAAAAATTATAAGTTTTCTATTACACTAAAGAGGGCCCTTTCATAAACGGTAAAGGAGTAGGCCTTCTACCTGCGGTTAATTAATCCATCCTATCTCAGATACCTCCGGAGGTAAAGTCGGCGTGAGTTACATCCCCAAATTGAAAGCTGAAACTCTCTCTCTCTCTCTCTCTCCCTCTCTCCCTTTCAGGTTAACCAAAGGCCTTTTGTCTATTGTGGCTTCCGACATGGAAGAGCTATTAGAGTTGCGCGGCTTGTTCTCTCATACAATCCAGGCAGTCATATCCAGACATCTTGAATCACGGACTGGTCTGGAAGATGATAACCCTTCTTTTCATTTGCTTATTTGTTTCATAAACTATTTTAGCGCCTTGTAAGCAAGCACGTTTACTGTAATTTTGGGTCTAATTTAAATACGTAAATATAAAAAGATTCGCGTAAACAGCCCTTTTCAATCGCATTAAAAAGG
>NC_061103.1:38209914-38227414 GCF_015104395.2 Macrobrachium nipponense
ATTATTATTATTATTATTATTATCAAAAAATGCTCTTCGTAGCATGAGTCTTAACAAAGCCAAGTTATGGAACTGTACAAACACATTTGAACATAAATCTGTGCAGAGATTTATTTTTGAATATATTTGTACAGATCCATAACTAAGAATTTGTTTCTCAATTATTATTATTATTATTATTATTATTATTATTATTATTATTATTATTATTATTATTGTTGTTGTTGTTGTTGTTGTTGTTTTTTTGTTGTTGTTGTTGTTGTTGTCGTTGTAGCGAGAGTATATTCTCTTTGTGAGTATTATGAAGCCATAATTATTTGATAATATTTATTCTCAAATTCCAACAAATGCCTATTTGTTGAGGCTGTTTGCATTCCATTGTCCAATAGTTATGAAGCTTTCCGTTCTAGTGCACTTCTATAGATTCACAAAAACACCCGCGGTATTTACAAATAAACTTACTTGTATTTTCTTAATTATATAAGTGATGACATGTAAACACAAATCATTTCTTAATTTGGGTACGTCATATATTTGGATTTATACTTTCCAGCACAATGATTATTATAATTGCAATGTTTAACAGAAGGTATTTAGGTCACAAAGGATTTACTATTAATCCACACGCCTACTAACAAAATCAAATGTGATCATGTTCCGGTCTTGACAAAATGCGAAAATAAAATTCAGTAAAATTCTTTATATTTCTCTCATTGGAAATAAATCAACGCTAAAATATGACGCGATTCCTTGAGTTAAGTTCAAATTTCGACCATCTAGGACCACCCTTAGGCGCAGCTGGAAGCCAAGAAAATCAAATATCTAGAGAGAATTATGGTAAAGAATTCTGCTGGATTTTATTTTCGCGTTTTGTTAAGGCACGGACGTGAGTAGACAGAGCTGCAAGTCAAGAAAATCAAATGCCTATATTATGGTGCAGCCAGGAATTCTACAGTATTTTATTTTCGCGTTTTCTTAAGATAGAGACATGGTTATATTTATTACGGGATTTGGATGTTCGCGAGAAATAACTTAAGATCGTAATAATAGGAATTCCCACCTTTTTGTTTATTTTTAAAGCATATATATAGCTCTTTTTATACCAGAAATATATATGTTCTATTTTATTTTCAAAGCTTATAGTTCTTGACGACGAAAATCTATTCTATTTTGTTTTTTTAAAGGATACGCTTCTTGCTAACAAAAATACATTTCGTTAGTAGAAACATATTTTATTCTATTCTTAGAGTATGTGGTTCTTGCTAACAAATAAACATTAAATTTGACTTTTAAAACGCATATTTGTTGTTAACCAAAACTACAATTGATTACCCTCTTAAAGCACATAGATTTATTAACAGGAATATATTTTGGCGCTTTGCAGACCTGGCTACGCAGCGCCGCGGTCACTCACACCTGTTGCCGCCAAGTTTTTTAACTCGTATTAAACCTACAGTTGATTTCCCTCTCAAAGCACATAGATTTATTAACAGGAATATATTTTGGCGCCTCGCAGTCCTGGCTACGCAGCGCCGCGGTCACTCACACCTGTTGCCGCCAGCTTTTTTTTTAACTCGTATATTACGACGGCAGCTCTTCGCCTTTCTCCATTAATTTGAGAAATGCGCTGCTCCACCGACTGTTTACGAGTCGCTTCCATTCCGCATATTTATGTTTCTCGGCCCCGGAAGAGGCCGTTTTTCAAGGCCATTTTGCGATGACGGAATAACCCGAATTTATGGTGTGCAGTCGCAAAGGGCTCGCAAGTCCTTAAATTGTCAAGGATCTGCGCCAAATGATTTATGATATTTCGCGAAGGAAAGTTGTACTTCAGGCTATTTGTTCACCTCACGCATAAATGTCCCACTTTATAATAGAAGAAATCCACAGCTATTTATATCTTACGCAGAATAATTTATGGTATTTTACAAAAGAAAGGGACTTATATTATTGTTTCACCTCACACATAAATGTTCCACGGTATAGTAAGAAAAAACCCATAGTTATTTATACCTTAATACAGGATAATTTATGGTATTTTAGAACAAAGTGACTTATATTATTCATTCACCTCACGCATAAATGTTCCACGTTATAGTAAGAAGAAATCCACAGTTATTTATATCCTATGCAGAATAATTTATGGTATTTTACAAAAAGAAAGCAACATATTATTTATTCACCTCACACATAAATGTTCCACGTTATAGTAAGAAAAAATCCAGTTTTCTATATCTTAATACAGAATAATTTATGGTATTTTAACAAAAAAAAAAAAAATTACATTATTTATTCACCTCACGCATAAATGTTCCGCGTTATAGTAAGGAAAACCCTACAACTATGTCTCTCTTATACAGAATAATTTATATTCTTCAAATATTTGTTCATCTAACCCATAAATGTTCAACCTTATGATAAGGAAAAATCCACAATTATACATCTGAACAAAACTAATTTCGTTTTGAAAACTGCAGTTTTACCAAGATACGAAATTATGGATTTTTACACATTATTTCAGGTGGTGCACCAACAAGAATTCAGGGTTTTGCTGATCACCTGAAAGCCCTTTTTGACAGAGAGAGAGAGAGAGAGAGAGAGAGAGAGAGAGAGAGAGAGAGAAGGCTTATAAATAAATAAATACAAGGAAACAGATGATTAAAAACAAATAAACCTGAATTCAGGAGACGACAGCAGAAAGCAAAAGACTTTCCTTAGATGTACTTTCTTCTTCTTCTTCTTCTTCTTCTTCTTCTTCTTCTTCTTCTTCTTCTTCTTCTTCTTCTTCTTCTTCTTCTTCTTCTTCTTCTTCTTCTTCTTCCTGAAAGGCTAACAGGTCATCCACGTGTCCTTCATTTCAGCAGATACAAGTACATTTTTTTTCCCTCACTACCTTTGTTCACTCCAGCATAAAATCTTGCCTCTATATTTGAACCATAATTGTTTATTTTCCCGTTATATGCAATATTTACGATTTCATATCACACTGGAGAAGGACAAAAGGATATTGAATCGCACGACAAATATATCGTCGAACGCGAATCCATATGTAAACAAATGGGACAGAGAGAGAGAGAAGAGAGAGAGAGAGAGAGAGAGAGAGAGAGAGAGAGGAGAGAATATAATAGACATATTCAGTTCGTGAAAAACAAACAATTAAAATTTAACTAGCAACTGCAAATGATTTTGTTTGATCCTTAACTATAGTCTATTCATATTTTTTCCCATTGGTTTCTATTTTTCACGAATTAGATTGTATACATTTTTCTATTTTGTAGGTTTTCGACTTGTGTCGAGATATCAACGAAAATATATTTTTGCGAATTTTCAAATTATTTATGGCACGTGCTTAAAGTTACGAGACTGAAGATGGATGCTTTATATTCGATCATTTTAACGATTTCTTTTATTTCTGTTTTTTTTAGGACAATGAACCGATTTATAATAATAATAATATAATAATAATAATAATAATAATAATAATATAATATAATAACTAATAATAATAATAATAATAATAATAATAATAATAATAATAATAATAATAATAATAATAACAATAACAATAATAATAATCAATTTGCGGTAAGGACAATCTTTTAAAAATATCTCATTGAAGCATATATTATTATTATTATATTATTATTATTATTATTATTATTATTATTATTATTATTATTATTGAAGTCGTTCTTGTTACTGTAATTCTCACTATACGGATACTCAGAGATTATCAGTAGTAGAAGTGAAGCGATTCCGCTTTCATTATTATCATCATTATTCTTGAAAAAGAAACCCACGAAATTACTACGTAATTTTTTTCGGGTTTCTTTTTCAATCTTCAGAAGAAAATGAAAGAAGATATTGTTTGGTTCATTATTATTATTATTATTATTATTATTATTATTATTATTATTATTAAATAAAGATACGTCGGGAACGCTCCCTCGCCCAAAGTAGTAAGGTAAAACTCCACTTGAAATCAAAGCAGAGATGTTGCAAAGGCGTCTGCGGAACGAGAAGTTCGGCCGGTGATCCCTGAGAGCTTGATCTGATGAGGAAACTGCGGCTTTGCAATCTTCAGAAGTTGCGTTCGAATCCAATTAGGAATCTCGGCGTAAGCGGGATTTGGTCATTCGTGCGGCAGACGATAAAACGGGGTCGTGAATTCATCGTTGCGTTTTGGTGTGATTCTTGCGGTTTTTGTGTCATGTTCCGTACGGAATGTTATTATATATATATATATATATGTATATATATATATATATATATATATATATATATATCTATAATATATATATATATATTATATATTATATATATATATATATATATATATTATATATATATAATATTATATATATATATATATATTACAAATAAGGACCTCATTCTGACTGGATGGTATCTAGTAGAGTTTTTGAGTGAATAACTTCACTAGAGACCATCCAGTTTAAATGAGGTATGTATATATATAAATATATATATATATATATATATATATATATATATATCTATATATATATATATATATATATATATCTATATATATATATATATATATATATATATATATATATTATATATATATACATATATATGTATGTGTGTGAGTGTATATATATCTATCTATATATATATATATATATATATATATATATATATATATATATATATATATATATATATATATATATATGAGAATTCCACTACCCACCTTTGTCTAAAACTAATTACATTGTACCCACTGTTTTTACTGAACTCTATCACTGTCTATATTTTGATGTTAATGTCAAATCTCAATTTACCACATTCCTGGAACAATGGACCCATAAACTTTACCGATCTGAGGATGAGTTATTTATTGGTTTTGTGAGTCGGCCCGGGGCTGGGGGGGTGGTTGGTAAGGAGATACAAGGGTTGGGGTTGATGATCTGTACTTCAGTTCTTGTAGCTAAAAAAAAAAAAAAAAAAAAAAAGTTCTATTTCAAAAGGTCTTTTTAACCAAAGACTGATTTCATTAACATTTGCCCCTCACAAGAATGCGGACATTTGATGTCTTCTTACTAAAACGAATCTTTCATGAATTGCAACCAAAGTAAACCATTGGCATAAAAGGAAAATGTATTTGGCATTTAACAGTACTAATTACCATAACATGTCTAGTCTTTCATGTTTTCCCATTAATGTTTCTTTTCAATGAAACTTGAAACGTAACAACATCTAAGTCTAAAAGTCTTTATTTCTTTTAATTAGACGAATCTGGTTTCCTGTAATAACCGACAAAACCACTAATCTAAAACCTTTGGTTGGTTTCATGTTCTTTGGTTAAAAAAACTAGTTTTTCTCTCATTATTTATTTCCAGGAAATAATTTAATCTCAATTCCAAGTAAAACAAATTAATCTTTATTATCTTTTTATATATTTGTTGTATATGTTCTCTCTCTCTCTCTCTCTCTCTCTCTCTCTCTCTCTCTCTCTCTCTCTCTGTATTTATTCTTCGCGAAATCATCTTTCATTCCTCATTATCTGTTCATGATTTTCTCATATTCCCAGAGGACTGAATCTCAGATAATGTAATTTCTCTCATTATTGAGTCTGAGTCTCAGCTAACGTCCTTTCTCTCATTACTGAGTCTGAAATAAAGTCTTTTCTCTCATTAGTAAGTCTGAAATAATACCCTTTCTCTCATTATTAAGTCTGAAATAATGCCTTTTCTCTCACAACTGAGTCGGAAATAATGTCCTTTCTCTCATTACTAAGTCTAAAATAATGTCCTTGCTCTCATTACTAAGTCTAAAATAATGTCCTTGCTCTCATTACTAAGTCTGAAAAATGTCTTTTCTCTCATTACTGAGTGTAAAATAATCTCCTTTCTCACATACCTAAGTCTGATATAAAGTCTTTTCTCTCATTATTAATTCTGAAATAATGTCCTTTCTCTCATTACTGAGTCAGAAACAATGTCCTTTCTCTCATTACTGAATCTTAAATAATGTCTTGTCTCTCATTACTGAGTCAGAAACAATGTCTTTTCTCTCATTACTAATTCTGAAATAATGTCTTTTCTCTCATTACTGAGTCAGAAACAATGTCTTTTCTCTCATTACTAATTCTGAAACAATGTCCTTTTTCACATGACTGAGTCCAAATTAACGTCATTTCTCTCATTATTGAGTCTGTATCTCAAATAATGTTCTTTCTCCCATTACTTATTAGACCGAGAGTTTCCATCGTATTCCCCTAGATCGGGCCACTCTCTCTCTCTCTCTCTCTCTCTCTCTCTCTCTCTCTCTCTCTCTCTCTCACCTTTTAACCTTTCCTGAACTCACCTGTTTATGGCAGGAATTGCTGATGACAGATTCCCTTGAAAAATAGTAAGATTAATTTCGCTTATCTTTCGTTTTCCCCTCGCTTGACTCTACTGAGAAATCAGAGGGTATGCTAATACACACACACACGCACACACACATACATATATACATATAGATAAATATATGCATATATATTATATATATATATATATATATATATATATATATATATATATAACACATATATATATATATATATATATATATATATATATATATATATATATATATATATATATATATATATATGTGTGTGTGTGTATATTTATATATATATATATATATATATATATATATATATATATATATATATATATATATATAATATATATATATATATTATATATATATATATATATATATATATATATATATATATATATATATAACTTATACAAACACACACACATACGAATATACATAAAGTCTTCTAATTACATCGTCAGTAACTTGCTTATGACTAAATTATCTTGATTATCATAATAATTTAAATAAACATTTGCCCAGAACGCCCACCCTCTTGGACTTAACAAACTCACTCACGGTAAAAGAACCTGCGTGAGAGAGAGAGAGAGAGAGAGAGAGAGAGAGAGAGAGAGAGAGAGAGAGATAATCCCTAGAGCATAATCCCAAAGTAGAGAAAGTTCGTAGCTTCGAAATTATTTCATTTTTGCCTTGCACTTAGTGAGAAGAACTAAATGGACGGAGAAAAGGTTAAGCGAAGAGGTAGCTGTTTCACTCTTCCGCTTTTATCCATTCTCTCTCTCTCTCTCTCTCTCTCTCTCTGTATGTCTTTCTGTCTTGCAAAGAGGCAGCAGGATTAGTACATTTGCTGCATCTCTCTCTCTCTCTCTCCTGTATCTGTAACTCAACGCGAAACTCCTTTTTCGGATCTATTTACACCTTTTACATAGGGCTTTCCTAACCCCCCAGCAAGAAAAACAACAACAAGAACAACAACAAAATAGTTTACAGGCTCATGTCCCGAGTAAGCGAAACAAATGCTTCTTTTTAAGCCAGGAAAAGATAAGAAAGACCAACGACAATTCTGCAAAGTTAAAGAAGAAGAAGGAAGAGAAGAAGAAGAAGAAGGAGAAGAAGACGAAGACGAAGAAGAAAAGAAGAAGGAAGGAAGGAGAAGAAGAAGGAAGGAAGGAATATGACCCGCAGAGAATTCTGGGAAATTATGAGGCTCATCTTCCTCTCGTATTTCTTCGCTACTTCTTCATTCATTAAGTCTTACGATGTTTGTGGGGAGATTAAAACACCCTGTGCATAGAGAGCATGGACTACTTCATATTTACAAAATTTTTAACCTCATTTTCAGTTTATTGTAATAACACATTTACAGAAATTGCATGTATTCCAGTTGTTTGTTTTCATCGAATATCTAAACTCCACTCGTTTCATTTTTATATCAGAAAAATACTTAAATGATAATCATACTTTTGATATTTTCTAGTAGTTATTAATTTACAGTTATTGAATGTATTGTATTCATTTTTTTTTATTAAATATCTAAATAATCCCCATGTTACGTTTTTATATAAGAAAAAAACTTACTTGAATGACATTCATTCTTTTGATGTTACCTAGTAATTATTAATTTACAGTCATTAAATTTATTGTATTCATTTTTTTTTATTAAATATCTAAATAATCCCCATGTTACGTTTTTATATAAGAAAAAAACTTACTTGAATGACATTCATTCTTTTGATGTTATATAGTAATTATTAATTTACAATTATTAAATTTATTGTATTCATTTGTTTTTATTAAATATCTAAATAATCCCAAGGTTATTACTTGAATGGTGATAATAATTATTTTGATATTAACATCAAAGAGTCCTTCTTAGTCTACGATTAAAATTTGTTTAATTAAAGATTAAATTTAGTCTGCTTTTGATTTAGATGCTAAGCTCATTCCTCCAACTTCTTTTCTCCTTCTTGTTTTGATTATTTGTTCAGGGAATTAATGAGCAAGTGAACTTTCTGTAATGATTCGTTCATTAAAGGTAAAACGGAAATTACTTTTAAGAAGTCCGAAAGAATGATTGTCCCTTTATGCTTCTAGTTTTGATTATATTTTCACAGAATTCATAAGTAAATCACATTTAGAATTTCTATAAGTCTATAAAACAATGATTGTCCCTTTACACTTCTAGTTTTGATTATTTTTTCCCATTCTTCATGAGCACATCAAGTTTAGAATTTCTATAAGTCTATAAAACAATAATTGTCCATTTACACTTCTAGTTTTGATTATTTTTTCACGGAATTCATGAGCAAATCACATTTAGAATTTCTATAAGTCTATAAAACAATGATTGTCCCTTTACACTTCTAGTTTTCATTATTTTTTCCCATTCTTCATGAGCACATCAAGTTTAGAAAATTTCTAAGTCTATAAAATAATGATTGTCCCTTTACACTTCTAGTTTTCATTATTTTTTCGCCGAATTAATGAGCAAATCAAGTTTAGAATTTCTTTAAGTCTATAAAACAATGATTGTCCCTTTCAAAATAACCCATCAAACTACCAAGATTATTCCTCCACAGACTCGAGAATGACGTCACGGAATACCCAGCTCACGCGAGCGGAGGAGTCCTTCAGAGCAAATCTTAATCGACCTCGGAAAAAATAGGGTTAGAGGAAAGCTGTCTTTTGCCTAACTGGCTTTTAAAAACTCTTCGGCCATAAATGCCTTATCACGGAGGGGAAATTGCTTCTCTCTCTCTCTCTCTCTCTCTCTCCCTCTCTCTCTCTTGGAGACGTGGTGGAGATTAAGGATTTCGTCACGAGTGGAATTTGCAACTTGCACGCTGGCTTGCAAAATAGAGGAGGCGAAAAGAAACTGCTTAAACTTTTTCTCATTCACTTAATCTCCGAGACAAGCAAAATCTTTTAAAGGAAAAGATTTTACAAAACTTTCCAGCGGGCCAGCTTCTATAAGAGAGTACAGTAGACCTTACCAGTTTTTCATTCTTCTCTATATATTATAAACTGTCTGTCCGAAAATACAGTATTTTAATCTCTAATTGTTACACGTCGTTTCAAACGTGTAATATACCTCGTCATATGCAACTGTAACTATATATATATATATATATATATATATATATATATATATATATATATATATATATATAGTTCAGACTTATGGTAAATATATATGCAAACTAAACACATACTCACGACTGTAGTTATATTCTCAGGTTAGTATCAGTCTATCTATCTATCTATCTATTATCTATCTATATATATATGTATAATTATTATTATATATAATCTTAATTTTTAAAAAGGGGTATATATCATATAATTATATATTTGGGGTATAATTCACCTTGATGTAAAATCCTTATGTAGTTATATGGAATATATATTTCTTTTACAGTAAGTTATATAAATAGATAAATATATATATATATATATATATATATATATATATATATATATATATATATATATATATATATATATATATATATTATATAACTATTACTGTAAAAGAAATATATATTCCATATAACTACATAAGGATTTTACATCATTGTGAATTATATCCCCATATATATTAATCTTGATATAATACTATAATATATTATATAATTAATATAATATATATATATATATATATATATTATAGTATAATATAAAAATAGGTATCAATATATTCTTATAATAGTAGATAAGATAGATCGAATAGGATATATAGATAGATAGATAGATAGATACATAGACTGATACTAAACCTGAGAATATAACTACAGTCGTGAGTATGTGTTAGTTTCCATATATATTTACCATAAGTCAGAAACGCTCCATTGCAATAACTACTATCAGAAAGACAGTTTAAGTGAGGAGAGAGAGAGAGAGAGAGAGAGAGAGAGAGAGAGAGAGAGAGAGTATTTAAAAGTGGTTCATGCACTCATTATACACGCCATAACTTAATGAACACCTCTTATGAGTGCCCATATTCTTTTGCAAAAGCATAAGAGAGAAAAGTCAGAGGTGAGTGTTATCAAATGGCATCTTTTTCCAGGAATAATAACCAGTTTTTAGTTGCATAATAGGTGCTAATTATCCATCAAAAAGAAAGCATTTTGCTGGCTGTACGAATGTAATGAGTATAATGCTTTGTATAATGTGTAAGGTTTATGATAACAGCATGAAATTGTAGTAACTAAATACACCTCGTTTGGCTTTGTATATATCTGTTATTAATATATATTTCTCTCTTGATTGTCAGTTATAAAGTCATGCAAATTATTTTCACTGTGTATGTCCTTTCAGATGACGCTTATACTGTACGATCATTCTTGCCTTTTGTTTTAACTCTCTGATAAAAATAAAAGTCTCTCTGTCTCTCTCTCTCTCTCTTCTCTCTCTCTCTCTCTCTCTCTCTCTCTCTCTCTCTCTCTCTCTCTCAAAGCAGCTGACTCAAGTCGTGTTTAGTACATTCCGTCCTTACTTTGATAAACTCTCTCACTCTCTCTTTCTCTCATCACCCTCTCCAAAGCAAGTGAAAACAGAGATAAGCAAGAAATGAAAAAGTGGGAAGGATATGGAAAATACAAACTTCACAGTAAAAAAAATATAAAATGGTCAGAAATAAATGGAGAATTAAACAAAGATTGGGATAACATTTTCGTAAGTGATGACATAAGGGTAAATACGGAGATATTATATAAAATATTAGAGAAAATAGTGGATAAATATATACCGAAGAAGAAAAGTAAACATCAGTCATGCATACCAAGAGACAGAAGGATCTTGTTCCAGAAAATCAGAAAGTGGAAAAAAGGTCTTGCAAAAGAAAAAAAAATGCATGGAAAGTTATAGAACTAAAAAGTAAGATAGAAAATGCAGAACAAAAGATTATACAATCAAAAGAAAATGAAAAACAAAAAAAAAAAAAAAAAAAAAAAAAAAAGGGACTTGGAATTGAAAAAAAAGAAAAAACCCTAATAAATATCAAGCAAAACCCCAAACTTTATATACACATTACGCGAAAAAGATGAATAAAAAGAAGAATAGAAATAGGCCCTCTAAGAATTGAAGGGAGATTAACGAATGAAAAAAAAGGAAATTTGCAACATATTGGCAGAACGAAATATAAGAGAGAATTCACCCCTAGAATAGATAATGAAGATAATGATATAGAAGTAAGGGACGAAAATAGTGAATATTTAGCTGACATAGATATTAATGAAGCTGATATTGTGCAGGCTATTAATGAAATTAAAAATGGAGCTGTAGAGGGCCTGGTGGAGTTCCTGCTATTTTGTTAAAGAAAGTAGTTCATTCTATCGCAAAGCCACTTGCAATATTATTCAGACAAAGTGTAGATACAGGCAAGATTATGATGAGCACAAATTATCATATATTACCCCTACTTTCAAAAGTGGATCAAGACTAGAGGCAAGTAATTATAGGCCTGTGAGTCTAACATCACATATTATGAAAGTGTATGAAAGGGTAATGAAGAAAAATATTATGAAACATTTAATAAAAAAAATAATTTGTTTAATATAGGACAACATGGTTTCGTACCCGGAAAAAGTACACAAACCCAACTGTTAGTCCACCGTGAGAACATATACAAAAATATGAAAAGCGGAAATGAAAACAGATGTGGTTTATCTAGACTTTGCAAAAGCTTTTGACAAGGTAGACCATAATATATTAGCGAAGAAAATTAGAAAACACAATATCGTGGATAAAATAGGAAGATGGTTAAAAGAATTTTTACACAACAGAAAACAGATAGTTATTGCAAACGATGAGAAATCGGATGAATCCAAGGTAATATCCGGGGGTGCCACAAGGTACGGTGTTAGCTGCAATACTGTTTGTTATTATGATTGAAGACATAGACAGTAATGTTAAGGTGGATTCGTAGTGAGTAGTTTCGCTGATGACACAAGAATAAGTAGAGAAATTACTTGTGATGAAGATAAGAACGCTCTACAAAGAGACCTTAACAAAGAATATGATTGGGCAGAGGTAAATTATAAATAGGATGGGATGGTATTTAACTCTGATAAATTTGAATCCAAATAAATTATGGAGACAGAGAAGGAAAGCTATATGCATATAGGGGACCTAATAATGAGACAATCACAAATAAGGAAGCAGTTAAAGACCTTGGTGTGATGATGAATAGGAACATATTATGCAATGATCAAATAGCAATTCTATTGGCAAAATGTAAAGCAAAAATGGGAATGTTGTTACGGCACTTCAAAACAAGAAAAGCTGACACATGATTATGCTTTATAAAACATATGTTCGTAGTCCACTTGAATATTGGAATATGATATGGTGCCCACACTTCAAAAGGATATTGCACAAATAGAGAGTGTACAAAGGTCCTTTACAGCTAGAATAGAAGAAGTTAAGGACCTTGACTACTGGGAAAGACTACAATCCTTAAAATTAAAAATTATATAATCTTGAAAGGAGAAGAGAGTTCGCTACATGATAATTCAGGCATGGAAATAGATAGAAGGAATAGCAGAAAACATCATGGAACTAAAAATATCAGAAAGAGCAAGCAGAGGTAGATTAATAGTGCCCAAAACTATACCAGGAAAAATAAGGAAAGTACACAGGACATTAATCCACTACGCACCAGCATCGATAATGCAGCGTCTATTCAATGCGTTGCCAGCTCATCTGAGGAATATATCAGGAGTGAGCGTAGATGTTAAGAATAAGCTCGACAAATATCTAAACTGCATCCCAGACCATCCAAGATTGGAAGATGCAAAATATACCGGAAGATGTACTAGCAACTCTCGTAGACATTAGAGCCTCACACTGAGGGACCTGGGGCAACCCGAACGAACTGTAAGGTCTGTAAGGTCTGTAAGGTGTTTCCCACCAGCTGCCTCTAGGTTATCTCTAGTACGTTATTCTAACTGATAAAAACCCTCTCTCTCTCATCACCCTCTTCCCCCATCTCTCTCTCTCTTTCTCTCATCACCCGCTCGCATATTCCCTAAGTGCACTCAACGTTCGGCCAGACTCCGCCCCTATGGCCACTGTGGGCGGAGATATCTCACTTTCCTAACAGACAACACATTTCGCATTTCGCTCCGCCATACTGCCCTTTTCATTCTTCACCCAGTCATTAGCTTATTTTGTTATATCTTTATTATTTCTATGTTATGTAAACATGAAATTGTGATATATATCCATATTTTACGATAGCAATATGCCTATTTTCCTATATAAATCTATCTATTCATAAATTTATTGTAATATGATGCTAGCCAAAGTTTGTTTAGCGAAAGTGAAGGTTTGTTTACATTAGGATGTGAACGGTTGTCATGACAATTACACAAATATATCGTATTTCATCGTAAATGAAGCTCAAAATGTGGCAGTTGATGGTATTTCCAGATATTATTATATATATATTAACTTAATTAATATGAATAATAGTCAAATGACTTGCACATTTAAGAGGAAAGGAGCTTCGTTTCCTAAACCCGATGTTTTTTTTACATTCATCAGCTGACGTGTAGGCTAACTTTTTTTTTTCTTTTACTATATACGAGAGGAATTTGTAAAGAAACTTTAGTTTTTCAATAAACATCACATTTAGTAATAAACCACAATATTTAATTTACTATTGTCATAAATACTTTATGTTTTGTTTTTATCAGTCAGCTGACTGCCCTTTTACTTTTTCCCTTTTTTTTTTTCTTTTCTTTTGTGAGGACATATAAAGTGAAAATTCAGTCAAAAAAGGGAGACAGGAATTGACCAGCCCAGTAGAATATAGTATTTATATGGGGGGAGAGGGCATTAGAGTTGAAAGTTTCATCAACTTTGCTCAATAAATCCTTACAAAAGAAAGAGCAAAAGATGGTACCAATCCATTTGGCACATAATAGTTAATGCTGCATTAGTAGAATGAAAATCCCACTTATCCACAAATATGCTGGATCGCAAAAAATCATGGAAAAATGATTGACGCTGGGTTAGGCTATAAAGGGAGCAAAACTCAATGTAGGTTAACTGAAAGGCATTTTCCAGCACAGTAATGTTGACAAAAGTCACAAGCCCCAATGTATTGTACTGAAGGCCTTTTCCAGCACGTTTATTTGAACAAAAGTTCACAAGCCCCAATTTATTGCATACTCTTTCTTGCCAAAATAATTGCTTAAAGAAAGATAATGGTGATGTAAGAGAAAGCAATCCTATTTTTGTTATTAATGTTTTGAAAAGCCACCTCTTTGTATGGCTTGAGACATCATACTATCAAGTACACTGAAGGGCAGGCGGTGCCAATGTGGAAAGTAAATGTGTGAGGCATTGATGAATTGGGTAAAGGAATCTTGGTGAAATTATTATTAGTCATATATGAAAGGGAATTTTTTTTATTTTTCTAAATTTTTACCCTTGCATACACTTCTGTAGTATTATTTTAGTTGCATATGTCAAAAAAGTAACAGGCTCAACCTTCCTTTTTTTTTTTAGATAGTACGCTTCAGAAAAATTCTTTTCACTTCATGATACAATGACCTTAAGTTCAACACATAGCTTGTGTTTCTTCAATTTTGCTTTCAGATATATTCACTTCTAAAGGGTGGCAACCTTGCATAACTTGGAGTTCTTCCTTGTTGTCAGTCTGTTATAACTTTCTAGTCCATACATGCTTTACCTGTTGTTACAACCTGCTCATCACTTTCTGTCATCTGCACTGCAGTACAATGTTGCATAAATGAACGAACTTTTTATGTACATCAAACATGGACACGAAGGAGTTTAAAAAAATTAATGTCTATACTGTGAAAATATCTTACATCAGCCTCTATTGCCAAATAATACTAATGATAATATTAAGCTGCGAGATCAATTATCTTACTTGCTGCCTACTTATAGTAAAAGGACAAGTGGGAGGGCTCTTAAGTGCCAGAATACATACTAGACAAAAAAATATAATGTAAGAAAAATAAACCCATTTTCAACATTATTACAAAAATGTCTGTAGATAATAATTATATAAGCAGCTTGCTACGCACATGGATGCTAGTAGGTGACACATACACGAGTCATAGCAAATAGAAAATATAATCTGAAGATCACAGAAATGATAAGTGAGAAGTGCAACGCAGTTCTAGCAAATATAAAGGTACTTTTCACAGAGGATGAAGAAATGGTGAAAAGAATGATACTATCTTTCAGAAGACCAACTCTGGAATGGGTAGCAGTGGTATGGAGATCTCATTCAAAAAGAAGCATTAATATAGAACTAAAGAAAGTACAAAGAGCAGTTACAAGATGGGTACCACAGCTCAGAAATTTGAGCTATGAAGATACACTAGCAAAGATAGGACACAAGGCTTAACACTTCACTAATGTTGATGGCTTTTGGCATTTTGCTGGTTCAGCACAACATTGAGTGCCAAGTTTCTCTTACGTTTAGCTGCTTTTACGAGCAAATCAGACTTTTCTTTTCTGCCCTTTCCAATTGAGGCAACTCCTCTTGGCATACCCAACTGGGCGTCTAGCAACTGATGTTGGTTGACAAGGTATTTTACCCTTGCCAGCTCCAGACAATTTAAATGATGCCCCATAAGAATGTAAGGAGCTAATTTTACATTGTTAGTCGACTTTAATACCTTTCATTTCTTCATGAAAAATGTTTTACACTATTGCAGAAGTTTTGCCTCCCAGTAGTTCCTCGTTGGACGTGCGGTTTTCGCGTTCGGCTACCAATCCGGTGGTCCGAAGTTCGATTCTCGGCAATTGGGAATCAGAGGAATTTATTTCTGGTGATAGAAATCCATTTCTCGATATAATGTGGTTCGGATCCCACAATAAACTGTAGGTCCCGTTGCTAGGTGACCAATTGGTTCCTAGCCACGTAAAAATATCTAATCCTTCGGGCCAGCCCTAGGAGAGCTGTTATGCTGCTCAGTGGTCCGGTAAAACTATGATATACTTAACTTTTTTGTCTCCCAGTGTATGCAGTGTGTCAGAAGAACTTCTGCTGCTGCTGCAAATGTCGGTCCCATTAGGCGGTGGTTCATTTTTAACCGAGATGGCAAGTGGATCAATAGCCTCACTGGCCACCTCATTTTCTAGAGGAGGTATTGACACAGCTTCCACCTTTATTGGAAGGAGAAGCGCAAATATGCTACTAGAACCATCATGCACGTCATGGAATATTATTGTTTTATCTGAAAAAAATTCTACTGGTGTCAATTTTTCTGTTCCCTTCTTTGCCACTCCTGCTAACCTGTGTCGAGTTTCTGATGTATTATCCAGCACCTGAGGTAGATTCATAACAGCAGTCTTACCACAAGCAATTTGGTGCTTGCAGACACTGCCAGTATTGCCAATCATACAATCTCACTTGCTAATGGCGAGATCCACATTATAATATATATCCTTTTCAGTGTCACTCACTATAATAATTCGAAATTCATCAATTCTAGTAACATGTTCTGGGGGAGGGGATGGTAACCTTCATTTTTTTTTCTTCGGCATAAGGCCACATCATAAATTATGCACACTTCATCTCATGTTCAGTAGTATTTTTAATCTGATTTTCCGGTACTTCCAATAGATATTCAGTGTAAACATTACTCAAAAGCTACATATTTGAGGGAAAAAAAGAAGGTATAAATGCGCAGTACCCAGTAAAAGTTTTTTCACTCACTTGTGTTGCTTGCCTGCATGTAAGCACCGCAGTCTCTTATGGTAAGCGAATCTCTTTGGTGCGTATTTACTTCTTATAGACGAAGCTCACGTAATTTCTCTTAATTAAAATAAGTGTCCTTCAATTTCATCGCCTCCTCTTCCACGTGCAAGATCTTTGTGGTGAGGGTTGAAATAAACTTGAAAATTGGAATTCCCTCGCCATCTCTGCGTTTATTTTGACTTGATTGATGATGTTAGTAGGACTCGGAGGAGTGTGCCTTTGCATCGACACCTCCTTTCTGATTATTTTAGACAATTTTAGATAATTTCCACAAGAAAAATTATAAATAAGCAATAAAATTTATATAAATACAAATATTATTCGTATATAAAACAACACACCACATTATTATGATCAATTCGTGTAGCTGTCATGAGCATGACTACCATTCAAGTT
>NC_061103.1:38232414-38344914 GCF_015104395.2 Macrobrachium nipponense
GCATTTATACTGTTGATCAAATAACCTCATAAACGAAAAAGTTCCAAATCTATCAATACAGGAGACAATACAAGCATTTATATTGTTGATCAAATAACCTTATAAACGAAAAAGTTCCAAATCTATCAATACAGTAGACAATACAAGCATTTATACTGTTGATCAAATAACCTTTTAAATGAAAATATTCCAAATTTATTAATACAGGAGTCAATACATTCATAACATAAACAGAGACGTGATGATGAATACATCCTATTCGAGAATTCCAAACGCACCTACCTGACAACGGAGTACATTTGCAAACATGTTCCATTTGATATTAAAAATCGTTCAGAATAAGTAAAGAACGCGACGGATGGTCGCTAATGGAGTCGATAATGGAGTTGAAAGCGACCGCAGTTTTTCGCTCGTTGAAATTGGGTCCTGATGAAAATGAATGATGAAGGGTTTGTGACGGTTGTTATACAGGTAGACAAGGCCTATTTAAAGAAACAGGGTTAATAATAATAATAATAATAATAATAATAATAATAATAATAATAATAATAATAATAATAATAATAATTACGAATAGTCGAATAAAAATTATTTAGTTTTCATATTTAGGTTTATAGAGCATAATAATCCGTGTTATACTTATTTATTTTGCAAATACACTAAAAGTAATATAATAACAATTCAAAGGTTTGCTTTGTTTAATATTTAAGTACGTAAATAAAAAATAATTAATTATATATATATTATATATATATATCTTATATAATATAATATATATAATATATATATAATATACTATATATAAATCTATATCATATATATATATATCTATGATGTTTGCCATTCATTAAACCCAAAAATAAAAACGGGGAGGAAGTGAAAAACAGATGTTTTTTGGGATGTCAGGTGGTGTGTGTGTTTTTTTGGGGTTGGGGGGGGGAGTTCATTCTGGTACTCGTAATAGTTACGTCTCGGTTGGTATATAATTTTTAGATAGTTTTTCTATTTTATTTTCTGTGTATTCCCGTGATGGTAATTGTTGTTTTTGTTTTTTGTTGTTGTTTTGGTTGTGTCTTTCATGGAATAATCGAATTATTCACACTGTAATGAATACATATGAAAGAAAAAATGAAGGGCTTTTAAAAAATAAATAATATATGTATATTATATATATTATATATATATATATATCTTATATATAATAGATATATATATTATATACATACATATATTATACATAAATATACGTTATACATATACTTATAATAATAAAACCCAGTAGCGAATCGTTATCTTATAACTTTTCCATCGCCTTTTCCTCGGCCTTTTCCAGGAAGGAAACATCGAATTCGCTAAAAAGCATCAGATTCTCTTTGTCCAAACGAGGAACCTGGACGTGATCACCTTTCCTGCCGGAGGAGAGAAATGGCGAGAGAATTGGGGGACAAAAAAAAAAAAAATTAAAAAAATAAAAACAGGAAATTTATTGAAGAAAAAGGATAACAGTAAATGGCGGAAGAGGAGGAGGAAGAAGCGATTACATGAATTCGTATATTTATGCCACACGTTTGATAAAGAAAATTCTTTATCTCCTTGTTATGGCAGCTTAAGGCTGAAGACTCTCTCTCTCTCTCTCTCTCTCTCTCTCTCTCTCTCTGTCTTTGGAAAGGATACGAAGTTCCTTTCCACGTCAATATGAAGGTATAGTAGTGTCTCGCTTCAAAAGCAAGGCGTTCATTTTATTCGGGTTTGTGACAGAGCTCATATGCTCCTTTTAGTTTTTCAGATTTTCTTCCCAATTTTCAAAAGTCAACTTTTCGATGTAGGCAATTTGTAACACGTCTTATTGTGCCAATACAAAGGTAAAGTGTCTTGCTTTAAAGGGAAGGTTTGCATTTCGTATAAATGTTTGATACAGATGACGTGTTCCTCTGGTTAAACTTACTTTGCATTTTAAGTGTCAAGTTTAAATGCTTCTGGCGCTGTTAATGTAAAGGTATTACACTGTTGTATGCTGGTAATACAATCCTTTGTGGGTTTTATACATTTCTTTTCTCTTTTTAAAACTCAGGCATTTAGCAGCAGGGAAATTGTTTTGCTTTTTTCACAAAAGCCAGACTTCCATTTATTCAAGTTATGTGACGCAATTGATATAATCCTTTTGGTTTCCATATTTTTCATTCAAAACTCAAATTTCAGAGGCAGGTGCTATAGTAAATTCACATCGACCGTGCATATGATGTCTAGGCCAGTCCCTTACGGCGCTCCTGATTGGCTGTTGATAAGCCAATCACAGGGCTGGAAACTCTCAGTCAGTCTCTCGAGAGAGTTCATATAAGCAGGATGTATGTTCCACCTCTCCTGAGGGATCCTTTTTGAAAAAGTATCCCTCAGGAGAGGTGGAACATACATCCTGCCTATGTGGGCTCTCTCGAGAGACAGAGTTTCCAGCCCTGTGACTGGCTTATCAACAGCCAATCAGGAGCGTCGTAAGGGACGGTCCTAGACATCATATGCACGGTTGATGTGAATCTACAATAGTTGTCAGTCGATGGTAACAATAGGGTATACTATTTGAGGCCTATATTCTAAATTTAGAATTATAGGCCTAGTGCTGTTGTATGTAACATTATACTGCTCTTTAAGGTCTATAAACTAATTTTCAAAAGATGAAAACGCAGTAACCGATACGTTGCTTCTTACCAAAAGAAGAAATCGCATTATAAAGACGCCTCTCTCTCTCTCTCTCTCTCTCTCTCTCTCTCTCTCTCTCTCTCTCTCGATATATATGCAACTTTTCCCACGAGAATTCCGGAGACTAATGGTGAGTCCTTACAGGAGTGAAAGCAATTTGTATGTTGCTCCTTACCCGAGTTCGCAGAGTACAGTTCCCACGGTTGTTTTGTGATACTGCTCTGAAGTTAAGTCATTTCTTTACAGGTAGTTTTCACAATTTCTGCAAGTTATTTTTTGAGTATTTTCCAGTTTGTTAAATGTAGTATTTTGGATCAAAATACCCTAAAAATTTTGCATGTAATTTTCGATAGACATTGATAGAAGCATACTTTCTTCTAGTTAGTTAAACGGAGTAGAGAAAATATAAATTTAATTATTTTCATAAATAAAGTGATTATTATGAATGTTGGTGAAATCATTTCTGTAGGTCCTTTTAAATGAATATTGAAAAAAAGGACGACACCTTTCGGTTTTTCGAATGTGCATAAAATAGAAATTTAGTTATTTTCATAAATAAAGTGATTATGAATGTGGTGAAATCATTTCCGAACGTCCTTTTAGATTAAATATTGAAAGAAAGGACACCACTTTTCTGTTATTCGAATGTAGAGAAAATAGAAATTTAATTATTTTCATAATTACATTTGTATACTTTTAGTTTTTCCTGATAACCCGTTAATAGAAAGCATACTTTCTAGTTAGTTAACCGGAGTAGAGAAAGTGATTATGAATGTTAGTGAAATCATTTCTGAAGGTCCTTTTAGATCAAATATTGAAAGAAAGGACGACACCTTTCAGTTATTCGAATGTAGAGAAAATAGAAATTGAATTATTTTCATAAATAACGTGATTATTATGAATGTTGGTGTAATCATTTATGATGGTCCTTTTAGATGAATATTGAAAGAAGGACGACACCTTTCGGTTATGCGAATGTAGTGAAAATAGAAATTGAATGATTTTCATAGCTAAATTTTGTATCTTTTAGTTTTTCCTGATAATCGTTGTTATATTTCTGAACAATGAAACGAAACTTACTTTTCTGTTGGTACTATTGTTTACATTCCTTGAACCCGGTGCTGTCAGAATTGCCAACTTTGTCAGGTTTCAATCGAAGATGATCCACGAAAATGTACCACTTTATCTATAATTCAACAAGATAAAACTAATAAAAAGAAAATATTACTCTGTTCTACTTTTATTTATAAACAGAATCGTTTCATACATCTCAGTGACAACACATAAATACCTCCTCCGAGGCTGTGCCGATGCGGGAATCGAGGTAGGGGGTGGATGGGGGGGGGGGGGGGGGCGGTGTCGAACGTCCCGCCGACTCCCACCCCCACCCCCATCCCCCGCAAACAAATTTTCTGGAAGTCCATAGTTTCTATGACATCACTCTTCTTGATATGTGCGCCGTTTCTAGGATCACACTCTTTTGCATGAGTCCTGGAGCTACTTCAGCCTCTAGTTTTTCTAGATTCCTTTTCAGGGATCTTGGGATCGGTGACCTAGTGCTCCTATGATTATGGGTACGATTTCCACTGGCATATCCCATATCCTTCTTATCTCTATTTTCAGGGTGCTTGATATTCTTATTCCATTTTTTCCCTCTTTTCTTTTCTTTCAACCTCTGGTGTCCCATGCTATTGCGACATCATGAGTGATACTTTCTTCTTGACTTTGTCAATCAACGTCACGTCTGGTCTATTTGCACGTATCACCCTATTTGTTCTGATACCATAGTCCCAGGAGATTCTTTGCCTGATCGTTTTCTATCACTCCTTCAGGTTGGTGCTCGTACCACTTATTATTGCAAGGTAGCTGATGTTTCTTGCACAGGCTCCAGTGGGGGGCTTTTGTCACTGAATCATGCCTTGGCAGAGTGGGTTAGGTCGTCAATGGACTGGTTAAGCAACACTGGGGCTGGTCAGTCGTTGGATGGGTGACTGCTCTCCTCGGCGTTGATTCCTTGGGGGAAGTATCTTTACTATAATTTCCTCAGTCTACTTAGTTGTAAATGAGTACCTATTCCTGATGGGGTTGGGTCCAGCTATGGGTTAAATAGCAAAACTCAGATATGATGGAAAGAAATGAAGGATTAAACGACAACGACGTAAATGGAACCTCTGGCAACAGAAGAGCTTCGTCCGGCAGCCAGGTATTCAACCCAATTGGAGGGGACGACGGTCAGGTACTTGGAGGTCGTCATCCAGAAACTGACCACCACAACGACAGTAACCAACAGACTGAGATTGGAGCCACAGAACAAACCAGAGGAAGGAAGAAATGGACAAGAGAAGAAAAATATTATTATTATTATTATTATTCTGAGATATTATTTCAGGGGTATCTATTGATATATACCGATATGTTAATGTTCGTATATTATCTATTATTATTGTTATTCAAAAGATGATCCAATCCTACTCGTATGGAACAAGTCCACCAAAAGGATCATTTACTTGAAATTCAAAATTCCAAAGAAAATTATGGGTAGTGGTGTTGGTAAAAATTTCAGTTGGGGTAGTCAAATTTTCGGGTATATCCCGTATAGTCTATTACAAATAGAATTGATGTTACATTCTATTTCTTTTCTATTCTTTCTATTCTCCGGACGTTTCGTCTGAATACCTCAGACATCCTCTTGGGCGGAGGTGGGTGAAGGACTGAAGTGAGAAGGTGAGTCCAGCTGCTTATATTGCGGTGGCGCAGCGGGGGGCGTCGTGCCGCTGCCTTTTCATTGGCTCGTGGGTGGGGAGCTTCTTTTTCATTGGCTGCCTGGCTGCGGGCTCAAGCCAGCTCCCGATCGCATGCCTCAGCAGGCGCGCCGCCGATCTTCTCAGCTGTATATCATCACGCCGGGCTTCGTTTTGTTGTGTAAGGCCGCGTGACGTCACTGCTGGTATTATTCATCGTATTTAATGTCACTGCTGGTATTATTCATCGTATTAATATCGTCTTGGATTGGGGGCGTTTTCGGGCGGCGATATGGTGATGTTTGCCGTTATTGGAGTGTTTCTTCGGATGCAGGCCGGAGCAAAAGGGCCTCCTGTGTCGTGTTCATGGAGGGCTTTTGCTCCTGGATGAGTAACGCCTCCAGGAGGCGCAGACGGCGAGGGTCGGGTGCTCTCCCTATTATCCTGGTGTTACGGTGATACAGTCGCGGGAGATTGTCCTCGGTGGGCGGTGAGGGCGTGGTTCTTGATTAGCCCCTTCTTGTCATGACAGGAGATTCTCTTCGCAAGACGCATATGTATTGGTATACTACGTTCGTCTGCCTGAGGGGGTCTCCTGATGGCGGTGAGGGGTTATTTTTCATGATAAGGTCTTGTGTTTTACGGTTTTTGTAGTATATTATAAGGTCCACTATCTTGCCTTCTTCAATGGGGAGGATGTTTTCCTTAATGATCTTCTTCATTGCCTTCTCCTCCTCGCGGTATTGAGAATGCATGAAGGCCTTATAATATATCGTGATGTTCTCGGTGGGGCGGGGTCGTGGGTCTTGTTCCTCGTTCGAGTACCATCTTTAGAGGGCGGTACACACTTCTCGATTGATGACTTATTGGAATATCCGTTATTCACGAGCATCTGTGAAGCTCTATCAAGCTCGAGGTGTGTGTCCTGCCAGGTAGAACAATGGGAGAGGGCCCTTTTCACAAAGGCCCTGACAGTAGTGTTCTTAAACCTGTCTGGACACTCGCTATCCCCGTTGAGGCACATTCTTAAATTAGTTTTCTTCGTGTAGACAGAAGTGCGGAGACCGTCTTCTAATCTTGTCGTTATGAGGACGTCGAGGAAGGGGAGCCGATCGTTGGTGCTAAACTCGACTGTATAGTTTAGCACGCTGCATTGCTGGAATCGGCGACGTAGGGCTTTTACCTCATCCTCGGTGTCGACTTGCACGAAGATATCGTCTATGTAACGGGCGTATTTGCGGGGGTGCTGGTTCTGGGCGAAGACCCTCTCTTCTACGGTGCCCATATAGAAGTTGGCAAAAAGGACTCCAAGTCCTTCACCCACCTCCGCCCAAGAGGATGTCTGAGGTTTATTCAGACGAAACGTCCGGAAAGAATAGAAAAGAATTAGAATTTAACATCAATTCTTATCTATAATAAACTCTTACGGGATATACCCCGAAGATTTGACACCCCAACTGAAATTTTTACCAATAAAATCCAATCGTTCTACCTAATTGAGATAAGTCAACCTTCGGTGCGTTGCTCACCAGTTTAAGCAACAATGATCAAAGCAATAATTAGAAAAATAGAGAAGAACCTGTATAAAATTAATGCAGCTGAGGCAGCAATTACTTTTAATAAAACATATTATTATTATTATTATCATTATATTATTATTATCATTATTTTTATTATTATTATTATTATTATTATTATTATTATTATTATTATTATTATTATTATTATTATTCAATGTTTATTCAGAAGATGAACCATATTCATACGGAACAAGCCCAATAAACGTTTTCATTATTGAGAAACAGTTTACATAAAATATCATATTTTTTGGAGGGCAAAACCACATAGAAGCCTTCTCCTTCATGTATTAGAAAGACGATAAAATATTTACTCATCAGTGAATTCAAGATGAATTTTAATCAAGTTTTTAGATGAAAAAAAAAAGAATGTTTATTTTTTTCCTTTTTCATTCATTACATCTTTTACCAATTTAGAACGAAACCTCCGATGTAAAAGGTTCAGTTTTTTTAAAAATACTCAATTTTCCGTAAAATACTCAACTTTCAATTAGTACTGGAACTGAGTTTTCATTCTACCAGGCAATTTCAAATTAAATGTAAACAATGGAATTATAAAAAATTTTATTGCTCAACTTTTACAGGAAGATAATTGGCCCGCTCTCTCTCTCTCTCTCTCTCTCTCTCTCTCTCTCAATAAGAATTAGAATATTAGGAACTTCTTTATAGATGAGGCATTAAGTGGTGGCCATGATTCCATCAAAGTTGGAGTTGTGTAACATTTTAGCTCAGAGAAAAAAGTTTTGGCCACTAATGGCCGCTGGTAACTGATACTGCAGTTACTTTATATTATATATATATATAGATATATATATATATATATATATATTATAATATATATATATATATATATAATTATTAATTAAATCCACAGTAGAAAAGTAAGTGACACTGGGGACTTGGAATCTTTTTACTGAAGCTACGTCAACAAGAATTTAAATCTCAATCCTGGATTGTCCCTTGATCCTTTTTTGCTTCAAGAACACGCCCCCCCCCCCCCCCCCACCCCCCTCAGATTACCAAACTGTATCCACTTGCCTCTTTCAGTTTTTGTAGATAAAGGGTCTGTCAAACTTCTATTACATTCATTGTGAATAAACTACGAAAGTTCCTGTTCCAAGTCCCGAGTTTCACTTACCTTTCTACCGTGGATTTATGGATATGCTCAAGTATGTGTTCCTCCGTCCTACATTGGATATATATATATATATATATATATATATATATATATATATATATATATATATATATATATATATATATATATATATATGTATATATATATATATATATAATATATATATATATATAATATATATATATATATATATTATATATCAATGGGGATATTGGTCCATGTACACTGAGGCGTCACTGCTATTATTACGAGCGTGTTGTTAACTTTCCATCAGATTATGCAAATAACCTCTAGAGCTGTGTGTACAGATACCGGATTTAAATAGTTACGTAAGGTGAGGTATGATGGGATCTTTTTTATTTTAGTCGTCATTTTCGAGAGAGAGAGAGAGAGAGAGAGAGAGAGAGAGAGAGAGAGAGAGAGTTTTCATTGACAGCGTTATGTTGCTACCACAAAGCACTGCGTTTATTTGTTTATATATAAATGAGTATATATATATATATATATATATATATATATATATATATATATATATAGTATATATATAGATCTATATAAGCAAACCCATTTAGTTAGCAAATAACATAATCGTGATTCTGAGAAGCAACATACGCTTTTCATAGATAAGCCTTACCATGCCTTTCTCTCACTCTGTCTCAGTCTCTCTCTCTCTCTCTCTCTCTCTCTCTCTCTCTCTCTCTCTGTGTCAACCCCACGTCTTGAGTAAACGAGAGCAATCTTCCAGATTAAACTCGTCTTAACGTCGATAGGGCGCCTCCCAGATGAGTCCACAGATCCAAGGGCGTCGCAACACACACACACAAACACACACACACACAGAGCGTCGGCGACGCGCGCCTCCCGCCAGTGGTGAGGTAAGAATTTATGGCTTTTAAAGACCGCCCTGTATTTTTCAATCATTCCGATGGATTCCGGAGGCTTCCGAGACCCGAGTCTCGATGCCCAAGCGGGCGATTGCGCTCTCTTTGTTCTGATTGAATTTCTGTCTCTCTCTCTCTCTCTCTCTCTCTGACTGGGATGCAAAGTGTTACTTAATACCAATCAGTCGAGAAGGTCATCTTGGGATTTGGAGTCATTGTTTTTCATTATTCTGAATCGGTGTGATTTTTTTTCCCTCGTTTGGGTTTCTTGCTTGTACGTGGATTTTTTTTATATATAATTATTTTGATGATTGTAATCGTAATTCGACGTTTCATTTTGTGCAATGATGATAATTTTGAATATTTCTATGTTAATTTTTTTTTTAAAATAATTATTTTGAATGTTTTTTTTTTAATGGTTCGGGTGTCTGTTCATCTATGTTAATCTTGTTGTCCATCTTACCTTAAACGACTGGGTTTACGATCTTTTCAGCTCTACTGCTGCAGCTAAAAAAAAAAAAAAAAAAAAACTAGACATGACCAAGAGAAAAACATGATCTGAGAAGCCGGTTTGGTATGTTGTCTTTTTGGTGACCGATAAATGGCATCAGCTGGAAGGCCTGTCATACTAAATACACACTCACCTACCCACGCGCGACTAAGGAGGCCTATGAAGTATACCATAAATACCATACATATTCCTTTCTTCAGTCATCCAAAATGCTAAATATTCCCTTCTGAAGTCCCCACAAAAGTCCAGATAGTCCTCACTCTCTCGCGTCCAGATCCCCAAGTCGCCCCGAAAGCAGACGCCAAGCAATCCAGAGAAAACAATCAGTCGTTGAGCCAGCGACCTGAAAATCCGACAATGGATGACAATGTCACCGCGCGGAGATATTTATCGAAATTTGGTGCCACTGCGGAAAATAACGCCAGTGGGGGAGAAAGAAGATTTGGGGGCGGGGGGTGGGGGGGTGGGGGGGCGGGGGAGTGGGCAAGTATAAAAAGATGCTTTATATACGCAGTGGAATATGTCGTTACTCAAAGGAAAGATGGAAAACTTATCGAAGGAGAAAGTCGAAGTGAAATGTTTTGTTTTGTATGTTGGTGGTATATTTGCTCATTTCTGTCGTCTTTTGTTTACTTCATTCCTCAGTTCGAAATGGAGTCGATGCAAGTTCTTTATACATAAAAGAGTTTTCTTAATACTGCTCTCATTATCGTCAATTACGAAAAGCAATAAAAAGACAAATTGAGGCTAAGAGTATAAGAAGTACAAGAATATATTTTCCGTATAACAAACACGGGCAAAATTTTCCTCTCTCTCTCTCTCTCTCTCTCTCTCTCTCTCTCTCTCTCCTCTCTCTCTCTCTCTCTATTTTCATTAAAAGATAATTTTCTATTCAGTTTCGGGGTCATGTAAGTATCCTGTTTGTCTATGATTATGTGCTTGTGCATGTGTAATTCAGAGAGAGAGAGAGAGAGAGAGAGAGAGAGAAGGCTGAAAAGAGTTCATACCTCAACATTTGAGCTCTGTATATATATATATATATATATATATATATATATATATATATATATATATATATATAATATATATATAATAGAGAGAGAGAGAGAGAGAGAGAGAGAGATAGAGAAGAGAAGCAACATATTACATATACGAGTTCATGCCTCAACAGTTTGAGCTCTGTATATATATATAATATATATATATATATATATACTATATATATATATATATATATATATATATATATATAGAGAGAGAGAGAGAGAGAGAGCAGAGAGAGAGAGAGAGAGAGAGAGAGAGAGAGAGAGAGCGGACCAGACCAAAAAAACGTCCTTATAAAGGAGATTTCTTGTTATAATTCCTTTCGTCTTTCCCAGCGTAACGGATTACTGCACGATTCGATGAAACGATAATCTACCCACGAGAAAGGGATTGCTTTTTTTTATTTTTTTGTAAGGATCAAGCGATATCTTTTTGTTGCCATGTAAGGGGAGGGGAGAAGGGGAAAATTAATTGAAACGTAAAAAAGAAGAAGCAAAAAAAACATAATCTCAAGCATTTATTTCCTGCATAAGAACGTGACAAGACATATCTGTTTCACAGACTAATTAAAAGAAATACTTAAAACTACCATACTAAAATACAAGTCAAAAGTAACCTAATATTCGTAATTAAAACAGCTGCTTTAAAGCCCTTTTTCTGAGCAGACATCTGTTGTTGTCTTGGGAGAGGTGTAGGTTACAACCCAGAATAAATTATGGGTGATTTGCATACAGGAAGAAGCTACCGATTATGCAAGCCTAATTGTTGCTTACTTAACATTATAAACGAGTTTGTTTTTCATATTACCAGTTATTCATAATTGGACTTTCCTCTTTCCACAACTTCTTGTCATGTTAATGATGCCTCAATTCATAGCTAATAAGATACCAATAACATAGTCCCCACTAATCATGGAATTCATATGTTTTATTTATCATGATTCATATCAATCTTGTCATCTGCGCTCCTTACGAATTACAAAAACACCTTTCCTTGTGCAAACGACTTATCTATTCTCTCTCTCTCTCTCTCTCTCTCTCTCTCTCTCACGACATTCATTTCCGGGTTTTCTTATTAGAATTCATAAAAGAATATGTAATTTTGCTCGAGACAGAGAGAGAGAGAGAGAGAGAGAGAGAGAGAGAGAGAGAGAGAGAGAGAGAGAGAGAGAGAGAGTTCTTCTTTTTCTTTGATGTCTGAGAACTGCGCGTCTGGAAAACTGGGAAATAATTAAACCTTAAATTGCTGCCGGAAAAGAAGAAGGAAAAACTAAATATCGAATTCCATGTTTCGGAGGAGGGGTTTAGCGGGTGGGCCTGTTGGGGGGGGAAGTAGGACAGGTGGGGTGAGGAAGGGGGCCGGGTGGGGGATTCGAGCCCCCTACTCTATGGACATCTTAAAAGAAAGGATGTATAACTTTCAAGTTTTTTTTATAAATGTTTTTATTCACTTCCATATTTGCTTTTTTTAAAATTCAAATTTAAAGTTGCTTACGTTTAGATGTTTTACTTACATTTTTTTTTATCAGAAGCAGGGAGGATATAAATTTATTTTTGAAGGTACTTAACGTCTTCGGTTATGGTAAATGATGTAGGAAGTTTGCACATATATTCCGTATCAATGGGTCGTAACTTTTTTTCGCAAGACATGTCGGTGTTATCTTATGCTGTGCTGATGTTTTTACCATCTCTCTCTCTCTCTCTTTCTCTCTCTCTCTCTCTCTCTCTCTCATTATATAATTTCAGAATAAGCTTATGTTAAATAATTTCCGAATAAGCTTATATCATATAGCTTTAGAATATGCTTATATTCAATCATTTCAGTATAAGCTTGTGTTAAATAATGTCAGAGTAAGCTTAAATTATATCATTGCTGATTAAGCTTATATTCAATAATTCCAGAATAAGCTTAGCTTATATTCAATAATTTCAGAATAAGCTTAAACTATATCTTTTCTGATTAAGCTTATATTACACAATTTCAGAATTAGCTTATATTATAACGTTTCAGACTAAGCTTGTATTTTATAATTTCAGAATAAGCTTAGATTTCATCATTTCAGAATCGGCTTATATTAGATAATTTCTGAATTAGCTTATATTATATAGTTTCAGATTAAGCTTCTATTGTTTAATTTCAGAATAAGCTTATATTATATAGTTTCAGACTAAGCTTGCCTAGTATAATTTCAGAATAAGCTTATATTAGATAATTTCAGAATAAGCTTATATTACATTATTTCAGAATAAACTTATATTAAATAATGTGAGAATAAGCTTACATTAGATAATTTCAGAATAAGCTTATGTTTTACAGAATTTTAGAATAAACTTATATTAGATAATGTGAGATTAAGCTTACATTAGACAATTTCAGAATCAGCTTATATTACATTATTTCAGAATAAACTTATATTAAATAATGTGAGGCTTATATTAGATATTTCAGAATAAACTTATATTAAATAATGTGAGAAAAAGTTTATATTAGATAATTTCAGAATAAACTTATATTAAATATTGTGAGAAAAATCTTATATTAGATAATTTCAGAATAAGCTCGTATTACATAATTTCAGAAAAGCTTATAAAACCTTTCGAGGAACAGAGGGGAATGATTACTGAAAATGAGAATAACCTGCATAAGTCTCTCTCAACATTCCATATTTTCCAACCCCAACAATCCTTTACAATGAAAGGTTCAAAACTACGATAAGATATAGTAGATTAAGCAAAAAAGTCACAGAGTAAATAAAAATGTAAATGAAATAATTGTTGGTAAATTTCCTGCATGAAATGGGAGACTGTGAACATACTCAAATTTAGAATTATATTTACTAGCAATTTACGAATCCTTACTAAAAGCATACTCCTTTGCCGCTTCATATAAGTGACTCGCTAGTATTTTTAAACTATTATGTCATTGATGTTTACCCTATAGTATTCTATTCCAAATGATAAGTCATATATATACAGAAATTATGTATGAAAGTAAATTCGTACGGTAACTAAAGCATGGTACACACTATGCCATCATGTATCAGCTACGTGATGCAGTAGTGGTGTTGAAAAAAATTAATAGCGGCCAAACTGTACTGCAACACTATTCACTTGTTCTCGCAATTCAGCTTTCAACGGCAGGATGTCTGCCGATGATGTACTTTGCCAGGAGAATCTACTGTGGGGTGTAGTTGCTCTGTGTGCTGCAAAAGAGAAACCTTTGAGGAAAAAACGTAGAACCTTGTGGTGTAAGCAATGGCTTTCTCGGCGACTTCTGAAGGGAAGCTTCTATGAAATATTTTTGGAGCTACAACGCGAAAATCCAACAGACTGAAAATCAAACAAGAATGCCAATCCTTGCATTTTATAAATTGTTGGGAAAAAATTGAACCATATATTTGTAAGCAGGACACAAGCTTTCGAGACAGCATATCACCAGGAGCTCGTTCTTGTAGCTGGAGGATCGTATGCAAGCCTCCAATAATCAACCAGGATTTCAAAACAGAGCCTCGGTCTAATCATCCACGAAACCTGTGAAGCCATCTATAATGTCCTCAGGGAGGATTATTTGAAAGTAAGGTTCAAATATAGGTACAAAGTACACAAATATTTTTTTATTATAGGAAACGCAGCTCATCAAAACACCATAACTTCGGAGCTCCAGACTTCTGTGATGCTTTGATTGCAAACATTTCCCTGTAGAATTGTGTCTTCTGGGTGTGCAGCTTTTTAGCAATGTCTTCATTCCGCAATGTACAGTTTACAAAACTCGATAACTCTGATTTTATGGTTTCCAAGCTTGCACTCCTGATGTTTCTCATCTTGTAATGCTTGCATTTGATGTTCCAAACAGATGGATGTTCCTTAAGCAATTCAATAAAAAGTAGCGTTAGTCCTTGTACTCTCAAGAGGTTTGGCGGGTGGTGGTGAGCGGACATCCTCCCCCTCTGAACGTTGGTGCATCACTGAGCTGCGCGATGAAATGGCTCGGCCCCAACAACACGTTGGTGATGCTGCTTCGTGTTGAAAAAACCGTTTTTCAACGCATCCATCTAACACTGCGAGCATCATGATGCATAGTCTACGGGCATAGCCAGCCCCGTTTCACCGGGCAGAACCAACTCCATTTCAGGGAATCCCTTCTCACCCCCACTCCCTTCGGAGGGGTGGGGGGAAGGTAGGATGAAACCCCATTATAAACCATCTTAGGGGTCCCCACTATAAATCGGCTAATTTTCATGCCCATCGGACCAGCCGTGATTGAATGACAGACGGACGGACAGACATAACGCCCATTATAGTATAGCAAGAATAGAAAACAAATAAACACCATAATATTCAAAACAGAGGAAAGAACAAATTGGCATGTACAATAACAAAATTAGCCCTTATTCTATATACCCACAAGGTCCAAATTTGAAAGCCTTGGGTTTGAACAATTTTAAAACGGGCAGTGAAAGGAAGAAAGGGGGCTTTAGTCTGAATGATGAAAAACAAAGAATAAATATATAGAAAATACAAATTCCTGCTACCTTCCCCATCGCAATATAACTGTATTATCTCTTGTAGACCCTTACCTCTTCCTCCTCACACACACACACACACACACAGGGAGAGAGAGAGAGAGAGAGAGAGACTCTAAAACCGTTTACAAGAGAGATTGCTTCGTCTCTGATCATCCAATTCCTTCAATTGTCTCTCGAGAATAAAAGTTGTTTCAGTGTTCCACTGTTTCGTAACAACGGATCTATGTTCGCTTTTCTCTTTCCTTCTCCCCTCCCCCACACGCCCCCCACCCCACGAGTGAGTCGTTTACCTAATTCTGGATTGGTGTCTTCGATCGACCTCGTGACACTCGATTCGTGATTACTATTTGAAAGAAGAAGAAGAGCCAATCCCTTTGTTTACGTTTTGGTATCTTACCTTTCGTGGACTTTTTTTCCAATTTCTGTATTTTTTCCGTTGGTTTCTGTGAATTAAGCCGTATTCTCTATGATCATCATTAACTTTGTCTTTTCCTTTCTTATTTAAGCGTAGGCAATTTTGGGAACAAAAGAAAAACAATAAAAAAAATGATGAACCGGCACCTCTCTCGATCAGACAATATTACGTTTCTTGCATAAACTTGCCAACATATCACAACCAGCTACGTATTTCTCATAAATCTACCAGATATCACAACCACCTGAAATTTGACCTGGCAACACTTTCGTATATAGCATAAATCTATCGGGTTGTCACAGCCAAACGAATTAAACGAATATAATTGCAAAAGTATTAACAATTATACCGAGAAGTGCAGATTAGTACACTGCCGTAATGATCTCAACTATCCCGTATAATTGAATTGCATGTTGATCAAATATCCAGTTCACGAGGAACTTTCATATTTAGTTCGTCTAAGTAATGACCTGTATCAACGACGAAATCAGTCGATTACGTAACAGCAGGGTGTGTTTAATGATCTAATATACTTGATTAATAACCTCATTTAAGCTTTCGAAAGAAGAAAGCATTCGTGTAAACTGCGTATGTTAATTATTGTAGGGTACTGATCTCAATATACCATTACAGTTATTTCATTTACTAATATGTATATAGGTATACGTTACATGAATCTAAATTAATAAAAAGTGACTTTATACATATTTTTTTCGACATTAAGCAGGTATGTGTACGACGCTATACTGCAAGGAATGCTCAACTAAACTATAGCTTTCTTTATCAGGTAAACTCACAAAATGACCAAGAATAGAAATATACTTCTATTATTCCTCATGTAAACAATTAAAGATTATAATTTCACAAAACGAGCTCTCAGACACAACAGAATCTAATTAAATTTAATGAGCATTCATTAAAGCAACCTGCCGTGAAAAATAAACTTGAATTTTTCATTTAGAGCGAATCTTAGTTAGCCGTTAATGAGAGAAATGTTTATCCAAAAGGATGATATCATACAGGGAATCAGGTGCCCATTATAATGAGTTCTGTATGGTTTCTTAGAATGTCTGTAATATTAAATTGATGTTACCTCTTCTCTGACTAAACTGACATTGTATACAACTGAGCTGCTAATTAAAGAAGTGAAAATGATCATATTTTATGTTTATATAGGAACAAAATTTTTGTATTATTATTAAACGGGTTATTTTTTTCTTGTGTATAATGTTAAATGAATATTATTTGTTCTGACCAATTAAAGAGATGACAACGTAAAGCATATTCATCAGTCATAATTCATGTTTATATAAGAAGAAAATACTTGTTTCATTAAAAAAATTTAAAGAACGAAGATGGGGCATTCGTTTACTTGCGTAATTCAGTAACTCGCCACCAGAGCGCAGCACCGCTCGCGCATGTGCAGATCCTCCCCCAGCCCGGCCGTCCACCCGAGCCCAGACTCCGAGGAACCGCGCAAGTTGAAATGTTTTGTGTTTGTGCTTCGATTTTTCCGTTGTTTATCTCCGTAATGGCGCTCTGTGCTGGTTACAGTCACGTAGAAAGACGAAGGAATTCCTCGTGAAGAGAAAATGCACAGGTAAAAGAAGTGATTTGAGTTTATTTATTTGTGACATTGTGGGGGTCACTGAATGGCTTCATAGCAGTAGTTATGCCTTCCCCGTTAACATGGCTTATATTTTCAGCGTATTATTATGACAATATAACTGAAATGTCTATTATAATTTCACTTTTATGATCAGAATGTCATTCATCTTACATATATTATAGTTATTTTTCTAAAATCTTGCTCGTTACGATAAATGTTTATAAGCGTAGGCCTATAGGAAGCAGTCTTTGCCAAGAAGACTTCGTCTTTTAAACATATGCATGATTTGTATTATGTCAGTCATTTTTGAATTCTTTGCAGTAGGTAGACCTACAGGATAATATTATCTATACCATTATCCTTATTTTTCTCTTTAGTTTTAAACGTAGAAAGGCAGAGTCAGGGTATTCGAAAAGGCTAAGGAGTATGCAGGCTTACGCTCTATAGGTAGCTGGTTGTGTTACCGAGACTCGTATTTTAAACATGTTACTGTATTTTGTCCGTCATTAAAGGTTCTTTACAGTAGGTAGGCTTATAGGATACTGTCTAAACCATCAATTTAAGTTATAGCCATTTGGAGGTACCTACCATTCGAGTCGTTTAACTAAATACAGGTTACCAAAAGTGGTTTCTCAACGAAATTCCAAAACGTCACACTCGGTGAGAGTATTTCAGGACGACGTCAACAAACCTTATAAAACTTCTTTTATTCATTTCAAAGTAAAAATACTTATATTTTTTATATATTGTAAGAAATTCTCCTATAATTTTTTACGCTTTCATCAACCAATGTGTTTCACAAATTGGTAATCGCGTTTGCTTAGACATGAGCATAGGTCTAGCTTAGGCTATCAAAAGGTCGTAGCCTAAGCTAGACTTATGCTCTCAACCTATTCGTTTGGTAAGGTGCTATACGTTATAGCCTACCACTTGAACCTTATTCCAAGTGCAATTTTATTTATTTATTTACAGATATTTTATGGAAATTGTCTTTACGAATTGTAACAAGGAAACGAATTATGGCCTAGCATGAGCTAGAGTGCTAGATCTGCGACCGAGGCTAAGCAAACGCTAGGCCTATGCGTACAGTCTCGTCAGGGTCATTGTTTTTTCCTTCTTTGAAGAACGATTTGATACCAAATAAGTCAACATTATTATATTATTATGAAATTGTATATTTAAAATTCTCTCTAAGCATCGTTCCCAAGCCTCAGAATAAAAAGTAATTAGTTTTGCAAGACGCTTTCTAGTATTTGAGATATGTACTGATTTAGTTGCCAATTTCTTTACTTAAAGTACAATAAACCTCAAAGCAGTAATCTTTCGAAATGTATTTTATAGTAATGATTAATCTACCTGTAATAAAATTAAAAGTTCTTATAATATTTGTATATGATGGGAAAAAGCAATGCGTTACCTTAATGTTTCGTCACCACAGTGTCTGGTTGGTTCGATAAAGCTCATGAATGATGTAGGTTTATTCGTTTCTGGCCCGATGCGTTTATTTATATAAAACTTTTTGGTGTCTACGTTATCGCCATTAGGAAGGGAATTTATGAAAATTGAATCAATATTTCTTTAAACCTCAATGAAAAGATTCAGAGAAGGGATTTGAAGGTGCTATACATCAACCTAGGTATCATTAGGCCTAGTGCACGATTTCTTATTTATGCTGAACGTGAGGGAGGCTTATAATCTTCAACGCAGTCCAAAAAACCAATAAATTTATGCAATAATATAAATGAAAATTGAAATATCACAGACACTTGAAAATTTTGTTAAGAAAATTCGGAACGTGGTTTGAAGGAGCTAACTTTGGGTAGTACCTCTAGGTCTAGTGCACCATTTCTCATTCAGGCAGAACGCAAATGGAACGTATAATCTTCACCTTCGTCCACAAAACCAAGAAAATCATATAATTTTATGAATAATAATTGCAATAAATATATCATAATATGATTAGCAACTTTAATATCAAAGGCAATTATCCATGCAGGCGAACATTATGACCTAACAAAGTAAACAAGATGAAACCAGATGCATCCCAGGTGATCTAATTATTACCACCTGAGCATCATCTCATCTCACCAGCATCCTTGATTAGGGCACCTTACGCCCACAACCCCTGCATATTCATTGATCAATGAATATGAGGTCACGCTACTAAAGATTTTTCGGGAAATTAAGATGTGTGTGTGTGAGAGAGAGAGATAGGAGGGGTATAGAGATAGAGAGAGACTGCAACATTAATGAATATGTGGTCACCGCGTTTCATCACAAAAACCAAAAAAATCTTTTAAATATTTTTCTTCGTCACGGATATCATTTAGGTTCATACTAAGCCTATACCATTACATTATTTAAAAGTAAGATTACTTTATAATATTTCAGAATGAGCTTGCATGATAGGAGTTCAGAAGAAGCTTATAAAATCTGTTTAGAAATAAAATTATAAGTTTTTCTTTGCACTAAAGAGGGCCCTTTCATAAACGATAAAGGAGTAGGCCTTCTACCTGCGGTTAATTAATCCATCCTATCTCAGATACCTCCGGAGGTAAAGTCAACGTGAGTTACGTCCCCCAAATTGAAGGCTGAAACTCTCTCTCTCTCTCTCTCTCTCTCTCTCCCTCTCTCTCTCTCTCCCTTTCAGGTTAAACCAAAGGCCTTTTGTCTATTGTGGCTTCCGACATGGAAGAGCAATTAGAGTTGCGCGGCTTGTTCTCTCATACAATCCAGGCAGTTATATCCAGACATCTTGAATCACGGACTGGTCTGGAAGATGATAACCCTTTTTTTCCTTTACTTATTTGTTTCATGCACTATTTTAGCGCCTTGTAAGCACGTTTACTGTAATTTTAAGTCTAATTTGAATACGTTAACATAAAATAAAATCGCGTCAACAGCCCTTTTCAATTGCATTAAAATGTAAAGGAAAAAGAGTTATTTCCCGTGGTCTGACCCTTTTTATTTGCTTATTTGATGTTGTATGGATTATCTTAGTGCCTAGTAAGCTAATCTGCAGTAATTATGGCTTTAATTTGAACATGTGAATATGAAATAAGTCGTGCAAACCGTCGTTTTCAAGCGCACTTAAAAATAAAAGAATTATTTCCTGTTGGTCTGGAAGATGGTTACACACTTCCATTTATTTGCTAGTTTTATGGACATCTAAGTGTCTAGTAAGCAAATCTGCTGTGATTTTGGTTTTGAATTGAATACGTGAATATTAAAAAAAAAAAATTGCATTTACAACCATTTCATCAACATTTAAAAATAAGATAATTGTGTCTTGTCCAGTTACAGACCAGGGACAAGCTGACAGCATGAAATTTTAAATCCCTTCACTAAAGTATATGAAGTGAACATTTTTTCTTTTAAATCATTATAAAACTGATTTCATACATATCTTATATTTACCGAAAATATATTGTGGCAAGCGTTACACGCATCATAGTATCAATGTTAGACTCTAAACTTTTTAGAAAATTTTATCTTATACGCTTCACAAATCTCTGGTAGTTTTAATTTTATTTCATTATAGCCAAGTTTTAATGGCTTATCATAGAAATACTCTACACGTACTGGAAAAACACTGATATACTATGAAAACGTAGCTGAATCTACCAGTTTACAAAGTATTACTCCATATCCTCTTTTTCCTTACAGAAAAAGGCAAAAAATGCAAATTAACCCAACTCATAATGAATGCATATGTAAATGGATACGGGATTTTAAGTCAAAGGGAACACTTAGTGGATAATTGGCCGTCCTAATTGAGGTAAAAGCCAAATCCCATTATAAGCTTCCTCTCTCTCTCTCTCTCTCTCTCTCTCTCTCTCTCTCTCTCTCTCTCTCTTCTCTCTCTCTCTCTCTTTCCATAACTGTTTTGTCAACGTTAATTTTATAAAGCTTGCATGTTCGTAATGGGTAAGGCTTTTTTTAATGATGTTCATGGAATGTTTTTTTAATATCTTTTTGAGCTTTTTTTTATTCCTTAAAAGGGATTTGCCAAGAATTTTACTGTCTACTTCATAGTAAAAATGGTGTTTCTCTTACTCATCCATTGTTTATTTCTCTGCTTTGCAAGCATTATTCTCATATAGTTAAGCTCAAAGCTTTAGATTATATATATATATTATATATATATATATATAATATATATATATATATATATATAATATATATATATAAGACTATATTTTATATATATAGACTATGTATATATATATATATCTATATATATATATCTATATATATATATATATATATATATATATATATACTATATATTATAGTCTAAAGCTAAGAGCTTAACTATATGAGAATGATGCTTGCAAAGCAGAGAAATAAACAATGGATGAGTAAGAGAAACACCATTTTTGCTATGAAGTAGACTGTAAAATTCTTGGCAAATCCCTTTTAAGGAATTTGCCAAGTATATATATATATATATATATATATATATATATATATATATATATATATATGTGTGTGTGTGTGTGTGTGTGTATATATATATATATGAATAATTATCACATCACCGTGATTCATATAAATCATTCGAGCTACAAATGTCCTTTAATATCTAATTCGCTCTACCTCGGAATTGATATATTTTTATATATATCACATGAGGGACGAAATTATTATCAACTAAAATTCCCTTCCCCTTCGGTACATATATGGAAATATATCAATTCCGAGGTAGAGCGAATTAGAATATTAAAGGACATTTGTAGCTCGAATGATATATATATATATATATATATATATATATATATATATATATATATATATATATATATGTGTGTGTGTGTGTGTGTGTGTGTGTGTGTGTGTGTGTGTCTGTGAATGAATAGATAACTTATAAGATATAATTCATTTTGAGTATCACCTATTCTATTCTATTCAAGAAACCACTTAACTTCAAAACAGCCTCGCCCCCAAAAGATATCTGGACAGTCTATGGCTCCCTGTCTCTTGTCTTCTGTATTCAAGAGAGAAAATTCTTTTTGAAATCTCTCTACGAAAAAGGAGTCTCAGCCACCAAAGATTTATATGAGAGAAACGAAGCTGGAATCTCAAAATTTCTTTTGGGGTGTTTGGTGTTATCTATGTCAGGTCATTCCTTAGGTGACAGAGGACAGTTTCTGACCATCTGGGTTTATTGCCGTTTCTAGTGTGTGTGTGTGTGTGTATGAGTGTGTGGGCTGGTTGGTTATTTTAAAATATTGATCTTTTATTCTTCCATGGATGACAGTTTTCAAAGGCGTGAATTATATTTCTTTAAGTAACAAGTGTGTGTGTTTGTATATATGTGTGTGTGTGGACAAGTTGGTAATCTTCAAATCTTCAAAAATTCATTCCTCCATTGATGACTCAGTGTCCAAGGCAAAAAGTTAATTATGAAGATCCTAAATATACTTTTTAGATTCGTTAAAACTGAACCCCAAGCACTTAGATAAGATGACCTATTCTAGCTGTGTGTGTGTGTGTGTAGATGGATTGGTAATCTTAAAACATTTAAATTTTATTCCTCCATGGATGATACAGTGTTCAAAGCCATGAGGAATGTTTTATTGAGAGACAAACGACAGTTCCTTACCATAATTTTTCATTACTATTGTTAGTGTGTATGCAAGTAGACGGGTTGATCATTTTTCAAAGAAGTTTTAAAGATGATCTCTCCTAGTTGTGTGGAACAGAATCCAATGTAAGTCCAAGGCCTTCATACATTAGCCTTAAGATCAAACAGTGCTGCCATTAAATACCAAACAATATGATACAATGGGACGGTAAAGAGAGAGAGAGAGAGAGAGAGAGAGAGAGAGAGAGAGATAGTCTCAACTCGCCACGATGCAAGAGATCCAATTCTTGAAATCATCGACCCACCCTCATTAGTCATAATTCCCAAGGTGCTACCATTGCCATATTTTATCAGAATGGTGTTCATTATCACTCATCACGTAGCACTCCCCTCTTCTCTCTCTCTCTCTCTCTCCTTGATGAGTTCCCCTACTTTACTTATGAGGGGAATTATTCACTGAGTTTCTATGTATCTTAATTTCTCTCCTTATCTAATTTCTCAGTTGAAGTTAATGACGCCTTTTTGGTGCTAAAGTTTGAATTGTCACGGTTGATGGAGCTTCAGAGAAGCTTCTGTTAGGAAAAGCTGTCTTGAGCAGACGATGATCACTTTAGCTTTATTCAAAATGAGTGTTTGCTAGAAAAATAATTAATAAGTTTGAAATGATTTTCAGTGTGAAACAAATTCAAAAATGTTTAAGAGAAAAAGTTGTGTTTTTATGGTTTTAAATTACCACCATTTAAAGATCAAATCATTGCATCATTCATGTTTATTGTTTTTCAAACTTCTCATATATTCTGGTGGGAATTCATTATACCTTTTACATATAGTTGAGTGAGGTAGCCAGTAGCATTTCCAAAAACTTTGCGCATAGAGGCTAGTTCACTACTGATATATGACGTCCCATGATTAGAGGAAAATTATTATTCATGGAAATTTTACTAAAATCTATTTATAATTAGATGCATAAGCAAGTCTCGATAAAATGTGAAGTCGTTTGCATGGCTAGATATTTTTCTTCCTAAAGCTAAAATTTCATTAAGTGATTCGTTTCGTGACGAAAGGGAAAATCGATATTGCCATCTGGTATTCTCGCTCTATAGCCCCAAAAGCATTTCGGATTTTAAATTTACTCCTATAAACTTACACTCACATTTGTTCAGGCATAATACAGAAATGTTTCTTTTTTGGTTCTCTTGGCTGAAGTGCTCTTAAACAATTATCACTTATATAATTGACAAAGGATCAGTCAGTTTCACTTCGCTTCGCTTTATTTCTGTTTTCATTTGTTTTGAATTTTTTTCTCAAATATATTCTTTAATTAATATTTTTTGGGGGGTTGGGGATATTGACTCGAATTTCAACCAGTCGGATTTTTGTCTTTTCTCTTATGACTTTATAACTGCATAGTTGTCTTTTCATTTTGGAAATAGAGAGACAGACAGAGAGAAAGGTGGGTGAAGGGAGACATATATATATATATATATATATATATTATATATATATATATATATATATATATATGTGTGTGTGTGTATATGTATATATATATATATATATATATATATATATATATATATATATATATATTATATATAGAAGTATGAATGATTAGACAAACCTTCTTGCAATTATTTCTCTTTAAACATATTACCACCCACCTCATCAATAATAATAATAATAATAATAATAATAATAATAATAATAATAATAATAATAACAGCATTAGCAGTATCTATAAACATTATGAATTTCCTTCGAGCCCATGATAATCAGAGAGACAGTCCTTTGGGTTAATGGCGCGTGAAAAAGATGAGGACCATTAATATCGACGACGAAAAAACACCTTCCCTCCCCCATCCCCCGACCCCCTCTCCAGATGGAGGTGATCCCCTGTCGAACGCGGAATTCCAGGAATCCCCTGATTTTATCTCCTGCGGTCTAAGAAAAGGTTGATGCTTAAATTTTGTTTCACTTTCGAGTTCCTTCTCTCATATTTTTTCTTTTTCTCTTTCATTTGACGTCTTATTCATGTACTCTTAGATTGTACACATTACTGTGCCTGGGATAGTACTACTGTCTTGTTCCTTTCTCTTTCAGTTCCTCCTCTCATCATTTTTACTATCATTTTTTTCGCTTTGTTTCTCTAGATGATATTGTGAACCGTGAAACCATGCAAATACTATGCCTGGGATAGTAATTGCTTCTTTCCTGTCTTCTCTCTTTCAACTGAAAACCCTTATGGACTGAATGAATGGACTATATAAGCCCAAGAGGGCTCGAACGGGAACTCAAGCCTGGAGAGAGAGAGAGAGAGAGACAGAGAGAGAGAGAGAGAATTTATAGGAAAGGGTGATGAGTCAATGAACACGAAGGAATAGATCATATGTCTGTGTACAATACCTATATATGTGTAAGTGTTTACATAATAAAAATATGGAATGTTAGTCCATATATATAAAAGACTAAAACTAAAGAGGTCAACCAGATTGCTTGCAGGAATGTGATCAGACTAGAGACGCTAAAGATGACGTATACAATAAAAGTAGGCTAAGTTGACATGCCGTCACCTGTAGTCATTCAATTGTTTATAAACTTTAGTCCAAGCTTCCTGCTTGAGACAAACACCGTGACCTATAGCTCAAGCGGCCTACGTGATTAATAACTATGTCATCTGATTGTATGTTCGTATGTTCGAGCTACTGTCTGCTCCTTTATGACTTGTAACCGAGATGGTAGTAGGGCAGAAGAGAGTTAGCTATCGTCATTAGAAGACCTGTACCTCTTTACCTAAGCTTTATCATGTAGAGAGAATAGAATTAGCCATCATCATTGGCAGAAGCGATCAAGCTATCGTCATTAGAAGACTTGTACAATCATACCTGATCTTCACCATGTAAATTCAGAGAATATAAGTATTTTTGTACTTCGTGGTTTCTACTAGATCCTCACCTAATCACCGACTCATCATGAGTTTAACACATCGTCGTAATAACCAAGAAGATAATACCGACTTCGTAAGTGATCTACAAACCCCAAGACACTCCCATGAATATGGAAGTGCAATACCAACCGACTTAGCGTAAGATTATCGCAAGTCTAACATTACCTCATAGGGCGCCTTATTATACAAGGCAACAGCCCTAAAAGTGGTGGCAGCGGTATTTGGATGTCGTCTGAATTTACTTTGCCCTTGTGACAAATATAATTTCACTTGCAGGCTGATTAATGGAACCTGGTTACAGTATCCTGCAGTACGAGAGTTTCACATCGCAACTTCAAAAAATCGTTCGTTGCTGCGGACGACGGCAGTCGAGTAACAACCGCCTACAATGTGAAAGGAATAAGCACCATCATGGACTTCTTCGACCGACACCGTATCTCATCGTTAATCTCGTTTTAATGCGGAATGCTCCGGCGGCTGTCGGAAATCGACTACAAAAAGGGACATACTTCCGACAATTACGACCCGAAGGATATTCAACTCTACGTTGCTGGCGAAGGACTCGTGCTGGGGATGATTTTATTCATCGCGAACGTATTCGTGTGGCTTAGGATGCAGAGAACAAGTATGAGCGCAAAATAGAACGTTGGACCCCGCCCAGGCAAATTTTCCCCTTGTTTTAACCATTTGAAATTGGCCGTTTCATTTGGCTATAGGTGGTTGTCTGGAACTGTGTAATGGACGAAAAGTTGTTCGAACGCTGGTTAAATGTGAAGTAGTATAACCTCGGTCATGTATCCTATATATAAAGTATCATGTATCCTATATATAAATGATCATAAATAACAGAATCGAAATATATTTTTGCGTGTACGCAATAGGAATCTATTATATAAATGATCATAAATAACAAAATCTAAATATATCTTTGCGTGTATGCAATGGGAATCTATTTAAAGTGCACATATATTAATCATAATTATATGAATCCATATACATATGTATAAATAAATCAGGTAGCCTATAATCAATCGGTTACCTTTTATCTTACCAATATCTGCAGTTATATATGAGTTAGTATATGGATAAATGAATCAGATATATAACAGTTAGCATAAAAATCAACGAATCAATCAGCATAAACATTAATAATTTTATCAATTCATATATGAAATTTTTATCAGTTAAAATATGATTTTTATCATGTTAATCTTTGTTCTATGTAATTATCAGAGTACATTAGTATTTTCTGTAGCATATGTATCTTAATGAGATGAAGTGAAAAACTGTATCAGTATATATCACGTGATCACTATTATTTACGAATATTATATGCATATTATGTCTAATGTCTAATATTTTATTACTTGAATCTGTATTTGTGTACACCATGAATTTTTTTTACTTATAAGTACTTTCTATGTTCACATAGTGTCTGTAACACACTCCTATAAGTCAAATGCAAGTCAAGTTTGGGTAATATTCAGTAGTTGGTTTTGGTAGCTGACCGAGCTAATGTAAGTGTTTACATAATAAAAATATGGAATGTTAGTCCATATATATAAAAGACTAAAACTAAAGAGGTCAACCAGATTGCTTGCAGGAATGTGATCAGACTAGAGACGCTAAAGATGACGTATACAATAAAAGTAGGCTAAGTTGACATGCCTTCACCTGTAGTCATTCAATTGTTTATAAACTTTAGTCCAAGCTTCCTGCTTGAGACAAACACCGTGACCTATAGCTCAAGCGGCCTACGTGATTAATAACTATGTCATCTGATTGTATGTTCGTATGTTCGAGCTACTGTCTGCTCCTTTATGACTTGTAACCGAGATGGTAGTAGGGCAGAAGAGAGTTAGCTATCATCATTAGAAGACCTGTACCTCTTTACCTAAGCTTTATCATGTAGAGAGAATAGAATTAGCCATCATCATTGGCAGAAGCGATCAAGCTATCGTCATTAGAAGACTTGTACAATCATACCTGATCATCACCATGTAAATTCAGAGAATATAAGTATTTTTGTACTTCGTGGTTTCTACTAGATCCTCACCTAATCACCGACTCATCATGAGTTTAACACATCGTCGTAATAACCAAAAAGATAATACCGACTTCGCAAGTGATCTACAAACCCCAAGACACTCCCATGAATATGGAAGTACAATACCAACCGACTTAGCGTAAGATTATCGCAAGTCTAACATTACCTCATAGGGCGCCTTATTATACAAGGCAACAGCCCTAAAATATGTGCATAGAGATATGAAGCACATTATTAAAAAGGTCCTTTTGAAAAGCGTCGAATGAAAGTCGATATTATTCATAAGAACGAATGATTTCTATATGTTTTATTAATCTCTCCTTTGGTTATAAGAGTCTGTACCTTAAGTATATTTCCCCACCAAAACGACTCATTTGCTGCAAATGAATTCAAATGCATTCTTCCCTCATCGTTGCTTCTAATCTCTGCAAAAGAACGCGACTACAAATCGAGATAAGATGTAAAAAAAAAAACTAGATTCATATAAAGAAAACACAACTTGATCTGCAAATGAGCACAGTTAAGAGAAGGAGATAAGTAACGCAAAATAAATGATTTGGAATATAAGTCGAAAGTTATATAACCTTACCCAACAATCTTATCAGTCCATCTACGTACCTATTCTCGTTTCAAGAGAAAATTTGCTAGCCTGGAAATAAATCTAGATTTAGAATATAAGAAAACAAAAAGAGATGGCTTTACCCAATTATCGATCAGTCCATCTCCATCTACAGTAACGTATTCTTCATACTGAATAGGGAAATTTACCAACCTGACGTACCATCATCATTTGTCGTATTAACGGGGCAAATTAGTTCGGGGAAACTGATCGCTGTGAAATAGATTATTGGGAATATGCCAATATACGAGAGAAAAATATGGTTACCATTGTTTCATTAATTGCTTTTTAAACTGAGGGGGCTGCTTTATAATTGATATCGATTGAGAGAGAGCGAGAGATAGAGGCTGGTTATAATCAGGTTATAACCTAATTGCTTGGAATGGCGAGCAGCTAATCAAGTGTTATAGAATATATATATATATATATATATATATAATATATATATATATTATATATATATATATATATATATATAGTCCATAGTTGTTTTACTAGAAGGCAACAGGTTAAAACATGAGCTTGTGTAAAATAATTACTATTTACGATCATTCAAACCCCGTTGCTGAATAATCAATGCTGTTATGCAACGTAAAAACACCAAACAAACAATCATTCAAGCAATATCGTGAATAATCTACACATGGAAATTTTAGCATCATTTATATCTCAATAACGTAAATTAAGTATGGACATTTCATTTATAATGAAGAAGGAATATATAACATAAATGGTGATGTAAATGTGTTAGGTTATATCATATAAAAAGATCTCCCCTTGGGGATATGCCTTAGATCCTATATGGTGATCGCTTGATACACCACATAAACGAAAATCTTTAATTCAATTTCAACTCTTTAAGTATAATTTCCAAGATATACGCGATTTTTTAGTTTTTCGTCGATTCTCGTATGTAAGATTTCATATTATAATAAACATAAATGGAAAGGATAAAATCTTATTAATCCGATCATTTAGTCAGTTTCTGTGACGAATCTCTGAATTTTAAAGTCATAATGGAATAACGAGTTACTAAGAACTTTTTTCGTCAGCGTGGTGCACTGCAGGCATTACCCAAGTTTCTTTGCGGCGTCCCTTCGGCCCCTAGCTGCAACCCTTTTCATTCCTATTACTGTACCTCCTTTCATAGTTTCTTTCTTCCATCTCACTTTCCACCCTCTCCTAACAATTGTTTGATAATGTAGCTCCGAGGTTTTCCTCCTGTTACACCTTTCAAACCTTTTCACTCTCAACTTTCCTTTCAACGCTGAATGATCTCATAGGTCCCAGCGCTTGGCCTTTGTTCTAAATTTTTACATTTAATTCTATTCCATTATATTTTTCGATTCACAGTAATGCTTAGTAATTGATTTTTTTATACTTCATATCAATTTACAGACAAATTTCAGTTAAATCTGAAGGATTTTCCAGCCTGAGTTGAACGTACAGTAATACAAACAGGTTTTTATTTTTATTTATTTATTGATTAATTGATTGATTGATTTATTTATTTATTGCATTTTCTGTCACTTTTCAGCGACATGTCTAATCAAATTAGAAAGGTTTTCAACCTGAGTTGTACCAGAACTCTCATCTCGGACCCAATTTAAACTTATAAATTTCGTAAAAAAAAAAAAAAAAAAAAAAAAAAATTCGGTTCCCATCAATAAAACCCAAAGGTTAGAGACAATAACACCAATCGCTTAAACTTAGAGTAAAAATTGTCAGCTGATATTTCCGAGCAAATTATTTGGATAAACAATTAGCGTTTAATTGGAGTTTCTATGCCACTCACAAGCAGATCGTAAAAACATACCTACCCTTGTTATTTACACATGAAAAGCTTCCTGGTAATGGAGAGAGAGTTTCTCTCTCTCTCTCTCTCTCTCTCTCTCTCTCTCTCTCTCTCTCTCTCTCTCTACGTTGCTTGGTTTCCGGAACAAGGAACCATATCAATTATGTAATTAACGTTGAACGATGGATAATCACGGGAGTGTGATTTTCTTTTCAAAAAGTAGTTATAGGAAATTACGATGATTTTTGGTTATCCTTGCCAAGGGTATGTTTAAGTTACCGAAAGTAGCTGGGTCTCTCTCTCTCTCTCTCTCTCTCTCTCTCTCTCTCTCTCTCTCTGGGCTTTTGCCCCTCTCTCTCTACCTTTTTTGGACTGAAAGACATTTGTGGATTTTGTATTATATATATGTGTGTGTGTATGTGTGCGCGCGCGCGCGTGTGTGCAGAGAGAGAGAGAGAAGAGCGGGGGAGAGAGAGAGATATGTCAAAACATTTTAAACCATGACATAGTGTGGTATTCATACCCTTACAATAAGCTCTGAAGTTCATCATAATTCATGCCACATATGACAAAAAAATCTGCCCAATATTGACAGAATTCGAAAAGACTAAAGAATGTTATTTGCCAACGTCCATTTTATTAAAAAAATTTTTATATATATTCCAACTTACTTTCGCTGCCACACACACATTCAAGCATTAATTTTTTCTTTGCTATTTAGTCTATTCATTCAGTTAACCAAATTACCAGGCTATCAGGGGCTATTATCCTGAGACAAAGGGACTTGATAATATCCTGAATGTCAATGAGAAGGACTCTCGCGACAACAGGGCTTCTGTCCTTTGAATCTCGACTCGAGGTTGATCTTTTTTTTTTTTTTTTTTTAAATAAGGATATGATGCTTTGGACTTTGAGACTCATTTTGAGCCTAGAATAAGAATTCAGTTTGTATATATCGCCGTGGTTCTTGAATTGAAGGGGATTAATGGAGATTTATTAATCATATAATAATAATATTCATCATCATCATCATCAATTTTATTATTATTTTTATTATCAAGCAACAATTATAAATAGTAGCATTAGTAAGGATAATGTTAACCTTGTACAAAAATATATATTTTTAACACTGTTGTGGCTTTTAATTGTCAATGATTATATCAGTAATGATATTGACAGTATAACAATAATAATAAACTAAAATGTAGAAATAAAGGTATCATTATTATTATTATTAGTATTATTATTATCATTATTATTATAAAGCAACTACAACAACAACAACAACAACAACAATAATAATAATAATAATAATAATAATAATAATAATAATAATAATAATAATAATCATATAATCATCATAATGGGCGTAATGTCTGTCTGTCTGTCTGTGTCTGTCATTCAACCACGGCCAAACGGCTGGTCATATGGGCATGAAACTTGGCAGGGTTATGGTGGGGACCCCTAAGATGGTTTGTAATGGGGTTTCATCGAACCTACCCCACTCCTTTGTAGGGGGTGGGGGTGAGAAGGGATTCCCTGAAACGGGGCTATTTCTTGCCGTGAAACGAGGCTGGTTATTCCCGTAGACTTAGTTACTTTACGATTTTTCATACATATTTTCTGTACAACTTCCCCGGAGAAAGTCGCGAATATTTCAGCTCTGACACAATAGAAGATGAAAATTATCATCAATATCCGCAAGATTTTTTGAATAACTTAAATCCATCGGGACTTCCAGTGCACAAAATAACGTTGAAGAAGTACTGCCTGGTAATGTTGCTTCGGAATTTCGATCCTGCCAATGGACATTGCAACGGAAAGAGGTACACCGTTATGGAGCTAAACTCCCACGTCATAGAAGCAGTGATAGCAACGGGCCCTCACACTGGCAAACGTCTGTTCATCCCCTGGATTCCTCTGATGCCTTCGGACAACCAGTTTCCATTCCAGTTACGGCGCAGGCAGTTTCCCATCAAGCTGGCCTTCTCATTCACTGCAAACAAGTCGCAGGGCCAGACTTTGGATCGTGTTGGTGTGTTTCTGCCATCACCCATGTTCACGCATGGCCAACTGTATGTGGTGATGAGCAGAGCAACTGACTCTGCCAACTTGAAATTAAGTTGTGGACAAATTGATAATATTGTGTGCAAAGAGGTTCTGTAGTAGGTATGTATAAAAATCGCACTTATTTTAATATTGCTGAACAAATAGTACATATAAATTTTTCACTTCTGCACCCGTATTTTATCACCCATCGTAGATGGGTCAGTTTGCTAATAATAATAATAATAATAATAATAATAATAAAGAAGGAAACTGAAGGAATGATAACAGCGGCACAAGATCAGGCCCTAAGAACCAGATATGTTCAAAGAACGATAGAAGGAAATAACATCTCTCCCATATGTAGGAAGTGCAATACAAAAAATGAAACCATAAACCACATAGCAAGCAAATGCCCAGCACTTGCACAGAACCAGTACAAAAAGAGGCATGATTCAGTAGTAAAAGCCCTCAACTGGAGCCTGTGCAAGAAACATAGCTACCTTGCAGTAATAAGTGGTACGAGCACCAACCTGAGGGAGTGATAGAAAACGATCAAGCAAAGATCCTCTGGGACTTTGGTATCAGAACAGATAGGGTGATACGTGCAAATAGACCAGACGTGACGTTGATTGACAAAGTCAAGAAGAAAGTATCACTCATTGATGTCGCAATACCATGGGACACCAGAGTTGAAGAGAAAGAGAGGGAAAAAATGGATAAATATCAAGATCTGAAAATAGAAATAAGAAGGATATGGGATATGCCAGTGGAAATTGTACCCATAATCATAGGAGCACTAGTCACGATCCCAAGATCCCTGAAAAGGAATCTAGAAAAACTAGAAGCTGAAGTAGCTCCAGGACTCATGCAGAAGAGTGTGATCCTAGAAACGGCACACATAGAAAGGAATGTGATGGACTCCTAAGGAGGCAGGATGCAACCCGGAACCCCACACTATAAATACCACCCAGTCGAATTGGAGGACTGTGATAGAGCACAAAAAGAAAAAAAAAATTAATAATAATAAAAATTACAATAATAATAATGCATTTATTTCCACATTTTAGTTTACAAGGCACTAGTGGACTGAATCACTTAGCCTATTTAATTTAAATGCAAAATTTTGGAGATTAAGGCCTTTATCGTAATAATTTTACGAAAATGGAAATGTCAACATCTAAAACTAAATAGTGGCACTTGGCTATTGAATGCCCAGCACAAATCTGACCTTAAAACTGATCATGGGAACCATATTTCTAGATTACTGGACACGAATAAAGCCAAGATTGTTTGCCAAATGGAGACATATGGCCTGTGTCGAAGTCATCTTTTTCCCTTGACAATTTAGAGAGAGAGAGAGGAGATGTTGAGAGGTAATGGTGGTTTCTTTTTTGTAACTGTTACTAACTGACAAAGCTGAACGTATGGTTTATAAAAATATACATTCTATTAAAGAGCTAGATAGATAGATAAAGAGAGAGAGAGAGAGAGAGAGAGAGAGAGAGAGAAAGAAAGTATCTCAGAAAGTGATGGTAGTTTTTTTTATCTACCAGTTACTAATTAATAAAGCTGGAGTTTACAAGGTATATAAAAAAAATATTCTACCTGGAAAAAATCAGCACAGGGTGTCAGTACTTTTAGGTCCCTGGTAAAGCTCGCCGCTTCGTTAACTCTCGGCGATATGACAAAAATGCAAAGAGAGAGAGAGAGAGAGAGAGAAAGAGAGTTAAAAATTATTACTAATTAACGGCACAAGGGACTTTCTCCTTTCACCTACTTTTATCTCGTTTGTAATGAAGGCGAATCCTCAGTCTTTTGTAAAAAACAGAAGCTAAGTTAAAAAAAAAAAAAGTTTTTCGGTACTAAAACAAAAAGACGTTTTACATTTGATTATTCTCGCTTACTCGGTGAGTAAGCCTGCAAACTACTTTGCTGTTGTTGTTGTTGTTAGAAGGATAGGAAAGCCTAAAAATGTCTGAAAAAGGTGTTTCGCGTTGAGTTAAAGATACAGGAGTTTTAGGAATGGATATTTATAAATTATTTATTAGATAGAAAATGTGAGAAAATAAATAATTTGTATGTTAAACAGGACAGCAAAATTATTTCTGATAAAATATGGCGTATTTATTTTCATTTTCGTTGGTGAAACAACGCTCTATCTGGTATACAATAATGAACAGACTCCCTAAGGTGTTTGGTTAGATTTGAGATGGGCAGTGACAGTTTGAATATTTGTAATATAAACAAGGAGTAGAATGCACAAAACTTTGTTATATTAAATGGCAATTAATGCCGGACATACGTTTGGTTTTTTAGTCCAATATAAAGTTGTAAGACATAATTTTAAAGTCACTTATATATTTAATAGATGAAGCCTAATGAATAAAAAGTAACTGTGTTATTATCAATAGGAGAGAGACCAAATAATAAGCTTTTGTAAGCAAAAGCACTGGATGTTCAGAAGAATTGTTTTATTTACTATAATTACAAGAACAATTTGGAAAAAGTTATAAGTTTTAATATCGTTAAAGTTATAACTCTTTTAATAGCTTTGATATATGAACGAGTCAGGTGTGTGTAAAGTAATGTAGAGTAATCAGATTATGAAATGAAAATTAGAATGAGCAGGTTATGAAATCAAATCACAACAGATTACGATTACTTGTTGACGTACAGTATCTTACGGTACCTGAAGAAATTTTTCTATCACATAAAATTACATTTTCATCTTGGCAGGATCCAGTGACCATATTACATTTTGGGCTCTCTCTCTCTCTCTCTCTCTCTCTCTCTCTCTCTCTCTCTCATCAGATTAAGCTGATGGAACAAGAATGATCGGTATTCTTATATGATGTAGTCTACTGTAAGGGAGTGAAAATCATTTACACACACAATAGCGCCTCATCTACGGGGAAAAAGGTATAGCCGTTCTTTGATGAGAGAGAGAGAGAGAGAGAGGGATTGTAACACATCAAAGGGGAGTATTATGACGCTCAGTATTTTCCTTCTTTTTTCTATGTTACTCGAGACGAAAATATCATAAGTCGAAAGAAGTATCACGGAGAAGAAGCATTTCATACCACGGCCTCACAAAAGACCAATAAAGTACGAGAATAGTAACAGCCCTGATGAAAGGAGAGAAAGCTTCTTTGGGATCAATTTGACGCACTATAATCTACAATCATTCATTTCTATCGCAGCTGATGGATTTATCATTTACTTGGAACAGGTTATGGGCCAAGGAAGGACTCGTGGATGATGTATGTCATTTGTTTTTGTAATTTCAAGGATTCACGTCAACTGAAGACAGCCAGTCTGTCAGACTATGAATTTTAATGCAACGTAACTGATGCTTTTAATACACTCGAGTTACTGATTGCAATTTATTTTTAGGGCGTAGAGAGAGAGAGATTGTATTGAATATTTAGTTTTATATAAGAAAAACCTTTACCTACAACAGACGTCAGTTATTGGTTATAATCTATTTGAGAAAGAGAGAGAGAGAGATAGAGAGTGCGTGTCTCAAGCAGACATGTGGCATCAAAAATATCACATAAAAAAAATCGATATAACTTTCAGAACCTTCTCTAAAATGTTGAGCTTTCAATTCTAAGTATTTGCTAAGCTTGGCACCGCCCAAATGCTTCATAAAATAATTGAAAAAATATACTACTTCTTATTTTAAATAAAATATAATAATAATCGTTTTTAACATAGGAGTGTCTGCTATTCCCATCACGTTCTCCTAAGCTTCTATTAGAGATTAATATTGAAAGAATTGCCGAGATGTCAACTTTGGCTCTCTTGACTTAGCAGAGGAAAACATTCCTGATTAGACTTCATTATGAAAACGGACTGTTTGGACATCCGGGTAGCTGAGGCACCTCTCAGGGTTAAATTGGGTAAACATCCAACATTCGTTATGGACAGACTAATGAGCATTTAATGAATGCCTGGCTTTCATTAACTGATGACATCGCTAACGAAGACAAATTGGGTTTAGAGTTACATGGTTACATATTACGTCATGTTGATTTTTATTCATTTTTTTTTCTTGCTTGGTAAGAGAGATCTATTCTTTCCTCATTTCCTTTTACCTCCTCTCACTCCTTCCTCATGAACACAATAATATTCTTTGGAAGTTTGTATTCCGAGTCAGTGGTCCCTATGGGCTCGTTCCATGTGAATTGGGTTCATCTTTGGAATAGTAATGATAATAATTATACATATTGGAAGGAGACCCTCTTTCAAACAAGTATTATTGAAAGATATTGCTGCATCAGCTGCATTTAACTTGTAAATATTCCTTCTGCAGAGAGAATGCAGTTATTAGAAAAATAGAGAAGAGTATTTACAAGTTAAAGGCAGCTGAGACAGCAATATCTTTCAATGATAATAATTATCAAAATATTACAAAAATGGAACTCATTTTTCCACAAGATATATCGTTACAAATACAGGCATTTTTTGTGTTTTTATATTCCCTAAAGAAAGGCGATTTCATTTTTCATTGCACCACACTTGGCGCACTGTATGCATTACTTACGGTTTTTGCGGCGTCTCTTCGACACTTAACTGCAACATGTTTCATTCCTTTTACTGTGCCTCCTTTCGTAGTTGTAGTAACTAAAATAAAATAAATACTCGGCTCCTGGGTTTTGTATCTAAATTAAATAGGTTTGTCCAAATACTTTAACAGGAAAGTTCTTGGAAATAAGAATATTCATTGCTGAAGCAACAAGGATATCGTTGTCACACTGTCTTTATCTCTTTCTAAAAAAGGGTGGTTTGTTATAAATAATTCGACAGAAAAGTTTCATGACTGAGAATATAAATTCATAAAGATACAGTGATATTTTTGTCCCACTGTATCTGTTTGTAATCATAGACACCTCCATAAGAGACGCATTATTTTTTGACCCAGGATTTTCAAACGCCCGATAAATCTCTTGAGGACTCGACGTCATTCCATTGACAAAAGATTGGACTCGATTAGCTAGCCTTCGCCCCCCCAAAAAATATTGATTGGATACATCTACAATTTTTAATGCAGGGTTCGTCATTAGGGTTTTTCTTTAAGCCGGAGGGGAACAAAAATTTGGACTAGAGTGAGGACACATTTTAAAAAGCTCGAAACAGAAAAACATGGTTTTGATAAAATCCTAAAGGATTTTTTTTTCTCAAGGCCGCTAGACAGTTGTAAGTTTGTTTTCGCTCTCTCTTTGTGGTATTCTGGAGTGTTTTTTTCTTCATTACTTGCTTTTTTTGTGTGTGTTTTTTTTTTTGTTCAAAATATCCCAGTCTTCAGAGAGAGACAGACAGACAGAGAAATTACGAATAAATATCACAATCTGATACTGTGTGCTACAATTAGGCTAGATAGATCACTGAGCTGATTAACAGCTCTCCTGGAGCTGACCCGAAGGACTAGATATTTTTACATGGTTAGGAACCCATTGGTTACCTAGCAACGGGACCTACAGCTTATTGTGGGATCCGAACCACATTATATAGAGAAATTGATTTCTAATCACCAGAAGCAAATTCCTCTGATTCCATGTTGGCAGAGCGGGGAATCGTAAACCACTCGTCCAACACGGTACTAATCATCTATTCTGGTAACTTTCAGCTGTAGTAATCACAGGATATCACTTTTTAATAGAATATATTTCAAAATCCGATTATTGTGGAAAGCAAGAAGAATAATTATATAACGAGAAATTACTCAGCACTAACTTCCAATCAAACTCAAATGATCCCTTAGAAAAAATAAATTATAATTCCTTTGTACATTTTTCATCGTCCAGACATACGTACTCACTTTGGTCAGCCATTTTTGTAATGCTTTCTCCACTGTACATAATCTGAACTGTAATCACAGTGGTTTCCCTCCTGTCTCTGCTACACGAGTATATAAGTTTGTATGTGTGTATACTTAAGTACTTGGATGTTGTTCTCGTGTGTGGAAGTGTATAGGAGTGCTGTTGTGTTTTGAACTGAGTTCGGCTGTTTATTGATTTATGTCTATATATTTTTATGGACTTGAATATTTATTCAAAGTTAGTCTGTCGTGTGCAAGATTTTGTTATGTAATGTAAATAATAATAATGTATTCCTCTAGCTTTGTAAGTCTATTATAATATTTTGTCAATAAAGTAAAAATAATATGTTGGTATACAAGAGCATGTAATGTTTCTCATGGGTGTTCTAGCTGAATTTTGTCGCGTTAGACACAAAAAGGGTTAAAATATAATTTTAGTAAATAATTCCCTATTAGTATACTAAAGTTGGTGAATTCATTGGGAGACAAAAAAAGAGAAACTGAAGGTTAAAGTGGTAAAACTGAAAAGGAAAACTGAAACAAAGTACCTTCAGTTACAAATTTGTATCAGTATCCGACTGCAAAGGAATATGAAATAGCAGACGAACCTGCAAATCATTACACCATCCAGGCTCTAAAGTTGAGTGGATGGACTGAAACGTTCTTCAAAATAGGGAACGCAAGCGAAAGTAAACAGCAAGTCCAGATGGGGTGCATAAATAGCCTGAAAAGAGTATGAATATTCATATTTAATCATACTTTTCATGTGCCCCGTTTGTCGCCCTGCATTCTGTTCGTCACATTCATCAAAGGTAGACTCGTTTTCCCGCAGTGTTTGTGTATCATCACAATGCAATTCAGTGAGAGAGAGGAACAGGCCGCTGCTGCTGTTGTTGCACAGATGTGTTGCAGAGTGTTTTTCATCTCAATAACATGAGGCCAAAGTGCACCAGTGACCTAAGAGCGATTACAGTCTTGGATAATACCCTTTACTCTGCACAGTTAAATGGAGTTCATTTTTTTCCGCTGATAGGGCAATGAACAAGGGATATTTTCTAGACAGTAAAACCATTCTTTTTTACTTATTTATGAAAACAAAATAAAATTGGACTTTATTTGTGATCATAATACTTAGATCATCACCAAAATATTGACCAAAGGCCAACGTTTGTAAGTGTGCATTAAAATCCTTCCAAAATGTGGCTTATTCGAGACAGTAAAATCCTTTTCGATGTCTTTAAAAAAGAAGAAAAATGTATTCATTTGTGATCATAATACATAAATCAGCAGCAAACTTTTGACTAATTCTTAACAATTGTAGTCATACATTAAAATCCTTCAAAACCTTTCTAGATCATAAAGAAAATCATTATTTATACAGAAAATCACCTACAAAATAAAGAACACTTTGCAATAAACATTAAGTCTATTTAAATCAACATTGTATGTTGCCAAATACCGATTCATTAACTACTCACACGAATATTTATTTATCACGAGATGTTTTACTATTTGAAAATCCCATATTTAGACATGGAAGCAAGCAATGCACTTAGGAGAGAAATTCAGATACGGCCGTTATTTAAATTTCAGAAAATCTGCGTAACAAGGCTTCGATATTAAGTAGCTTAAATATAAAACACTACCTTGTTTATTAATATTTTATTGAAATGGGTGCTTAGTAGGGTATTTAAAAGAGAGTATCGTCATAAAACAAATCAGTGGAAATGTAAATTCACGAACAGTGAGTTATAAAGTCCATACAGTGCATGGGATTGTCAGTTAATCACCCTGAATGAGATCTATTTCAAACAACGACTGAAACCAAAGGCATATTTCTGGCTCCAGATCTACGTCATTAGATGGACTAGCAAACATATGTATACAGAAATTATGTATGATAAATTCGTAAAGTAACTAAGTCTACGGGCATAGCCAGCCTCGTTTCATCGGCAAACCCAGCTCCGTTTCAAGGAATCCCTTCTCACTCACCCCCTTCGGAGGGGCGGGGGGAGGTAGGATGAAACCCCATTATAAACCATCTTAGTGGTCCCCACTATAACCCAGGCAAGTTTCATGCACATCGGACCAGCTGTTTGGCCGTGATTGAATAACAGACGAACGGACAGACATTATACCCATTATACTAAGATAAGCACCACAAAAATAGTGGATTATATTTGGAGACATTTTCATATTATATTTTCCAGAATATTTCCCGGATCGATGCGGACGTCCAGATTTGACGAACGTTACAGAATTGTCTTACCTACAGTAAACTACAGTGAGGTAGTGCCATCAGTACACCTCACTTGGTGCACTGTAGACATTAATTAGGGTCCTTTTGCAGAGTCCCTTCAGCCCCTGGCTGCTATTACCTTCATTCTGTTTACTGTGCCTCCGCTCGTATTATCTTTCTTCCCTCCCACTTTCCTTAACCATCCCCTAACTCTCAATTTCCCTCTCAGCGCTGAATTACCTCATAAGGCCCAGCGCTTGGCCTTTGAATTAATTTTCATATTCCTGTTTCAGTTCCAACCTTTAGTTAATAGTTTCAAAGTCATACAGCGGTCTGTATTCTTACAAATCATAAAAATAAAACTTAAAAGACATTTAAATATGAAGATGATGTGGGATTCGTGAGGTACTAAACATTTCCAGTTGAAAAATTATCAAGTGAAATTCTGGAATGACTGGAGAACTGGAAATTTCCAGAGAAAAATTCCCCACGTCAAGTTCTAGAATTTCTGGAGCATTTACAATTTCCAGGGGGAAATCATTCTCCCGTAAAATAATGGAATTTCTGGGTTGTTTAAAATTTCCGGGAATAAAATTCCTGAGTGAAATTCTGGAATATCCAAAGGATTTAGACCTCCCATGCCAATATACCCTTAACCTACATTCTCAGAATCAAGTAGCCTTACAAATACTTTGATCAGGATTATCATAGATCATATTTAACTCACCAGACAACTTATGCTCTATTAAATTCCCATTCTTTATAAAGGAAATAAAAATAAAAGCCTTGAGAGTTCTTACATCCGAAAAAGAGAGGCTGTGAAATCAAGATCTGCCTACTGGTTTTATTCTGCACACTTCCAAATAATGAACGATTCTTTGCCTTAAAAAATATTGGCATCTGGTAGTTGTATTTCTTTATATAGTTTCCTTTACTAAATGCGAAACTAACGTTACTTCTTTACGTAATTCCTTTAACTTCTCCCGTACAAAAATACTGTATAAATAAATGTTATATATTGTGAAACAATTATATTATTGAACAAGCATTCTGCATATTCCCTTTATTTCCGTATTTTGAAATGGCTGTATCATCAAACAGGCTGTTCGTCTAATCTGCAATTTTCTCAACTTTTCCATCGGTTTAAGCAGAAAGGCCTCGAACACTGTTCTCCAATTGACCGACCTTGATATAGAAATCCATTTCCCCATAAAAAAAAAACAATCCTTAAAAGTTTCTCTTTAGATTAAACGGATGTGATCTAAATAAAAACCTAAAAAAATCCCTCTGCATGGCTTTAAATAGAGATTGAGGCAGTGAATAATCAACTCGTTAAACGTAATTGAGTCTGTTGGGGGGACGCAAACAAAGCCATTGGATTTTATTAATAGACTTTTTTTTATTGATAGGCGTTTTGGTCTGGGATTGAAATATCATTTCGACGAATGGTCAATATTTTCATGAGAGTTCCTTCTGCTTAAAGTGATTGGAAGTTGTATTGTGTGAACGTAAAATTGACACTTGGCATATTCAGTATAAAATGAACATAATCAATTTCAGTGTTGGAGTTGTATTACCTTCAGGAAGTTGTATTATTTTATCTTATTAATCTTAGTATATTCTATTTGTATTTCCATAATTAATTTCAGAGTTGGAGTTGTATTACGTTCAGGAAATTGTATTTTCTTTAAATATTAATCAATTTTAGTGCTATAGGTTATGTTACAAAGATACTTGTCCCTCCCTCAAATGTAAAGAATAAGTTACGTAGAAGCTGCATTTATATGTATATATATATATTTTATATATATATATATATATATTAATATATATATATATATATATATATATGTGTGTGTGTGTGTGTGTGTTGTGCTTGTGTATGTATATATATATATATCATATATATATATAATATATATATATATATATATATATATATATATATATACTTTAGATCACGCTTTTCTTTGTAAATGAAAGGTTAGTGTCTTTGTACATATTCATTTTCGATTGTTTATCCTAAGAATTCTTTAATTGATTATTTAGTGAAAATCTCACTTCTAATCCAAATAGTTATATACAATAGGAAATTGTTTCAATAGAAAAGTTATCTACAACTTTAATTATGGTACGTTAAAGGACATATTTGTGTTCTACTATTTCCTGCATTTTGACGAAACTTCAGGGGTGCAAAAAAAAATTCTTTGTATTTGTGGCAGATCAGTTAGTACCTCTTTGAATGAAGTTACCACGTAATATTTTATAGCATACTTTTTTTAAAGAAAATATAATTTCTCTGCAATTGCAGTCATGCATACGATCGTTGCCATAAACAAAAGGGTTAGATTTTCGATTGATTTTATTAATTAATTTTATCAGATAAAGCTATCCCCTTAACAATTATCTAAATATCAATTTGAGCTTTACACCTTCCTGACATGTTGTGACATACAGAAAGAATCACATCGCTTAAAAAAAAATCCACAATTTCAAAATGCACTTTAATTCTGTTCACATAACCGGATGGGTATTACAGTAACTAAGCACCTTTGAACCAACTAGTCCATCCTGCGTTTGCAACTGCAAGAACCTCCCCACCCCCGGCTCCAATCAATGCAAAGCTTTTCACTCGGATTTGAATTGAAATCCCGACTGTAACTATTTTTCGCTCTCTTCAGAAACCCCTCTTTGTGTGGACTCATGATATACTTCAGTGTCACTTTCGTCGAATTACAGACTCATTTGAAAGCTGTTGTCGTGTTTTGGTTCGTAAGAAATGTTCACTCCTGCGTCCTTGATTCTTAGATCTAATATGAAGAAGAAGATGTTAGAATTGTTTATTTTAAGCCTTTTTAACAATAAACATTATGTTAGGATCGTCACAAATTTCCATTCCTGTGTCCTGCATTCTTAGAAGATCTAATCTAAAGAAGAAGATGTTAAAATACTTTATTTTTAGCGTTTTTAACAATTAAGATTATGATAGGATTGGCAGAAATGTTTATTCTCGTGTCCTAGATCTTCTATAATTCTAATATGAAGAAGAAGTTAGCCTTGCTTTTATTTGGGCCTTTTTTTATCAATTAACATTATGTTAGCTTATTCAAAATTGTTTATTCACGTGTCCTAGATCCTTAAATGTTCTAATATGAAGAAGTTAGCCTTGCTTTTATTTAGGCATTTTTTTATCAATTAGCATTATGTTAGGTTATTAAAAAACTTAAAAAAAATTTTATTCACATCGTCTATTCTTAAAATTTAATACGAGGGAGAAAATCCCCAGCATTGTTTATGTTCAACCTAATTTATCTATTGTCATATTTGTATCTATTATTATTCACACGTTAAAGCGTCTACGTCTTGTAGTGTAGTCTATCTAATTCTTTATTCCACAAAGCAAATTCATTAAAAACAAAAAACAGAAACGAAAGAAAATACCCAGAACGTATCCTTCATGAAACAGGTACCTGAAGAACTTGTGATAATTTCAGTAACAAAGGCTTAGAATATTTTACCCTCTTTCATATTTTCTCCGCCACGAGAAAGGTGAAATAGGTGAAGTATCTTGGGGTACCCGGCTACCGGCCCTTTTTATTTATTCACCAGTGTTGATTGCAGAGCGCGTGCTTGCGGGCGGGCAGAGGAATGGAAACAGGTGCTCTTTATTACGATCTCCGGTATAATTATGATAATGTTGGAAGCCACGTTTTTGGTTCTATATAGTAACCTACTTACGTTTTTTGTCTATTTCATTGATGTTCTTCCTCTTCTAAATAATCGATGTTTCATTTATGAGAAATTCGTCAATAAAAATTGTACTTGTTATTACAACTTAAGTCAACATAACTATTATCATTTCTCTCTCTCTCTCTCTCTCTCTCTCTCTCTCTCTCTCTCTCTCTCTCTCTCTCTAGAACTTCTGTTGTTCCTATTCAAATCAAAGTTTATTTTCGAATTATTTTAAACTGCTCTCTCTTCTCTCTCATCTCTCTCTCTCTCGCTCTCTCTCTCTCTCTCTCTATATGGACGTCGCCTAAAGAGGATCTGTTTGTTTAATCCAGATTCTACTATCTTCATGTCTCTCTCTCTCTCTCTCTCCGGACCTACCTTACTTCATCTACTCATCAGTGACTCATACATAATTTGTGAGTGAAAAATGTTTATTACATAAAGTAAAAAAAAATCTGAGCAAAAAATTCATGATAAATGTTTAAAAACCTGGCCTTTTTTAATTGTTCTATTTATTCATATGTTTTGACAGAATTAATGAGAGAACGTTTTATTATATATTATGAAAAGGGGAAAGTAGAGACTTATGATTTTTCTGTAGGTGTTATGTACTTTAATATATATATATATAATCTATATATATAAATATATATATAATATAAATATATATATATATATTTGTGTGTGTGTGTGCGTGTGTGTATGTATATATATATATATATATATATATATATATATATATATATATATATGTCTATATATATATATATGAGGTAAAAATTTCTTATTTATGCTGAGTGTGACAGGAGGCTTATAATTTTTAACGCCTTCCAAAAAACCAATAAAATTATACAATAATATAAATAAAAATTGGAATATCATAAACACTTGAAATTTTGCTAAAAAATTCCAAACGTGGTTTGAAGGAGCTACCTCTAGGCCTATGCACCATTTCTCATTTAGGCAGAACGCAAATGGGACGTATAATCTTCACTTTCGTCCACAAAACCAAGAAAATCATATAAATTTTATGAATAATAATTTGCAATAATTATATCATATCAAAGGCCAATTATCCATGCAGGCGAACATTATGACCTAACAAAGGTAAACAGATGAAACCAGATGCATCCCAAGTGATCTAATTATTACCACCTGAGCATCATCTCATCTCACCAGCATCCTTGATTAGGGCACCTTCCGCCCACAACCCCCCCCCCCCCCCCTACCCCCCCCCCCTAACCGCTTCACGAATTCCCTTTGATGATCAGCATTTCCCACAAATCTCGTGAATGCTTGCTCTAGCAACATTTATTGTTAGGCGTCTAAGGAAGGTCTTGTTTGCTGTTTTGATGCTTTGCAACGATGCTTTTTTTTTGTCTTTTGTTTTAGAATAAAAATTGGACGAACTTTCGACCAATTTTTAGAAGCGTTTGATAATGAGTGCTTGAATTAGCTGGTTTTGAGTGGCTATACTTGTGGCTTGGTGATGGAAAATGAAATTTGATTGAAGTAAAATTCAGTATATGAGTACATTTATTCTTATTATTTTTAATAACCATGTTTCATCATGAAATTGCTATTTCCTTGTTATTCTGGTTCTCTAGAAGGCTACAAGAGAGAGAGAAACCTTGTTAATTTTTTGGCTGGTTGGGGAGTCAGAGGTAACTATATTTAATTCGTCAGGTGAAGACTGCTTTTGGGTAGCAACTTGTAATCACTTAGTTTTTCAAGTAAAGATTCACTCCTAAGTAATCATATAATTTTTCGAGTAAAGAGTTATTTTAAGTAATTAGTTTTTTTTAATCATAAATTAAAAATTTTAAATTTTTAATATATATATATATATATATATATATATATATATATATATATATATATATATATATATATATATATATAATATATATGTGTGTGTGTGTGTGTGTGTGTATTATACATACATACGTACATACATACATTCATACATAAATAAACCAACACATATACTTATAAATAAAGGTGATGCCAAGGAGGAAAATTGAAAGGGTTGGGGAGAAAGCCAAGAACTTTCGGTCTAACACGACCCTTTACTTAAGCCTAAGTATTGTATATGCATAATATAATTTCCTCCGTGGCATCCCCTTTATTTATACATAGCATCACGTTTTATATACTTCGTGATCAAGTTATACATATACTTATACATATAAATATACACCTACACGAACTCCTCTATGTTTGGACATGCTTAGCTTACAGAGAGAAAGAGCCTAGTTATTTCTAGTAAAATATTCAATGACGACAGATGAAATACTCCCGATGCTCCACTTCGTTAACACGAACGTGTTAACTTTCCGATAGATTATGCAAATGGACTCTAGAGCTGTGTATACAAATACCGATTTTTAAATATATATACTAGATATATATATATATATATATATATATATATATATATATATATAATATATATATATCTATTATACATATATATATATATAGATATATATGATATATATATATATATATCTATATATATATAAATATATATATATATATATCTATATATATACATTCTTCAGTCACATTTTCTATTCCCAAACACACTTTTATAAGTACACCTCTCTCTCTCTCTCTCTCTCTCTCTCTCTCTCTCTCTCTCTCTCTCTCTCTCTCTCTCTCTCAGGAATTCGTGATTACTGCTCGCTCAGAACGGATGATAAATGAATAAACAGCAGATGCCTCTCCTCTCTCTCTCTCTCTCTCTCTCTCTCTCTCTCTCTCTCTCGTGTCAGTTTCATGGGATTACACTGACACACTCTGGAGAAGAAAGCGTCTGGGCGGTTTGTCTTAATTACTCGAAATGTCTTCCTTGCCTGTGCTTGCTTTAAGGTTCACATGCATGGAATGCGTCTTTGGAATAACCGCTGAAGTATTTTAGTATGGAAAATATTCTACTGAGCTTCCTCTGCTGCATAACGAAGTTTATTGAAGTAAATTTTCATGAGTGTATATATATATATATATATATATATATATATATAATATATATATATATATATATATATATAATATCTGTGTGTATCTGTGTGTGTGTATTATAACTGATCTCTTCTTTCTGTATTTCCCATTATCTTCGGTAACTTCTTTGAAATGAACATCATATTCTTTGGAAGTTTGAATGTCAAGTCGATGGCCCCTGTAGGCTTGTTCTATAAGAGAATTGGTTTATATTCTAAATAATAATGATTAATAATAATAATAATGGCGGTCCTACCACTTCAGATAGAACGTAAAAAGTATATTCATCTATAAAATCTATGCCAGGTATCTTGAATACAAGATCTTTCAAACACAAGGTTCTTATTTCAAGCGTTGAAAAGCTTTCCTCTAATAATAAGCTTCCTTGATGTCAAATCCAGATACTGCAAATATAACGGGACTTGGCATTTCATAAATGTCTCAAAAAAAGTCCCAGAATTTTCGTCAAATATTCCCCACAATAAAATCTCAGACGTTTCTTACACAAAACAGAAATGATGAAAGGAACAGGCACTGATCACTGAGGGAAGGTGATCAGCTGAGTTTACAGAATCAAATAGGGATGTTTTTCAGCTTCACGACTCTGAAGTCTGAGAAGGTCCTGAGTGGTTCAGTTTGCTGAATACAGGAAATCGACACCGAGTTTGCATTAGTGATTGAGGTTATTAGGGCTCGAAGATTTAAACCTGAGTAAATCTCGGGAATTAAGGTATCTGAGAGAGAGAGAGAAAAAAAATGCATACTAGAGATAGAGGGAGGAGAACTAGAGTGATGGAGATAATAATTAATATGAGAGAGAGAGAGATTGGAGAGAGATCAATGAACATGAGGTCACCCTCATATTCATTGATCAATGAATATGAGGTCACGCTACTAAAGATTTTTCGGGAAACTAAGATATGTGTGTGTTTGAGAGAGAGAGATACGAGGGGTATAGAGAGAGAGAGAGACCGCAACATTAATATGTGGTCACGCGTTTCATTACAAAAACCAAAACTTTATTAAATGTTTTTCTTCGTCACGGATGAATCATTTAGGTTCATACTAAGCCTATACTATTATATAATTTCAAGTAGGATTACTTTAAAGATTTCAGAATGAGCTTGCATAATAGGAGTTCAGAAAAAGCTTATAAAATCTGTTTAAAAAAAAAAAAGAAAAAAAAATTAATAAGTTTTTCTTTACACTCAAAATTAAAGAGGCCCTTTCATAAAACGATAAAGGAGTAGGCCTTCTACCTGCGGTTAATTATCCATCCTATCTCAAGATACCTCCGGAGGTGTAAAGTTGGCGTGAGTTACATCCCCCAAATTGAAGGCTGAAACTCTCTCTCTCTCTCTCCCTCTCTCCCTTTCAGGTTAAACCAAAGGCCTTTTGTCTATCGCGGCTTCGACATGGAAGAGCAATTAGAGTTGAGCGGCTTGTTCTCTCATACAATCCAGGCAGTTATATCCAGACATCTTGAATCACGGACTTGTCTGGAAGATGATAACCCTTTTTTTCATTTGCTTATTTGTTTCATGCATCAATTTTCATATAGTTAAGCTCAAAGCTTTCGATTATATATAATATATATATATATATATATTATATATATATATGTATGTATGCTATATGTATGTATGTATGTGTGTGTGTGTGTGTCTGTCTGTGAATGAATAGATAACTTATAGATATAATTCATTCTGAGTATCACCTCTTCTATTCTATTCAAGAAACCACTTGACTTCAAAACAGCCTCGCCCCCAAAAGATATCTGGACAGTCTATGGCTCCCTGTCTCTTGTCTTCTATATTCAAGAGAGAAAACTCTTCTTGAAATCTCTCTGCGAAATAGGAGTCTCGGCCACCAAAGATTTATATGACAGAAACGAAGCTGGAATCTCAAAATTTCTTTTGGGGTGGTTGGTGTTATATAAGTCAGGTCATTCCTTAGGTGACAGAGGACAGTTTCTGACCATCTGGGTTTATTGCCGTTTCTAGTGTGGGTGGGCTGGTTGGTTATTTTTAAATATTGATCATTTATTCTTCCATGGATGACAGTTTTCAAAGGCGTGAATTATATTTCTTAAGTGACAAGGCTTTTTTAGTGTGTGTGTGTGTGTGTGTGTGTGTGTGTGTGTGTGTGTGTGTGGCGAAAGGTTGGTAACGTTAGAATCTTCAAAATTCATTCCTCCATAGATGACACAGTGTACAAGACAAAGTGTTGGTTATAAAAATCATAAATATACTTTTTAGATTTGTCAAAACTGAACCCATCCACTTAGATAAGATGACCTCTTCTAGCTGTGTGTGTATGTTTGTGTAGATGGATTGGTAATCTTAAAACATTCAAAATTTATTCCTCCATGGATGATATAGTGTTCAAAGCAATGAACACTGTTTTCTTGAGAGACTAACGACAGTTTCTTACCACCATTTTTCATTACTATTGTTAGTGTGTATGCAAGTAGACGGGTTGGTCATTTTTCAAAGAAGTTTTAAAGATGATCTCTCCTAGTTGTGTGGAACAGAATCCAATGTAAGTCCAAGGCCTTCATACATTAGCCTTAAGATCAAACAGTACAGCCATTAAATATCAAACAATATGATACAATGGAACGGTAAAAAGAGAGAGAGAGAGAGAGAGAGAGAGAGAGAGAGAGAGAGAGAGAGAGAGAGAGATAGTCTCAACTCGTCACGATTCAAGAGATCCACTTCTTGAAATCATCTACCCACCCTCATTAGTCATAATTCCCAAGGTGCTACCATTGCCATATTTTATCAGATGGTGTTCATTATCACTCATCACGTAGCATTCCCCTCTTCTCTCTCTCTCTCTCTCTCTCTCTTCTCTCTCTCTCTCTCTCTCTCTCTCTCTCTCTCTCTCCCCTTTCATCAGATACCTTGATGAGTTTCCCCTTCTTTACTTATGAGGGGAATTATTCACTGAGTATCTATGTAGCTCAATTTCTCTCCTTATCTAATTTCTCAGTTGAAGTTAATGACGCCTTTTTGGTGCTAAAGTTTGAATTGTCACGGTTGATGGAGCTTCAGAGAAGCTGACTTGAGCAGACGATGATCAGTTTAGCTTTATTCAAGTTAGTGTTTGCAAGATTTTTCTCTTTTCTCTTATGACTTTAAAACTGCATCGTTGTCTTTTCATTTTGGAAATAGAGAGATTGACAGACAGAAAGGTGGGTGAAGGGATATATATATATATATATATATATATATATATATATATATATATATATATATATATATATATATATGATTAGACAAACCTTCTTGCAATTATTTCTCTTTAATCATATTACCACCCACCTCATCATCGATAACAATAATAATAATAATAACAGCCCCATGATAATCAGAGAGACAGTCCTTTGGGTTAATGGCGCGTGAAAAAGATGAGGACCATTAATATCGACGACGAAAAAACACCTTCCCCCACCCACATCCTCCCCCCCGGCCCCCTCTCCAGATGGAGGTGATCCCCTGTCGAACGCGGAATTCCAGGAATCCCCTGACTTTATCTCCTGCGGTCTAAGAAAAGGTTGATGCTTAAATTTTCCTTCTCTCATATTTTTTATTTTTCTCTTTCATTTGACGTCTTATTCATGTACTCTTAGATTGTACATATTACTGTGCCTGGGATAGTACTACTGTCTTGTTCCTTTCTCTTTCAGTTCCTCCTCTCATCATTTTTACTATAATTTTTTCCACTCTGTTTTCCCAGATGATATTGTGGACCGTGAAACCATGCAAATTACTATGCCTGGGATAGTAATTGCTTCTTTACTGCCCTCTCTCTTTCAGCTGAAAACCCTTAAGGATAGAATGAATGGACTATATAAGCCCAAGAGGTCTCGAACACGGGAACTCAAGCCTGGAGAGAGAGAGAGAGAGAGAGAGACAGACAGACAGACAGACAGACAGAGAGAGAGAGAGAGAGAGAGAGAGAGAGAGAGAGAGAGAGAATTTATAGGAAAGGGTGATGAGTCAATGAATACGAAGGAATAGATCATATGTCTGTGTACAATACCTATATACGTGCATAGAGATATGAAGCACATTATTAAAAACGTCCTTTTGAAAAGCGTCGAATGAGAGTCGATATTATTCATAAGAACGAATGATGATTCCCAGGTCTCATGACAGTGAATGTATTATACACAGCAGACCTTGATTTCTATATTTTATTATTAAACTCTCCTTTGGTTATAAGAGTCTGTACCTTACGTATATTTCCCCACCAAAACGACTCATTTGCTGCAAATGAATTCAAATGCATTCTTCCTTCATCGTTGCTTCTAATCTCTGCAAAAGAACGCGATTACAAATCGAGATATGATATAAAAAACTAGATTCAAAAAATAAGGAAAACACACCTTGATCTGCAAATGAATGCAGTTAAGAAGATAAGTAACGCAAAATAAATGATTTGGAATATAAGTCGAAAGTTATATAACATTACCCAACAATCTTACCAGTCCATCTATGTACCTATTCTCGTTTCAAGAGAAAATTTGCTAGCCTGGAAATAAATCTAGATTTAGAATATAAGAAAACAAAAAGAGATGGCTTTACCCAATTATCCATCAGTCCATCTCCATCTACATAACTATTCTCATCTGAATATGGAAATTTACCTCCCTGACGTACCATCATCATTTGTCGTATTCACGGGGCAAATTAGTTCGGGGAAACTGATCGCTGTGAAATAGATTATTGGGAATATGCCAATATACGAGAGAAAAATATGGTTACCATTGTTTCATTAATTGCTTTTTAAACTGAGGGGGCTGCTTTATAATTGATTTCGATTGAGAAAGAGAGAGAGAGAGAGAGGCTGGATATAATCAGGTTATAACCTAATTGCTTGGAATGGCGAGCAGCTAATCAAGTGTTATAGAATGTATAGATATATTTTTTCCATAGTTGTTTTACTAGAAGGCAACAGGTTAAAACAGATGAGCTTGTGTAAAATAATTATTATTTACAATCATTCACACCCCGTTGCTGAATAACCAATGGTGTTATGCAACGTAAAAACACCAAACAAACAAACAAACAAACAAACAAACAATCATTCAAGCAATATCGTGAATAATCTACACATGGAAATTTTAGCATCATTTATATCTAAATAACGTAAATTAAGTATGGACATTTCATTTATAATGAAGATGGAATAAAGAACATAAATGGTGATGTAAATGTGTTAGGTTATATCATATAAAAAGCTCTCCCCTTGGGGATATGCCTTAGAGCCTATGGTGATCGCTTGATACACCACATAAACGAAAATCTTTAATTCAATTTCAACTCTTTAAGTATAATTTCCAAGATATACGCGATTTTTTAGTTTTACGTCAATATTCGCATGTAAGATTTCATATTATAATAATAATAAATGGAAGGGATAAAATCTTATTAATCCGATCATTTAGTCAGTTTCTGTGACGAATCTCTGAATTTTAAAGTCATAATGGAATAACGAGTTACTAAGAACTTTTTTCGTCAGCGTGGTGCACTGCAGGCATTACCCAAGTTTCTTTGCGGCGTCCCTTCGGCCCCTAGCTGCAACCCTTTTCATTCCTATTACTGTACCTCCATTCATAGTTTCTTTCTTCCATCTCACTTTCCACCCTCTCCTAACAATTGTTTGATAATGTAGCTCCGAGGTTTTCCTCCTGTTACACCTTTCAAATCCCAGCGCTTGGCCTTTGTTCTAAATGTTTACATTTCATTCCATTCCATTATATTTTTCGATTCACAGTAATGCTTAGTAATTGATTTTTTTACACTACATATCAATTTACAGACAAATTTCAGTTAAATCTGAAGGATTTTCCAACCTGAGTTGAACGTACAATAATACAAACAGGTTTTTATTTTTATTTATTTATTTATTTATTGATTGATTGATTGATTTATTTATTTATTGCATTTTCTGTCACTTTTCAGCGACATGTCTAATCAAATTAGAAAGGTTTTCAACCTGAGTTGTACCAGAACTCTCATCTCGGACCCAATTTAAACTTATAAATTTCGTAAAAAAAACAAAAAAAAAAAAAAAAAAAAAGAAAAAAAAAATTCGGTTTCCCATCAATAAAACCCAAAGGTTAGAGACAATAACACCAATCGCTTAAACTTAGAGTAAAAATTGTCAGCTGATATTTCCGAGCAAATTATTTGGATAAACAATTAGCGTTTAATTGGCGTTTCTATGCCATTCACAAGCAGATCATAAAAAACATACCCCTACCCTTTGTTATTTACACATGAAAAGCTTCCTGGTAATGGAGAGTGTTTTTTTCTCTCTCTCTCTACGTTACTTGGTTCTCGGAACAAGGAACCATATCAATTATGCAATTAACGTTGGACGATGGATAATCTCGGGAGTGTGATTTTTTTTCAAAAACGTAGTTACAGAAATGTACGATTAATTTTTGGTTGCCTTGCGAAGGGTATGTTAAGTTACCGAAAGTAGCTTGGTCTCTCTCTCTCTCTCTCTCTCTCTCTCTCTCTCTCTCTCTCTCTCTCTCTGTGCTTTTGCCCCTCTCTCTCTCTACCTTTTTTGGACTGACAGACATTTGGTGTATTTTGTCACTTAAATATATATATATATATATATATATATATATATATATATATATAATATATATATATAATAATAATAATAATAATAATAATAATAGGAGCCCATACAAACACCAAAATGTAGAGAGAAAAGTACTATATTTCAGGGACTGCTGTCTCTCTCTCAGGTATATGAATGAGAAAGTTTACAGAAAAAGGTGGTATTTATACCAAGAGATCCGTCCGCAAGTAAGCCAATTTAGGTCACCCCCGCTGATAATCTTCCTTTAATCTTCTTAAGCGTTGGTTTAATGAAAACTTCGTCGACGACATCTGAGATCCACGCCCCTTTTGAGATGTTCATTACCTGCTTCTCTTATTAAGGCCGATTCCATCATTTGACTCTTGTACCGGCAGTTGTTGCTATAAATTACACGTGACAAATTCCAGTTTATTCTATGGTTATGTTCATTTATATGGTTGAAAATAGCCGAGTCGTGCTTGTCCATTACCTAAAACTGAACCTTTTGCTGTTGTATTAATCTCTGGGGAAGTGATTTACCTTGTAAATCCCGATGTAAGATTGGTCACAGTCCTGGCATGGGATCTCATAGACCCCAGAGTCTTTGGGAGATGTCTTTTGTTGGACGTTAATCAGGGATTTGGCTAAGGTATTTGGGTAGGTAAATGCAAAAGGGTTGGATTTCCCAAGGTGTGGGTTACTCTCTTAATCGTCTCCAGGTGAGGAATTTTTATTTTATTGTTGGGTGTCTCTGGTCTTGTCTTTAGGGGGTCGGTAGAAAATTACGTTTGCTTTTGAATTGCTTTCTCAAAATTATATGGTCAGAATACTTTAAAGATGAAAGTTGCTTGCGAATTAGTTCAAATTCTTTGTAGGAAAGGAAATCTGGGGAACAAATTCGTAAGGCTCTTAAGAATAGGTTGCTAGCTACACCTATCTTGATAGTAATGTCGTGATAGCTAAAGTAGTGAATATATGAAAAGTGAGAACGTTTGGTTTTCTGTATATGGTAAATTTGTATATATATATATATATATCTATATATATATATATATATATATATATATATATATATGTGTGTGTGTGTGTGTGTGTGTGTGTGTGTGTGCGTGTGTGTGTGTGTGTGCCGAGAGAGAGAGATAGAAGAGCGGGGAGAGAGATGCAACACAACAGATATGTCAAAACATTTTAAACCATGACATAGTGTGGTATTCACACCTTTACAATAAGCTCCGAAGTTCATCATAATTCATGTCATATATGACAAAAAATTCTGCCTAATATTGACAGAATTCGAAAAGACTAAAGAATGTTATTTGCCAACGTTAATTTTATTAAAACATTTTTTAAATATATTCCAACTTACTTTCGCTGCCACACACACAATCAAGCATTAATTTTCTTTTTGCTATTTAGTCCATTCATTCAGTTAACCAAATTACCAGGCTATCAGGGGCTATTATCCTGAGACAAAGGGACATGATAATATCCTGAATGTCAATGAGAAGGACTCTCTCGATAACAGGGCTTCTGTCCTTTGAATCTGGGCTTGAGGTTGTTTTTTTTTTAAATGAGGATATGATGCTGTGGACTTTTGAGACTCATCTGTGCCTAGGATGAGAATTCAGTTTATATATATCGCCGTGGTTCCTGCATTGAGGGGGATTAATGGAGATTTATTAATCATATAATAATAATATCCATTATCATCATCATCATCAATTTATTATTATTTTTATTATTAAGCAACAATTATAAATAATAACAATAGTAATGATAATGTTAACCTTGTACAAAAATATATATTTTTAGCACTGTTGTGGCTTTTAATTGTCTATGATTATATCAGTAGTGATATTGGCAGTAAAACAATAATAATAAACCAAAACGTAGAAATAAAGGTATCATTATATTATTATCATTATTATCATTATTATTATAAAGCGGCAATAATAATAATAATAATATAATAATAATAATAATAATAATAATAATAATAATAATAATAATAATAATAATAATAATAATGCATTTATTTACACATTTTAGTTTACAAGGCACTAGTGGACTGAATCACTTAGCCTATTTAATTTAAATGTAAAATTTTGGAGATTAAGGCCTTTATCGTAAGAATATTTCGAAAATGGAAAGGTCAACATCTAAAACTAAATAGTGGCACTTAGCTATTGAACTGCTCTTGGGAACAATACTTCTAGGTTACTGGACACGAATAAAGCCAAGATTGTTTGCCAAATGGAGACATATGGCCTGTATCGAAGTCTCTTTTTTTTTTTTTTTTTCCTTGACAATTTAGAGAGAAAGAGAGAGGGGGGGGGGATGTTGAGAGGTAATGGTGGTTTTTTTAATTTTTTTAACGTTACCAACTGACGAAGCTGAACATATGTTTTATAAAAATATATATTCTGGCTAAAGAGCTAGATAGAGAGATAAAGAGAGTGAGAGAAAGTATCTCAGGAAGTGATGGTGGTTTTTTTTATCCTACAGTTAATTAATAAAGCTGGAGTTTACAAGGTATATAAAAAAAATTTCTTCCTGGAAAAAGGTAGCACAGGGTGTCAGTGACTTTTAGGTCCCTGGTAAAGATCCCCGCTTCGTTAACTTTCGACGATATGACATAAATGCAAAGAGAGAGAGAGAAAGAGAGTTAAAAATATTTACTAATTAACGGCACAAGGGACTTTCTCCTTTCACCTACCTTCATCTCGTTTGTAATGAAGGCGAATCCTCAGTCTTTTGTAGAAAACAGAAGCTGAATTAAAAGAAAAAAAAGTTTCTAGGTACTAAAAACGACGTTTTACATTTGATTTTTCTCGCTTACTCGGAGAGTAAGCCTGCAAACTACTTTGCTGTTGTTGTTGTAGGAAGGATAGGAAAGCCTAAAAAGTTCTGAAAAAGGTGTTTCGCGTTGAGTTAAAGATATAGGAGTTTTAGGATAGGATATTTATGATTTATTTATTGGAATGAAAATGTAAAAAAATAAATAATTTGTATGTTGAACTGGACAGAAAAATTATTTCTGATAAAATATAGCGTATTTATTTTCATTTTCGTTGGTGAAACAACGCTCTATCTGAGCGTAGATTTTCGCGAGCGTCCAGAGTAAGCTGGAGGTCGGATCATACTTTGTTTCAGTTTATATCTGGTTCTGGTATACAATAATGAACAGACTCCTTATGGTGTTTGGGCAGATTTGAGATGAGCAGTGACAGTTTAAATATTTGTAATATAAACAAGGAGTAGAATGCATAAAACTTTGTTATCTTAAAAGGCAATTTAGTGTCGGACGTACGTTCAGCTTTTTAGTCCAAAATAAAGTTGTAAGACATTCTTTTAACGTCATTTATATATTTAATAGATGAAGCCTAATTATTCAAAAGTAACTGTGTTTAATATCAATTGGAGAGGACAAAACAATAAGCTTTTGTAAGCAAAAGCATGGGATGTTCAGAAGAATTATTTTTTTTTTATAATTACAAGTACTTTTTGGAAAAAGTTATACGTTTTAATAACTTTGATATATGAACCAGTCAAGTTTGTGTAAAGTAAGATAGAGTAATAAGATTATGAAGTGAAAATTAGAATTAGCAGGTTATGAAATCAAATCACAACTGATGAGAATTACTTGCTGACCTCCAGTATCTTATGACACCTGAAGAAATTATGCTATCGCATAAAATTACATTTTCACCTTGGCAGGATCCAGTGACCATATTACATTTTGGGCTCTCTCTCTCTCTCTCTCTCTCTCTCTCTCTCTCTCTCTCTCTGTCATCAGATTAAGTTGATGGAACAAGAATGATCGGTATTCTTTTATGATGTAGTCTACTGTAAGGGAGTGAAAATCATTTACACACACAATAGCGCCTCATCTACGGGGAAAAAGGTATAGCCGTTCTTTGATGAGAGAGAGAGAGAGAGAGAGGATTGTAACACATCAAAAGGGAGGATTATGACGCTGAGCATTTTCCTTCTTTTTTCTATGTTACTCGAGACGAAAATATCATAAGTCGAAAGAAGTATCAGGGAGAAGAAGCAATTCATATCACAGCCTCACAAAAGACCAATAAAGTACGAGAATAGTAACAGCCCTGATGAAAGGAGAGAAAGCTTCTATGGGATCAATTTGACGCACTATAATCTACAATCATTCATTTCTATCGCAGCTGAAGGATTCATCATTCACTTGGAACAGGTTATGGGCCAAGGAAGGACTCGTGGATGATGTATGTCATTTGTTTTTGTAATTTCAAGGATTCACGTCAACTGAAGACAGCCAGTCTGTCAGACTATGAATTTTAATGCAACGAAACTGATGCTGTTAATACACTTGAGTTACTGATTGCAATTTATTTTTAGGGCGGAGAGAGAGAGAGAGTGTATTGAATATTTAGTTTTATATAAAAAAAAAAACCTTTACCTACAACATACGTCAGTTATTGTTATAATCTATGAGAGAGAGAGAGAGAGAGAGAGAGAGAGAGAGAGAGAGGGGTCAAGCAGACATATGGCATCAAAAATATCACATAAATAAATCGATATAACTTTCAGAACCTGTCTAAAATGCTCAGCTTTTAATTCTAAGTATTTGCTAAGCTTGGCACCACCCAAATGCTTAATGAAATAATTTTTAAAATATACTACTTTTTATTTTAAATAAAATATAATAATAATCGTTTTTATCATAGGAGTGTCTGCTATTCCCATCACGTTCTCCTAAGCTTCTGGCAGAGATTAATATTGAGAGAATTGCCGAGATGTCAACTTTGGCTCTCTTGACTTAGCAGAGGAAAACATTCCTGATTAGACTTCATTATGAAAACGGACTGTTTGGACATCCGGGTAACTGAGGCACCTCTCAGGGTTAAATAGGGTCAACATCCAACATTCGTTATGGACAGACTAATGAGCATTTAATGAATGCCTGGCTTTCATTAACTGATGACATCGCTAACGAAGACAAATTGGGTTTAGAGTTACATGGTTACATATTACGCCATGTTGAGTTTTATTAATTTTTTTTTTCTTTTGTTTGGTAAGAGCGATCTATTCTTTCCTCCTTTCCTTTTACCTCCTCTCACTCCTTCCTCATGAACACAATGATATTCTTTGGAAGTTTGGATTCCAAGTCAGTGGTCCCTGTGGGCTCGTTCCATATGAATCATCTTTGGAATAGTAATGATAGTAATTATATATATTGGAAGGAGACCCTTTTTCAAAAAAGTATTATGAAACATATTGCTGCATCAGCTGTGTTTAAATTGTAAATATTCCTCTCTATTTTTCTAACTGTTGAGAGAATGCAGTTATTAGAAAAATAGAGAAGAGTATTTACAAGTTAAAGGCAGCTGAGGCAGCACTATCTTTCAATGATGATAATTTTCAAAATATTATAAAACTGGAACACTTTTTTTTCTACAAGATATATCGTTACAATTACAGGCATTTTTTGTGTGTTTATATTCCCTAAAGAAAGGCGATTTCATTGCACCACACTTGGCGCACTGTAGGCATTACATACGGTTTTTTGCGGCGTCTCTTCGACACTTAACTGCAACAGGTTTCATTCCTTTTACTGTACCTCCTTTCGTAGTTGTAGTAGCAAAAATAATTATATGAAAATGGTTCACTTTAATAATTTTTCCTCGATCTTGTTTCTGTACTCAACTCCTGCGCTTTGTATCTAAATGAAATAGGTTTGTCCTAATACTTTAACAGGAAAGCTCTTGGAAATAAGAATATTCATTGCTGAAGCAACAAGAATATCGTTGTCACACTGTCTTTATCTCTGTCTAAAAAAACGGTGGTTTGTAATAAATAATTCGACAGAAAAGTTTCATGACTGAGAATATAAATTCATAAAGATACAGTGATATTTTCGTCCCACTGTATCTCTTTGTAATCATAGACACCTCCATAAGAGACGCATTATTTTTTGACCCAGACATTTTCAAACGCCCGATAAATCTCTTGAGGACTCGACGTCATTCCATTGACAAAAGATTGGACTCGATTAGCTAGCCTTCGCCCCCCAAAAAATATTGATTGTATACATCTACAATTTTTAAGGCAGGCTTCGTCATTAGGATTTTTCTTTACGCCGGAGGGGAACAAAAAATTGGACTAGTGAGGTCACATTTTAAAAAGCTCGAAACAGAAAAACATGGTTTTGTTAAAATCCTAAAGGTTTTTTTTTTTTCAAGGCCGCTAGACAGTTGTAAGTTTGTTTTCGCTCTCTCTTTGTGGTATTCTGGAGTGTTTTTTTCTTCATTAATTGTTTTTGTTTTGTTTTTGTGTTCAAAATATCCCAGTCTTCAGAGAGAGACAGACAGACAGAGAAATTACGAATAAATATCACAATCTGATACTGTGTGCTACAATTAGGCTAGATAGATCACTGAGCTGATTAACAGCTCTCCCGGAGCTGACCCGAAGGATTAGATATTTTTACGTGGCTAGGAAACCCATTGGTTAACTAGCAACGGGACCTACAGCTTATTGGAGGATCTGAACCACTATATGGAGAAACAACTTCCTCTGATTTCACGTTGGCAGAGTGGGGAATCGAATTTGGCACTATCAAATCGGTAGGCGAGCACGTAAACCACTCGTCCAACACGGAACTAATTGTCTATTCTGGTAACTTTCAGCTGTAGTGATCACTGGATATCACTACGCATAACATCTTTTTAATAGAATATATTTCAAAATACGATTATCCTAAAAAACAAAAATAATAATTACATAACGAGAAATTACTCAGCAGTAACTTCCAATCAAACTCAAATGATCCCTTAGAAAAAATATATTATAATTCCTTTGTACATTTTTCATCGTCCAGACATATCCTACTCACTTTGGTCAGCCATTTTTTTAATGCTTTCTCCACTGTACATAATCTGAACTGTAATCACAGTGGTTTCCCCTCCTGTCTCTAGCTACACAACGAGTATATAAGTTTGTATGTGTGTACATAAGACCTTGGATGTTGCTTCTCGTGTGGAAGTGTATAGGAGTGGCTATTGCGTTTGAACTGAGTTCGGCTGTTATTGATTTATGTCTATATATTTTTATGGACTGGTGGGTGGGGGGGTGGGGGGGGGGGGGGGGGGGGGCATTCTGTTCGTCTCATTCATCAAAGGTAGACTCGTTTTCCCGCAGTGTTTGTGTATCATCACAATGCAATTCAGTGAGAGAGAGGAACAGCTGCTGCTGGTGTTTGTTGCACAGATGTGTTGCAGAGTGTTTTTCATCTCAATAACATGAGGCCAAGTGCACCCATGACCTAAGAGCGATTACAGTCTTGTAGGAAAGAAGTAAGAACAGCCCTCCTGTAAAAAGAAATAAAATATAAATTAAATCAGGAATTTAAATTTTATTTAAATGTACTAAGATAATCAATTACAATGACTTATCTTAGTAAAATTAATTAATATTTATATACTTGAAAAAAAATAGCCCAACTTTTCCCCCCAAATTGGTTACCGCCTTTATGTAGTGATTATAAGTTATTATAATTTGACAGACCATCCTCCAACTTTTTTCCTAATATCGATGCAAAATCATAGTTAACAAATAAAAATTCGCACAGATTTTTTTTGGATTTAAATTTTCTAAATTTTTTACTTTATTTTTAACAAATAAAATCATTATTTTTTACTAATTTATGAAAAACAAAATAAAATTGGACTTTATTGAGATCATAATACTTAGATCATCACCAAAATATTAAAATCCTTCCAAAATGTGACTTATTCGAGACAGTAAAATCCTTTTCGATTTCTTTATAAAAAAGAAAATTTATTCATTTGTGATCATAATAACTTAGATCAACATCAAACTTTTGACTAATTCTTAACCATTGTAGTCATACATTAGAATCCTTCAAAACCTTTCTGGATCATAAAGAAAAATCATTATTTATCCTAAAATTACCTACAAAATAAAGAACAATTTGCAATAAACATTAAGTCTATTTAAATCAACATTATATATTGCCAAATACCGATTTATTAACTACTCACACGTTGATAAACGAATATATATTCATCACGAGATGTTTTGCTATTTGAAAATCCCATATTTAAACATGGAAGCAAGCAATGCACTTAGGAGAGAAATTCAGATACGGCCATTATTTAAATTTCAGAAAATCTGCGTTACAATACTACGATATTAAGTTGCTTAAATATAAAACACGACCTAGTTTATTAATATTTTCTTAAATAGAGAGTATCGTCATAAAACAAATCAGTGGAAATGTAAATTCACGAACAGTGTGTTATCAAGTCCATACAGTGCATGGGATTGTCAGTTAATCACCCTGAATGAGATCTATTTCAAACAACGACTGAAACCAAAGGTATATTTCTGGCTCCAGATCTACGGCATTAGATGGACTAGCAAACATATGTATACAGAAATTATGTATGATAAATTCGTAAAGTAACTAAGTCTAAGGGCATAACCAGCCTCGTTTCACGGAATTCCTCGTCACTCCTTCCCCCTTAGAAGGGGCAGGGGAAGGTAGGATGAAACCCCATTATAAAACATCTTAGTGGTCCCCACTGTAACCCTGGCAAGTTTCATGCCCATCGGACCAGATGTTTGGCCGTGATTAAATAACAGACGGACGGACAGACATTATGCCCATTATAGTAAGATAAGCACCACAATAATAGTGCATTATATTTGAAGACATTTTCATAATATATTTTCCAGAATATTTCCTGGATCGACGCTGACGTCCAGATTTGACGAACGTTACAGAATTGTCTTACCTACAGTAAACCGCTACAGGGAGGTAGTACCACCAGTAAACCTCTCTCGGTGCACTGTAAGTCATTACTTAAGGTCCTTTTGCAGAGTCCCTTCATCCCATGGCTGCTATTACCTTCATTCTGTTTACTGTGCCTCCGTTCGTATTATCTTCCTTCCCTCCCACTTTCCTTAACCATCCCCTAATTCTCAATTTCCCTCTCAGCGTTGAATTACCTCATAAGGCCCAGCGGTTGGCCTTTGAATTAATTTTCATATTCCGGTTACAATTCCAACCTTTAGTTAATAGGTTCAAAGTCATACAGCGGTCTGTATTCTTACAGATCATCAAAATAAAACTTGAAAGACATTTAAATATGAAGATGCTGTGGGATTCGTGAGGTACTAAACAATTCCAGTTGAAAAATTATCAAGTGAAATTCTGGAATGTCTGGAGAACTGGAAATTTCCAGAGAAAAATTCCCCACGTCAAGTTCTAGAATTTCTGGAGCATTTACAATTTCCAGGAGGAAATCATTCTTCCATAAAATTCTGGAATTTCTGGGTTGTTTAAAATTTCCGGGAATAAAATTCCTAAGTGAGATTCTGGAATATCCGAAGGATTTAGACCTCCCATGCCAATATACCCTCAACTTAAATTCTCAGAGTCATGTAGCCTTACAAATACTTTGATCAGGATTATCATAGATTATATTTAACTCACCAGACAACTTATGCTCTATTAAATTCACATTCTTTATAAAGGAAATAAAAATATAAGCCTTGAGAGTTCTTACATCCAAAAAAGAGAGGCTGTGAATTCAAGATCTGCCTACTGGTTTTATTCTGCACCCCTTTGAAATACTGAACGATTCTTTGCCTTAAAAAATATTGGCATCTGGTAGTTGCATATAGTTTCCTTTACTAAATGCGAAACTAACGTTACTTCTTTACGTAATTCCTCTAACTTCTCCCGTATAAAAATACTGTTTAGATACTTGTTTTATATATTGCGAAATCTTTCTATTACTGAACAAGCATTCTGCATATTCGCTTTTTTCCGTATTTTGAAATGGCTGTATCAACAAACAGGCTGTTCGTCTAGTCTGCAATTTTCAGAAATCAACTTTTCCATCGGTTTAAGCAGAAAGGCCTCGAATAAAGTTCTCCAATTGACCGACCTTGATATAGAAATCCATTTCCCTATAAAAAAAAAAGTTCTCATTAAATTAAAGGGTGTGATCTGAATACAAAAAAAAAAAAAAAAAAACTCTGCATGGCTTTGAATAAAGATCAAGGCAGTGAATAATCAACTCGTTAAACGTAATTGAGTCTGTTTGGGGGACGCAAACAAAGCCATTGAATTTTATTAATAGACTTTTTTTATATTGATAGGCGTTTTGGTCTGGGATTGAAATATCATTTCGACGGATGGTCAATATTTTCATGAGAGTTCCTTCTGCTTAAAGTTATTGGAAGTTGTATTGTGTGAACGTAAAATTGACATTGGCATATTCAGTATTAAATGAAACATAATCAATTTCAGTGTTGGAGTTGTATTACCTGCAGGAAGTATATCATTTTGTCTTATTAATCTCAGTATATTCTATTTGTGTTTCCTTAATTGATTTCAGAGTTGGAGTTGTATTACATTCAGGAAATTGTATTGTTTTCTAATTTTAATCAATTTCAGTGCTATAGGTTATGTTACACAGATACTTGTCCCTCAAATGTAAAGAATAAGTTACGTAGAAGCTGCATTTATATATATATATATATATATATATATATATATATATATATATATATATTTCTTCTGTATATAAATACTTTCATAGATCACGCTTTTCTTTGTAAATGAAAGGTTAGTGTCTTTGTACATATTCATTTTCGATTGTGTATCCTAAGAATTCTTTAAATTGATATTTATGTTTATATTCTATAACTAAATTTAAAGTTCATCCCTTCATTAGTGAAATCTCACTTCTAATCCAAATAGTTATATACAATAAAGAAATTGTTTCAATAGAAAAGTTATATGCAACTTTTATTTATGGTACGATAAAGAACTTATTTGTGTTCTAACCTATTTCCTGCATTTGAACGAAACTTCAGGGGTGCAAAGAAGAATTCTCGTATTTGTGGCAGATAAGTTAGTACCTCTTTGAATGAAGTTACCAGGTATAATTCTATAGCATCTTTTTTTTAAATAAAATATAATTTCTCTGCAATTGCAGTCATGCATACGATCGTTGCCATAAACAAAAGGGTTAGATTTTCGATTGATTTTATTAATTAATTTTATCAGATAATGCTATCCCCTTAACAATTATCTAAATATCAATCTGAGCTTTACACCTTCCTGACATGTTGTGACATACAGAAAGAATCACATCGCTTCAAAAAAAATCCACAATTTCAAAATGGACTTTGATTCTGTTCACATAACCGGAAGGGTATTACAGTAACTAAGCACCTTTGAACCAACTAGTCCATCCTGCGTTTGCAACTGCAAGACCGCCCCCCCTACCCAACTCCAATAAATGCAAAAGTTTTCACTCGGATTTGAATTGAAATCCCGACTGTAACTATATTTCCCTCTCTTCAGCAACCCTCGCTTTGTGTGGATTCATGATATACTTCCGTATATCACTTTCGTTGAATTACAGACTCATTTGAAAGCTGTTGTCGTGTTCGGGTTCGTCAGAAATTTTCACTCCTACGTCCTAGATTCTTAGAAGATCTAATATGAAGAAGAAGATGATGTTAGTATTTTTTATTTTTAGCTGTTTTAACAATGAACATTATGTTACGATCGTCACAAATTTCCATTCCTGTGTCTTGCATTCTTAGAAGATCTAATATAAAGATGTTAAAATATTTTATTTTTAGCCTTTTTAACAATGAACGTTATGATCAGATCGCCAGAAATTTTTATTCTCGTGTCCTAGATTCTTCAAAGTTCTAATATAAAGAAGAATAAGTTAGCCTTGCTTTTATTTAGACCTTTTTATATCAATTAACATTATGTTAGCTTATTCAAAAATTTTTAGTCACGTGTCCTAGATCCTTAAATGCTCTAATATGAAGAAGTTAGCCTTGCTTTTATTTAGCCCTTTTTTATCAATTAACATTGTTAGGTTATTAAAAAAAATTTATTCACATGTCCTAGATTCTTAAAATTTAATACGAAGGAGAGAACCGCATCATTGTTTATGTTCAACCTAATTATCTATTGTCATTATATTTTTATCTATTATTATTCACACGTTATAGCGTGTACGTCTTGTAGCTTGAAACTGAAGACTACCTTCTCCTCGTCTATCTAATTTTTATTCCACAATACAAATTCATTAAAAACAAAAACAGAAACGAAAGAAAATACCCAGAACGTATCCTCCATGAAACAGGTACCTGAATAACGTGATAATTTCAGTAACAAAGTCTTAGAATATTTTACTCTCTTTCATATTTTCTCCGCCACGAGAAAGGTGAAATAGGTGAAGTATCTTGGGGTACCCGGCTACCGGCTCCTTTTTATTTATTCACCGAGTGTTGATTGCAGAGCGCGTGCTTGCGGGCGGGCAGAGGAATGGAAACAGGTGCTCTTTACGATCTCCGGAATAATTATGATAATGTTGGAAGCCACGTTTTGGGTTCTATATAGTAACCTACTTACGTTTTTTGTCTATTTGTTAACCATTTTATTGATGTTCTTCCTTTTCTAAATAATCGATGTTTCATTTATGAGAAAATCGTCCAATAAAAATACACTTGTTATTACAACTTAAGTGACCATAACTGTCATCAGCTCTATCTCTCTCTCTCTCTCTCTCTTCTCCTCTCTCTCTCTCTCTCTCTCTCTCTCTAGAACTTCTGTTATTCATTCAAACCAAAGTTTCGAACATTTTAAACTGCTACTCTCTCTCTCTCTATCTCTCTCTCTCTCTATCACAAACCTTTTTTCGGCTTTTGCTCTCTCTCTCTCTCTCTCTCTCTCTCTCTCTCTCTCTTTTATATGAGTCGCCTAAAGATATTTTTATCAAGATTCTACTATCTTCATTTGTATCTCTCTCTCTCTCTCTCTCTCTCTCTCTCTCTCCGGTGCTACCTTACTTCATCTACTCATTAGTAACTCATACATAATTATTGAGTGAAAAATGTTTATTACATAAAGTAAAAAAAAATCTGAGCAAAATATTCACATAAGTGTTTAAAAGTTGCCTTTTTAAGTTGTTCATATTAATTCATATGTTTTGACAGAATTAATGAGGGAACGTGTATATTATATATTATGAAAAGGGAAAGTAGAGGACATGTTTTTTGTTTTTGTCGTTGTTGCCCTTAGATATCTCGATATATATATATAGTAATATATATATATGATATATATAATATATATTTTATATATATATATATATATATATATATTATATATATATATAGATATATATATAGATATATATATATATATATATATATATAATATTATATATATATATATATATATATATATTGTTATATATATATATATATATACATATATATATATTATATTATTGAGTTTGTGTGCGTGTGTGTATGTATATATATATATAGACGTAAAAAATTTCTATTTATGCTGAGCGTGACGGAGGCTTATAATTTTCAACGCCTTCCAAAAAACCAATAAAATTATACAATAATATAAATGAAAATTGGAATATCATAAACACTTGAAAATTTGCCAAAAAATTCCAAACGTGGTTTGGAAGGAGCTACCTCTAGGCCAGTGCACCATTTCTCATTTAGGCAGAACGCAATGGGACGTTATAATCTTCACTTTCGTCCACAAAACACCAAGAAAATCATATAATTTATGAATAATAATTGCAATAATTATTTACATAATTGTGGACTATTATTACTTCAGATATTCCAGTCACGTTATGAGGATTTATATATATATATATATATATATATATATATATATATATATATATATATATATATATATATATATATATATGAATATAACTCATCACCGTGATTCATATAAATCATTCGAGCTACAAATGTCCTTTAATATCTAATTCGCTCACCTTGGAACAAATGATATATTTTTATATATGTAACCGCCCATGAGGGGACGTAATATTTCAACTAAAAATTCCCTTCGTACATATATGAAAATAATCAATTCCGAGGTAGAGCGAATTAGATATTAAAAGACATTTGTAGCTCGAATGATATATATATATATATATATATATATACATATATATATATATATATATATATATATATATATATATATATATATATATATATATTATTAATATGTGTGTCTGTCTGTCTGTCTGTGAATGAATAGATAACTTATAAGATATAATTCATTTTCAGTATCACCTATTCTATTCTATTCAAGAAACCACTTAACTTCAAAACAGCCTCGCCCCCAAAAGATATCTGGACAGTCTATGGCTCCCTGCCTCTTGTCTTCTGTATTCAAGGGAGAAAACTCTTTGAAATCTCTGTACGAAATAGGAGTCTCAGCCACCAAAGATTTATATGACAGAAACGAAGCTAGAATCTCAAAATTTCTTTTGGAGTGGTTGGTGTTATCTATGTCAGGTCATTCCTTAGGTGACAAGGGACACTTTCTGGCCATCTGGGTGTATTGCCGTTTCTAGTGTATGTGTGTGTGAGTGTGTAGGCAGGTTGGTTATTTTAAAATATGGATAATTTATTCTTCCATGGATGACAGTTTTCAAAAGCGTGAATTATATTTCTTTAAGTAACAAGTGTGTGTGTTTGTATATATGTGTGTGTGTGGACAAGTTGGTAATCTTCAAATCTTCAAAAATTCATTCCTCCATTGATGACTCAGTGTCCAAGGCAAAGAGTTAATTATAAAGATCCTAAATATACTTTTTAGATTCGTTAAAACTGAACCCCAAGGACTTAGATAAGATGACCTATTCTAGCTGTGTGTGTGTGTGTGTGTGTGTGTGTGTGTGTGTGTGTTTGTGTAGATGGATTGGTAATCTTAAAACATTTAAATTTTATTCCTCCATGGATGATACAGTGTTCAAAGCCATGAGGAATGTTTTCTTGAGAGACAAACGACAGTTCCTTACCATAATTTTTCATTACTATTGTTAGTGTGTATGCAAGTAGACGGGTTGATCATTTTTCAAAGAAGTTTTAAAGATGATCTCTCCTAGTTGTGTGGAACAGAATCCAATGTAAGTCCAAGGCCTTCATACATTAGCCTTAAGATCAAACAGTGCTGCCATTAAATACCAAACAATATGATATAATGGAACGGTAAAGAGAGAGAGAGAGAGAGAGAGAGAGAGAGAGAGAGAGATAGTCTCAACTCGCCACGATTCAAGAGATCCACTTCTTGAAATCATCGACCCACCCTCATTAGTCATAATTCCCAAGGTGCTACAACTGCCATATTTTATCAGAATGGTGTTCATTATCACTCATCACGTATAGCATTCCCCTCTTCTCTCTCTCCTCTCTCTCTCTCTCTCTCTCTTTATTTTTCTTCCATTTTTCTCTCTCTCCTCTCTCTCTCTCTCTCCCTTTTTATCAGATACCTTAATGAGTTTCCCCTACTTTGACTATGCGGGGAAAATTCTATTCACTGAGTTTCTATGTATCTTAATTTCTCTTCTTATCTAATTTCTCAGTTGAAGTTAATGACGCCTTTTTGGTGCTGAAGTTTGAATTGTCACGATTGATGGAGCTTCAGAGAAGCTTCTCTTAGGATAAGCTGTCTTGAGCAGACGATGATCACTTTAGCTTTATTCAAAATGAGTGTTTGCTAGAAAAATAATTAATAAGTTTGAAATGATTTTCAGTGTGAAACAAATTCAAAAATGTTTAAGAGAAAAAATTGTGTTTTTAAGGTTTTAAATTACCACCATCTAAAGAAGATCAAATCATTGCATCATACATGTTTATTGTTTTTCAAACTTCTCATATCTTCTGGTGGGAATTCATCATACCTTTTACATATAGATGAGTGCGGTAGCCTTTAGCATTTCCAAAAACGTTGCACATAGAGGCTAGTTCACTACTGATAAATGACATCCTATAATTAATTAAAAATTATTTTTAATGGAAATTTTAGTATAATCTATTTATAATTAGATGCATAAGCCTGTCTCGGTAAAATCTGAAGTCGCTTCTAGATATTTTTCTTACTAAAGCTAAAATTTCCTTTATTGATTAGTTTCGTGACAAAAGGAAAAATCGATATTGCCATCTGGTATTCTCACTATGTATCCCCAAAAGCATTTCGGATTTTATATTTACTCCTATAAACTTACACTCACATTTGTTCAGGCATAATACAGAAATGTTTCTTTTTTGGTTCCCTTGACTGAAGAGCTCTTAAACAATTATCACTTATATAATTGACAAAGGACCTGTCAGCTTCACTTCGCTTCGCTTTCTTTCTGTGTTCAGTTGTTTTGAATTTTTTCTCAAATATATTCTTTAATTAATATTTTTTGGGGGGTTGGGGATATTGACTCGAATTTCAACCAGTCATATTTTTCCCTTTTCTCTTATGACTTTATAACTGCATAGTTGTCTTTTCATTTTGGAAATAGAGAGATAGACAGACAGAAAGGTGGGTGAAGGGAGACTATATATATATATATGTAATAAATAACATTATATAAACAGATAATTATATATATCTGTAAATAGAATCCATGACCTGTGGGGTCATTGGCGTATTAGGAGGGTCCTACGTGACCAAGGCAAATCTAGATCACGCTATGCAATGCCTGCAGTAGCCTGGTTTAAGTTTGTTTGGAAATGTCATCGTTTTGCATTACTGTTAACTTTTCATATCAACTTCCATGGGAAGCGGTTGACCTGTTAACCTGCGCCGGAAACTTGTAACTTCCGAGCCGGCGGACTACGTATGTTTTTATGTGAATCGCTGAGATAGCTAATGTTTCGCTATCAACGTGATGCTCTAAGAAGTTAGTTCATTTCTAGCGATAAAACGGAACGGTCTCACGACCGAACTGTCTCTCTTGTTATGGAGTTCAGAATAAAGTTGTTCTACTGTTATTCAACTTCTCCGTTAGAATCATCTCCTTTACTTTAAGAAGAACCACTCTACTAAGATATCACATAGGAGAAAGAAGGATCCAGAATGCTTACGAATGACAGTCGTAAGAAAAGACAAACAGTCTTTCGCAAAAGCGAAATGACTAAGATATATAATATATATATATATATATATATATATATATATATTATATATATATATACTATATATATATTATATATATATATATACATATATGATATATATATATATATATATATATATATATATATATATATATATATATATATATATATATGTGATTAGACACACCTTCTTGCAATTATTTCTCTTTAAACATATTACCAAACCCCCCTCATCATCGATAATAATAATAATAATAATAATAATAATAATAATAATAATAATAATAACAGCATCAGCAGTATCTATAAACATTATGAATAACTTTCGAGCCCTGATAATCAGAAAGACAGTCCTTTGAGTTAATGGCGCGTGAAAAAGATGAGGACCATTAATATCGACGACGAAAAAACACCTTTCCCCCCCCATTTCCACCAACGAACCCCCGACCCCTCTCCAGATGGAGGTGATCCCCTGTCGAACGCGGAATTCCAGGAATCCCCTGATTTTATCTCCTGCGGTCTAAGAAAAGGTTGATGCTTAAATTTTGTTTCACTTTCGAGTTCCTTCTCTCATATTTTTTATTTTTCTCTTTCATTTGACGTCTTATTCACGTACTCTTAGATTGTACATATTACTGTGCCTGGGATAGTACTACTGTCTTGTTCTTCTCTTTTTCAGTTCCTCCTCTCATCATTTTTACTATTATATTTTCCGCTCTTGTTTTCCTAGACCATATTGTGGACCGTGAAACCATGCAAATTACTGTGCCTTAGACTGTAATTGCTTCTTTCCTGCCTTCTCTCTTTCAGCTGAAAACCCTTATGGACAGAATGAACGGACTATATAAGCCCAAGAGGGCTCGAACGGGAACTCAACCCTGGAGAGAGAGAGAGAGAGAGAGAGAGAGAGAGAGAGGAGAGAATTTATAGGAAAGGGTGATGAGTCAATGAATACGAAGGAATAGATCATATGTCTGTGTACAATACCTATATACGTGCATAGAGATATGAAGCACATTATTAAAAACGTCATTTTGAAACGCGACGAATGAGAGTCGATATTATTCATAAGAACGAATGATGATTCCCAGGTCTTATGACAGTGAATGTATTATACTTAACAGACCTTGATTTCTATATTTTTTATTTATCTCTCCTTTGGTTATAAGAGTCTGTACCTTACGTATATTTCATCACCAAAACGACTCATTTGCTGCAAATGAATTCAAATGCATTCTTCCCTCATCGTTGCTTCTAATCTCTGCAAATGAACGCGATTACAAATCGAGATAAGATATAAAAAAAAACTAGATTCAGAATAAAAGGAAAACACACCTTGATCTGCAAATGAACACAGTTAAGAAGAGGAGATAGGTAATGCAAAATAAATGATTTGCAATATAAGTCTAAAGTTATATAACCCTACCCAACAATCTTATCAGTCCATCTACGTACCTATTCTCGTTTCAAGAGAAAATTTGCTAGCCTGGAAATAAATCTAGATTTAGAATATAAGAAAACAAAAAGAGATGGCTTTACCCAATTATCCATCAGTCCATCTCCATCTACATAACTATTCTCATCTGAATATGGAAATTTACCTCCCTGACGTACCATCATCATTTGTCGTATTCACGGGGCAAATTAGTTCGGGGAAACTGATCGCTGTGAAATAGATTATTGGGAATATGCCAATATACGAGAAAAAATATGGTTACCATTGTTTCATTAATTGCTTTTTAAACTGAGGGGGCTGCTTTATAATTGATTTCGATTGAGAGAGAGAGAGAGAGGATGGATATAATCAGGTTATAACCTAATTGCTTGGAATGGCGAGCAGCTAATCAAGTGTTTTAGAATGTATATATATATTTTTTCCATAGTTGTTTTACTAGAAGGCAACGGGTTAAAACATATGAGCTTGTATGTAAAATCATTATTATTTACAATCATTCACACCCCGTTGCTGAATAACCAATGATGTTATGCAACGTAAAAACACCAAACAAACAAACAATCATTCAAGCAATATCGTGACTAATCTACACTTGGAAATTTTAACATCATTTATATCTAAATAATGTAAATTAAGTATGGACATTTCATTTATAATGAAGAAGGAATATAGAACATAAATGGTGATGTAAATGTGTTAGGTTATATCATATAAAAAGCTCTCCCCTTGGGGATATGCCTTAGATCCTATGGTGATCGCTCGATACACCACATAAACGAGAATCTTTAATTCAATTTCAACTCTTTAAGTATAATATCCAAGATATACGCGATTTTTTAGTTTTACGTCGATTTTCGCATGTAAGATTTCATATTATCATAATAATAAATGGAAGGGATAAAATCTTATTAATCTGATCATTTAGTCAGTTTCTGTGACGAATCTCTGAATTTTAAAGTCATAATGGAATAACGAGTTACTAAGAACTTTTTTCGTCAGCGTGGTGCACTGCAGGCATTACCCAAGGTTCTTTGCGGCGTCCCTTCGGCCCCTAGCTGCAACCCTTTTCATTCTTATTACTGTACCTCCGTTCATAGTTTCTTTCTTCCATCTCACTTTCCACCCTCTCCTAACAATTGTTTGATAATGTAGCTCCGAGGTTTTCCTCCTGTTTTACCTTTCAAACCTTTTCACTCTCAACTTTCCTTTCAACGCTGAATGATCTCATAGGTCCCAGCGCTTGGCCTTTGTTCTAAATTTTTACATTTAATTCCATTCCATTATATTTTTCGATTCACAGTAATGCTCAGTAATTGATTTTTTTACACTTCATATCAATTTACGGACAAATTTCAGTTAAATCTGAAGGATTATCCTGCCTGTTGAACGTACAGCAATATAAACAGGTTTTAATTTTTATTTATTTATTGATTTATTTATTTATTTATTGCATTTTTCTGTCACTTTTCAGCGACATGTCTAATCAAATTAGAAAGGTTTTCAACCTGAGTTGTACCAGAACTCTCATCTCGGACCCAATTTAAACTTATAAATTTCGTAAAAAAAAAAAAAATAAATAAATAAATAAATAAAAAAAAACGGTTCTCATCAATAAAACCCAAAGGTTAGAGACAATAACACCAATCGCTTAAACTTAGAGTAAAAATTATCAGCTGATATTTCCGAGCAAATTATTTGGATAAACAATTTGCGATTAATTGGAGTTTCTATGCCACTCACAAGCAGATCGTAAAAACATACCTACCTTGTTATTTACACATGAAAAGCTTCCTGGTAATGGAGAATGTTTCTCTCTCTCTCTCTCTCTACGTTACTTGGTTCCCGGAACAAGGAACCATATCAATTATGTAATTAAAGTTGAACGATGAATAATCACGGGAGTGTGATTTTTTTTGTTTTTTTTTGCGGGGGAAAAGTAGTTTATAGAAAAATTGTCCGCTCTTTTTTGGTTGCCTTGGCCAAGGGGATTAGGTTAAGTTACACGAAAGTAGCTGGGTTCTCTCTCTCTCCTCTCTCCTCACTATCTTCGTCTCTTACTCTCTCGGTCTTCTCTCTCTCGTCTCTGTGTGTGTGAGAGAGCTTTTTGAAAGCCCCCCTCTATCTTGGGACTGAAAGGCATCTGTTGGTTTTGTGTGATATTCTATATATATGTCTAATATGTATATAAAAAAATATTTAGTTTATCAAAGTTACATCTATATTATATCTCTACCATTACTATATATTACATATTATATATCTATTGTCTCTGCTTTCCAACTATCATATCTATCTATATATATGATGGTGTGTGTGTGGGGTGTGCGTGGTGCCGTGTTCACGGAGAGATGAAGAGGGGGGGGGCCGAGGGGGGGGGGTGGGGCGGGGAGATGGATGCAACACAACCGATATTGTCTAATAAAAAATTTTAAACCATGACATAGCGTTGGTATTCTTCAAAACCCTTACCAATAACCCTCTGAAGTTCATCATAAGATTCATGCCAACATTTTGGCCAAAAAACAAATCTGCCCCAATTTATTGAAAGAATTCGAAAGACCTAAAGAATGTTTAGTTTTTTTCCAACGCCATTTTCCATTTTTTATAACGTTTTTTTGTTTTTTTTTTATATATATTTCCAACTTAGCTTTTCGCCGCCACACACCACATTCAAGCATGAATTTTCTTTTTGCTATTCAGTCCCATTGTCATTCAGTTAACCAAATTACCAGGCTATCAGGGGCTATTATCCTGAGAAAAACAAAGGGAACAATGATTATTCTCCTGAATGTCAATGAAATAAGGACTTCTCCTCAGACAACAGGGCCTCTTCTGCTTTTGAATCTCGGCTTGAGGTTGATTTTTTTCCAAATGAGGATTGATGCTGCTTGGAACTTTTTGTTTGAGACTTCATCTGAAGCCTAAAGGAATGAGAATTCATTTTCTATATATCAGCCCGTGGTTCCATGCATAGAGGGGGATTAATGGGATTTCTTTAATTCAATCATAATAATAATATCCTTATCCATTCATCATCATCAATTTTATTATTTATTTTTATTATTAAGGCAACAATTATAAATAATTTTTTCTTAATTAAGCAACAATTATAATTAATACATAGTAATGATAATGTTAACCTTGTACAAAAATATATATTTTTAACACTGTTGCGGCTTTTAATTGGCAATGATTATATCAGTAATGATATTGACAGTATAACAATAATAATAAACTAGAATGGTGAAATAAAGGTATCATTATTACTATTATTATTATTATTACTATTATTAGTATTATAAAGCGGCAATAATAATAATAATAATAATAATAATAATAATAATAATTAATAATAATAATATAATAATAATAATAATAATAATAATAGGCACTAGTGGACTGAATCACTTAGCCTATTTAATCTAAATGTAATATTTTGGAGATTAAGGCCTTTATCGTAATAATATTTCGAAAATGCAAAAGTCAGCATATAATTCTAAATAGTGGCACTTGGCTATTGAATGCCCAGCACACATCTGACCTAAAAACTGCTCTGGGGAACAATATTTCTAGGTTACTGGACACGAATAAAGCCAAGATTGTTTGCAAATGGAGACATATGGCCTGTATCGAAGTGTCATTTTTTTTTTTTTTCCCTTGAAAATTTAGAGAGAAAGAGAGGGGGATGTTGAGAGGTAATGGTGGTTTTTTTAACTGTTACTAACTGACGAAGCTGAACATATGTTTTATAAAAATATACATTGTGGCTAAAGAGCTAGATAGAGAGATAAAGAGAGAGAGAGAGAGAGAGAAAGTATCTCAGGAAGTGATGGTGGTTTTTTTATCCACCAGTTACTAATTAATAAAGCTGGAGTTTACAAGGTATATAAAAAAAATCCCCGCTTCGGTAACTTTCGACGATATGACATAAATGCAAAGAGAGAGAGAGTAAGAAAGTTAAAAATGTTTACTAATTAACGGCACAAGGGACTTTCTCCTTTCACCTACCTTCATCTCATTTGTAATGAAGGCGAATCCTCAGTCTTTTGTAGAAAACAGAAGCTGAATTAAAAGAAAAAAAAGTTTTTTAGGTACTAAAAACGACGTTTTACCTTTGATTATTCTCGCTTACTCGGAGAGTAAGCCTGCAAACTACTTTGCTGTTGTTGTTGTTGTTGTTGGAAGGATAGGAAAGCCTAAAAAGTTCTGAAAAAGGTGTTTCGCGTTCAGTTAAAGATATAGGAGTTTTAGGAATGGATATTTATGATTTATTAGAATGAAAATGTAAAAAAATAAATAATTTGTATGTTGAACAGGACAGAAAAATTATTTCTGATAAAATATAGCGTATTTATTTTCATTTTCGTTGGTGAAACAACGCTCTATCTGAGCGTAGATTTTAGCGAGCGTCCAGAGTAAATTGGAGGTCGGATCATACTTTGTTTCAGTTTATATCTGGTTCTGGTATACATATGACACTCCTTATGTGTTTGGGCAGTTTTTTGAGATGAGCAGTGACAGTTTAAATATTTGTAATATAAACAAGGAGTAGAATGCATAAAACTTTGTTATCTTAAAAGGCAATTTAGTGTCGGACGTACGTTCAGCTTTTTAGTCCAAAATAAAGTTGTAATACATTCTTTTAACGTCATTTATATATTTAATAGATGAAGCCTCATGATTCAAAAGTAACTGTGTTTAATATCAATTGGAGAGGACAAAACAATAAGCTTTTGTAAGCAAAAGCATTTTTTTTTATAATAACAAGTACTTTTTGGAAAAAGTTATACGTTTTAATATCTTTGATATATGAACCAGTCATGTTTGTGTAAAGTTAGTTTGAGTAATCAGATTATGAAATCAAAATTAGAATTAGCAGGTTATGAAATCAAATCACAACTGATGAGAATTACTTGCTGACCTCCAGTATCTTATGACGCCTGAAGAAATTTTGCTATCACATATAATTACATTTTCATCTTGGCAGGATCCAGTGACCATATTACATTTTGGGCTCTCTCTCTCTCTCTCTCTCTCTCTCTCTCTCTCTCTCTCTCTCTCTTTGTCATCAGATTAAGCTGATGAAACAAGAATAATCGGTATTCTTATATGATGTGGTCTACTGTAAGAGAGTGAAAATCATTTACACACACAATAGCGCCTCATCTACGGGGAAAAAGGTATAGCCGTTCTCTGATGAGAGAGAGAGAGAGAGAGGATTGTAACACATCAAAAGGGAGTATTATGACGCTCAGCATTTTTCTTCTTTTTTTTTTTTTTTTGTTACTCGAGACGAAAATATCATAAGTCGAAAGAGGTATCACGGAGAAGAAGCATTTCATACCACGGCCTCACAAAAGACCAATAAAGTACGAGAATAGTAACAGCCCTGATGAAAGGAGAGAAAGCTTCTATGGAATCAATTTGACGCACTATAATCTACAATCATTCATTTCTATCGCAGCTGAAGGATTTATCATTTCCTTGGAACAGGTTATGGGCCAAGGAAGGACTCGTGGATGATGTGAGTCATTTGTTTTTGTAACTTCAAGGATTCACGTCGACTGAAGGCAGCCAGTCTGTCAGACTATGAATTTTAATGCAACGTAACTGATGCTGTTAATACACTCGAGTTACTGATTGCAATTTATTTTACGGGAGGAGAGAGAGAGAGATTGTATTGAAAATTTAGTTTTAAATAAAAAAAAAGCTTTACCTACAACAGACGTCAGTTATTGGTTATAATCTATTTGAGAGAGAGAGAGAGAGAGAGAGAGACAGAGAGAGAGAGTGTGTGTGTGTCAAGCAGAGATATGGCATCAAAAATATCACATAAAAAAATCGATATACCTTTCAGAACCTCTCTAAAATGCTCAGATTTTAATTTTAAGTATTTGCTAATTTGGCACCGCCCAAATGCTTAATAAAATAACTTAAAGAATATACTACTTCTTATTTTAAATAAGAAATAAGAATCGTTTTTAACATAGGAGTGTCTGCTATTCCCATCACGTTCTCCTAAGCTTCACGCAGAGATTAATATTGAAAGAATGCTCGTGATGTCAACTTTGGCCCTCTTGACTTAGCAGAGGAAAACATTCCTGATTAGACTTCATTATGAAAACGGACTGTTTGGACATCCGGGTAACTGAGGCATCTCTCAGGGTTAAATTGGGTAAACATCCAACATTTGTTATGGAGAGACTAATGAGCATTTAATGAATGCCTGGCTTTCATTAACTGATGATATCGCTAACGAAGACAAATTGGTTTTAGAGTTATATTACGCCATGTTGATTTTTATTCATTTTTTTTTTCTTGCTTGGTAAGAGAAATCTATTCTTTCCTCATTTCCTTTATCCTCTCACTCCTTCCTCATGAACACAATAATATTCTTTGGAAGTTTGGATTCCAAGTCAGTGGTCCTTGTGGGCTCGTTCCATATGAATAGGGTTCATCTTTGGAATAGTAATGATAATAATTATATATATTGGAAGGACACCCTCTTTCAAACAAGTATTATGAAAGATATTGCTGCATCAGCTGCATTTAACTTGTAAATATTCCTCTCAAGTTTTCTAACTCCAGAGAGAAAGCAGTTATTAGAAAAATAGAGAAGAGTATTTATAAGGTAAAGGCAGCTGAGGCAGCAATATCTTTCAATGATGATAATTATCAAAATATTACAAAACTGGAACACTTTTTTTCTACAAGATATATCGTTACAATTACAGGCATTTTTTGTGTGTTTATATTCCCTAAAGAAAGGCGATTTCATTGCACCATACTTGGCGCACTGTAGGCATTACATACGGTTTTTTGCGGCGTCTCTTCGACACTTAACTGCAACATGTTTCATTCATTTTACTCTACCTCCTTTCGTAGTTGTAGTAGGTAAATTAAATATATGAAAATGGTTCAGTTCATTCATTTTTCCTAGATCTTGTTTCTGTACTCAACTCCTGCGCTTTGTATCTCAATAGGTTTGTCTTAATACTTTAACAGGAAAGCTCTTGGAAATAAGAATATTCATTGCTGAAATAACAAGAATATCGTTGTCACAATGCCTTTATCGATGGTTTGTAATAAATAATTCGACAGAAAAGTTTCAAGACTGAGAATATAAATTCATAAAGATACAGTGATATGTTTGTCTCATTGTATCTCTTTGTAATCATAGACGCCTCTATAAGAGACGCATTATTTTTTGACCCAGGATTTTCAAACGCCCGATAAATCTCTTGAGGACTCGACGTCACTCCATTGACAAAAGATTGACTCGATTAGCTAGCCTTCGCCGCCCAAAACATATTGATTGGATACATTTACAATTTTTAATGCAGGGTTCGTCATTAGGGTTTTGCTTTACGCCGGAGAGGAACAAAAAATTGGACTAGAGTGAGGTCACATTTTAAAAAGCTCGAAACAGAAAAACATGGTTTTGTTAAAATCGTAAAGGTTTTTTTTTTCAAGGCCGCTAGACAGTTGCATGTTTGCTTTCGCTCACTCTTTGTGGTATTATGGAGTGTGTTTTTCTTCATTGCTTTTTTTTTTTTTTTTTTTGAAAATATCCCAGTCTTCAGAGAGAGAGAGACAGACAGAGAAATTACGAATAAATATCACAATATGATGCTGTGTGCTACAATTAGGCTAGATAAGTTAAGTATATCTTAGTTTAACCAGATCACTGAGCTGATTAACAGCTCTCCTGGAGCTGTCCCGAAAGATTAGATAAATAATTTTACGTGGCTAAGAAACCCATTGGTTACCTAGCAACGGGGCCTACAGCTTATTGCGGGATCTGAACCACTATATGGAGAAACAAATTCTTCTTATTCCACGTTGGCAGAGTGGGGAATCGAATTCGGGACCATCAAATCGGTAGGCGAGCAGGTAAACCACTTGTCCTACGCGGAACATATTATCTATTATGGTAACTTTCAGCTGTAGTGATCACTGGATATCACTACGCATAACACCTTTTTAATAGAATATATTTCAAAATACGATTATCCTAAAAAACAAAAATAATAATTACATAACGAGAAAATACTCAGCAGTAACTTCCAGTCAAACTCAAATGATCCCTTAGAAAAATATATTATAATTCCTTTGTACATTTTTTATTGTCCAGACATATCTTACTCACTTTGGTCAGCCATTTTTTTAATGCTTTCTCCACTGTACATAATCTGAACTGTAATCACAGTGGTTTCCCCCCTGTCTTTAGCTACACGAGTGTATAAGTTTGTATGTGTGTATACATAAGTACCTGGATGTTGTTCTCGTGTGTGGAAGTGTTTTGAATTGAGTTCGGCTGTTTATTGATTTATGTCTATATATTTTTTGTGGACTTAAATATTTATTCAAAGTTAGTCAGTCTGCTATCTTCATTTGTATCTCTCTCTCTCTCTCTCTCTCTCTCTCTCTCTCTCTCTCTCTCTCTCTCTCTCTCTCTCTTATAGGATTCGCCTAAAGATTTGTTTATCCAGATTCTACTATCTTCATTTGTATCTCTCTCTCTCTCTCTCTCTCTCTCTCTCTCTCTCTCTCTCCGGTGCTATCTTACTTCATCTGCTCATTAGTAACTCGTACATAATTAGTGAGTGAAAAATGTTTTTTCATATATTGTCAAACAAACATGAGCAAAAATTCATGATAAATGTTTAAAAATTGCCTTTTTTAATTGTTCTATTAATTCATATGTTTTGAAAGAATTCATGAGAGAACATGTTTATTATATATTATGAAAAGGGGACAGTAGAGACTTGTGATTTTTCTGTTGGTGTTATGTACTTTAATATATACGTATATATATATATATATATATGATATATATATATATATATATATATATATATATATATATATATATATATATATATATATATATATCTATATATAATATATATCTATATATATATATATGTATATATATATATATAATATGTATGTATATATGACGTAAAAATTTCATATTTATGCTGAACGTGACGGAGGCTTATAATCTTCAACTCCTTCCAAAAACCCAATAAAATTATACAATAATATAAATGAAAATTGGAATATCACAGACACTTGAAAATTTTTTCTAAAACATTCGGAACGTGGTTTGAAGGAGCTAACTTCAGGTAGTACCTCTAGGCCAAGTGCACCATTTCTCATTCAGGCAGAACGCAAATGGGACGTATAATCTTCGCTTTCGTCCATAAAACCAAGAAAATCGTATAATTTTAGGAATAATAATTGATATAATTATATCATTATATGATTAGTAAGTGTAATACCAAAGGCAATTATCCATGCAGGCGAACATTATGACCTAACAAAGTAAACAAGATGAAACCAGATGCATCCCAAGTGATCTAATTATTACCACCTGAGCATCATCTCATCTCACCAGCATCCTTGATTAGGGCACCTTCCTCCCACACACCCACCCCCCCAAACTGCTTCACGAATTCCCTTTGATGATAAGCATTTCCTAGATATCTCGTGAATGCTTGCTCTAGCAAACATTTATTGTTAGGCATCTAAGGAAGGTCTTGTTTGCTGTTTTGATGCTTTTGCTACGATGCTTTTTTTTGCTTTTGTTTTTGTTTTAGAATAATATATGCACGAACTTTCGACCGTTTTTTAGAAGCGTTTGTTGATGCGTGCTTGAATTAGCTGGTTTTGAGTGGCTATACTTTTGGCTTGGTGATGGAAAATGAAATTTGATTGAAGTAAAATTCAGTATATGAGTACATTTATTCATATTATTTTTAATAACCATGTTTCATCATGAAGTTGCTATTTCCTTGTTATTCTGGTTCTCTAGAAGGCTACAAGAAAAGAGAGAGAGAGAGAGAGAGAGAGAGAGAGAGAGAGAGAGAGAAACCTTGTTAATTTTTTGGCTGGTTGGGGAGTCAGAGGTAACTATATAATTTCGTCAGGTGAAAACCGCTTTTGGGTAGCAACTTGTAATCACTTAGTTTTTCAAGTAAAGATTCACTCCTAAGTAATCATTTAATTTTTCGAGTAATGAGTTATTTTAAGTAATTAGTTTTTTTAATCATAAATTAAAATTTTTTAATATATATATATATATATATATGTGTGTGTGTGTGTGTGTGTGTGTATTATACATACATACGTACATACATACATTCATACATACATAAACCAACACACATATACTTATAAATAAAAGTGATGCCAAGGAGGAAAATTGAAAGGTGAGAAAGCCAAGAACTTTCGGTCTAACACGACCCTTTACATAGGCCTAAGTATGTATATATATAATATAATTTTCCTCCGTGGCATCGCCTTTATTTATACATAGCATCACGTTCTATATACTTCGTGATCAAGTTATACATATACTTATAAATATATATAAATGCACTTACACCAACTCCTCTATGTTCGCACATGCTTAGCCCACCGAGAGAAAGAGCCTAGTTATTTCTCAGTAGAATATTCAAGGACGACCGATGAAATACTCCCGATGCTCCACTTCGCTTAACACGAACGTGTTTACTTTCCGATAGATTATGCAATTGGCCTCTAGAGTTGTGTATACAAATACCGGATTTAAATATATATATATATATATATATATATATATATATATATAATATATATATATATATATATGTGTACGTTGTCTTTATTTTTAATTCTCTTCGTTATGTTGTGTGGCGTACTTACGAGTTATTCTCTCTCTTCTTCTTATTTCTTTTCGTTGTTACGGGTAATGTTTGAAAGGTTGTTTGTCATATGGGCTAACCTTCATCTATCACTAGTTACGGTTGAGTTTCTTCTCTCGTAGGAACATTTAGTTTATTTATTCTTCACTAAGTCTCTCAGGAGGTAATTTTATCTGTTTAAAAAACAGGGGTTGGATATCTTTGGGAAACTGGGCAAGTTAAACACCTCTTCATAAAAATTACTTATAATTGGAATAAACACAGTTTACACACTACTACACTACACTGGAACAGAGTGAGAAGGAACGCAGCCTCCTCGTATAAGGTCTGGTTCTTAACTGCTTTTCTCTAGCACTTCAAATGAAGTTTCGACCTAACTACTTCAATTAGCTCCTCCTCAAATGTCCTTTAGGACACCTCCTACTTCTTCATAAATGGCTTTCATTACTTCCGGTGCCACCTCTAGATTCGTCTGATTGGTTTCGTCCCTCGACGGTAACCACCCACTGAAGGAGTCAAAGTTCAACTTTTCTGGTGAGGTTAGCACCTTACTGTTTTCCAAAACAAGTGCCAATTGTTTTGGTCTGGTTTACGAAACTGCTATTCGTGCAGACTTATGCCATACACATCTACTCCCTTTTCTACCTTCACTTCTGGTAGATCCTTCATCACTCTACTTTCACTATATATTCTACCAGTGGTTTTCCTAACTAAGTTTTTCCTAGCTATTTCTAGACAGACTCTTGTTGTTTCCTAACAACACTCGGCCACCTACTGGCAGTGACCTCAATGCCTAAAATTATAAAAATGATTATACATAATAAAATACAATGTTGAAATAAATCAAAAATGGTTATATATATATACAATGATGCTAGTATATTAGTTACTTGAAGGCAAATTTTTCAGTAAAGACTTAATGGTGTTGAGTTTGTTAACAACTAACACTCTGACAATACATATGAAAGCAACTATGGTGAGTGCTAACAAAACAATATTTATCATGGACATGATAGGGGAAATGTCAGTCTTGTACATATGGAAAAATTGATTAGCTGCTTCAAGTTTGTCAAATGACTCTAACTCAAGTTTGGATAATTTGAAATCCTTGACATTATCAAAATTATTGATATGGCTAGATAAATTTAAGGTATAAGAAGCAAAAATGGTAGGCTTGTAGTACAAATAATTCAAAATAACTACTTCACAAGATGTCACAAAGGATTTTATGTTGTTAAATATTATCTGAGATTGATTATTCCTACAGTGACCTTAGCTGTTACTTGATTCTGTGAAAACACTACCATTTTCATCATACAAAATTTGAGCTTTGAAATCAGGACTGTAAGGGATATACTCACAGTTATTCTCACCATTCCTGTCATTAATTAAATCATCAATGCAATACAACTTGTTAAGTGGCTGATAAAAGCCCTGTATATTACAAACAAACTCATTAGTTTCTAGCATGATACAATCATCAAAATCTTTGTCACTTAGTTTCACCAACAGAAGTGAATTTTGTTGCAATGCAAAATGTACTATGCCTTGATTCAAAACAATTGACTTGTTGTTTACTAGCATTGGGAAAGGGTAAATGGAAATTAAGTTATTAACTTCATTATTGTTAAAGGGTATCACCAACACAATGTGATCAGAAATCCTTTTTACACTAATCAAGCTATAGTAAGTAAGAACATCTTGCACCAGCGGTTTGAAGTGATATCTAACATACATTTTTCAATTACAAGGTGCAACTCACTAGGACTGATGAGGTATGGTGATAAAATGTTTTTAGCAGCTAACATTACTGCATTTAACAGTTCCTTATGATTCAGCAAAAAGGTTTCTGTTTCAAATAATAACTTAGTTACATACTGTGACTTGTTTAAGTCATTTATCTCTGTAGTAATATTCTGAGCCATATTGTTTACAAAGTCCTTTAGTTTAACAATCAAATCCTGATTCTTGTTAGTTGCATCAATGACCTTAGTCATGATGGTACCTCGTTCCGCGGCCCATAACTCTAATTTTTCTATTCTAGCCCTATTTTATCTACATCACCATCAGTAGCTACACCAAACAAAGTGTTTAAGGCTGTGCCAATAAACGGCAACAATGATCTTTTGTTATCCTCTTGGTAGATACTTTGACTAATATCTTCCCTAAGCTTTAATAGAATAGAATTGTTCTGGTTATTAGACATGAGACTTTCAATGTTTTCCATTAAACCCTTTAGCTCTTGTTGCTGTTCTTCTATGGTTGTAATGTTGATGGTTACAACCGCTATGTCGTGTATCATCTTCACATGACCATGTTCTTTTAGGATTGCTCCCTTCTTGATTTGCAAGAGGGAGATGCAGATATCGCTCACCATGAGCCATAGTGAAATCCATTTCCTGCAAATATATTCTAAGCAGTAAACCTTATACAACAATGTTATTGACCTGTTGCACTTGGTCCTATCTTTTCCTTAAATTGTATCTCGGAGTCACTAATGCTGATGAAATATGGGAATCATTTACGTTACTGTTTTCCTTACTACTTGACTCCTTTAAATCTTTAAAATTCCTTAAATGTTCTTCTGACCAAATGTCGGAATGTACTATTTTAATATGGTTCCAATGTGCAACAGTTTCACTTAAAGTTGATTCATGCATTAGCTTAAATTTATTTAACTTTAATCTTTCTATTACTCTATATGGACCTTGAAATTTAGGACTTACTTTAACATTAGGTCCTTCAACTTTGTGATTAAGCACATATACTTGTTGACCTATTTTTAATTCTGGGACTGTTGATTTCTTATTGTAATACTTACTAGACTTTTGATGTAACTCCTTCAATCGAGCCTTGTGCCTTTTAACGGTCTCGAAAGTCCGTCTTGTTTTTCATGCAACGTAGTCTTCGTAATTATAAGTATGTCTTGGTGGAGTTGCTTCGTCCTAATAAGGTATTTGGCATTCTTTTCTGATAACCATAATAACAGAAAGTGTGGGGTTTTCCCAATAGATTCATTTACAGTGTTATTAATAGTGAACTGTACGTCTTCAAGCATTAAGTCCCAATCTTCAGTCTGTGGAGTACTAAAGTTTTCAGTAAATCCTTTATCTTACGATTTGTTCTCTCAACTGCTCCATTAGAGCTTGGTTTATAAGCTGTAACCTGACACTTTGTTAATTAATTTCATAAAACTCACACAATTTCTTCAAAATGTCCATAGTAAATTCTCCTGCATTATCAGATAATAATGTTTGAGGGCATGATGTATAATAATTATTCTAGATTTCAGAGCTTCTGCTACAGTAGTTGCTTCTCTGTTTCTGACTGGAATGATCTCAACATATCTAGTCAAGTAATCTATGAAAACTAAAATTTGACGATTACCTCTAGTTGTGTTTGGAAATGGACCTACAAAATCCATTGAAACTACTTGAAACGGAGTTAATTCTGATGGATATTTCTCAAGAGGGGCTTTTACATTAACGTTACCCTTGTGTACGTTACAGATATGACAATTTTCAACAAATCTTTTAGCATCTTCATTGTCAATTCGGCCAAAAATAGTTTCTAGTGACTGTTCTACATGTTTTCTTTATTCCAGAATGTCCTGACAACTTGTAAGAGTGTGTTAGTTCTAATACTTCTTTGGTTAGTGTGTTAGGTACATACAATCGTGAACAAGCATTCGGTTCATCTGATGTTTTATATAGAATTCCCATTAATTAACTGAAATTCAGACTGATCATCCTCATTTTGCATTAATTTACCCACTATTTTTCTAATGTTAGCATCTTTTTGCTGTTCGATCTGAACTCTTTCTAAATCTAGATCTATGATCTGACAACTAAAACAGAAAGTATTAGTTGTGATTTGTTTCTCGTTTTCTTCTTGCGACCTTGACAAAGCATCTGCAATAGTGTTATATCTTCCTGGGATATATCTAATTCTGGGGCAAATTCTAATACACTTATGAACCATCTGTTAACTTCATATTATTTGTGAATGCTCTTTTCTTAAATAGATCACAAATAGGTTTGTGATCTGTAAGCACATTGACTTTATGTCCCTATCAATATATGCCTAAACTTACGTAATCCCCAATAAAAGAGCTAAGCACTCTCGTTCGGTAGTGCTATAATTTCTTTCTGCAGCATTCAAAACTCTACTTGCATAATATACTGCTCTCATTCTGGTTTTTCCTTGTTTTGCATTAAAACTGCACCTACTGTACTAGAAGCATCGCAATGGCTAAGTAAAATTCTTTTGAGAAATCTGGATACACTAAAATTGGATTTCTTGTCATCATTTCCTTGAGTGTTTTGGAAAGCTCTTTCATGTTCTGGCTTCCATTCATAAATTACATCCTTCTTTGTTAAATCAGTTAATGGTTTGGCTATAGTGGCAAATCCCTTAATAAAAGGGCGGCAATAGCCAACCATCCCTAAGAATCTTCTTAAGGCTTTCAAGTTACTTGGGGCTGGATATGCTACAATTGCCTTTATTTTACCTTCCTGCATACGCAGTCCATTTTCACTGATGACATGTCCTAAATGGTTCCTAAGTGATTTCATCATGAATTGACATTTCTTAATCTTTATCTTTAATCCTGCGCTCTTTAGTCTTTCTAACACTGTTTCTAATGTCTTAAAGTGACTATCCCAGTCCTTACTAGAAATGACCACATCATCTAGGTATACTGAAACATCCTCTATGTCTCCTAAGATTTGGAGCATTAATCGAGTAAATGTTAGTGGGACTGATGTAAGACCAAAGGGCATGACTTCAAACTGTAAATGTTCCTTATGAGTACTAAAAGCTGTCAAGGGCTTGGATTCTTCGTCTAAAGGTACTTGCCAATATCCACTAAGCAAGTCTAATGACTAAATATCTTTGCTCCACCTAATTGAGCTAACATATCATTTATAACTGGCATTGGCATCCTATCTGGAATGGTGTGTGAATTTAATTTCCGATAATCTATTACCATTCTCCAAGTGCCATCTTTCTTTGGAACTAATAAGAGAAGTGAATTATATGGTGATTTAGAAGGTACTATTACACCATCTTGTTTCATTTCTTCAATTAACTGATCTACGATCGGCCGTTGACTGATTGGCAGCTTATAGTTAGGGATATAAAATGGTTTAGTTCCATCTTGTATTAAAATTTTATGTTGCAAAGTATCTGTTCTGCCTAACTTATCTCCTTCTAAGGCAATGACATCTCTATACTTTTCCAATATTTGTAATAGTTTAACTCTATTCTGAGGAAAGTCTGTATTATTTACTTCATTATTTAGAATTGAACTCGGTTCTGTGCTAGAGAAGAATGCTTTTTCACTTAGTGTTAGTAAAGGATTATTCACTACAATTCCTGTACAAAATTCTATACCAGGTCTTAGTATTAGTCTTTTGTCTGAAAAATTCTGGACGCATGTCTCACAGTTATTACCCTTCACGTGAACTAGAGAATTGTCCATCCTAACAAAGTCAGGTAAGTTTTCATTAGTTAGCATTACGTCTTTTTCATGCAAGTCTTCGTCTGCTTTAGCCCGTAAGACAAACTTTGGTTAGAGACATTGCGGGTACAAAATTACTTCTCTATTAAGCACAAATGTGACAGTATGGTCATCTGCAGTACTGATTAAACATATTTCTTCGTCATCTCGTATCTCTGAGAAATAACAGACATCTGTTTCATCCGAATTTTCATCCAGTAGTATTGTTGAGTTTAATTCACCCTTATTTATTGTTCCTAATAACAGGACTTCATTGATATATTTTTCTTCTTTATTTTCATCCATTATAAGATATGTACAATCAATTTCTGATTCATCTTCATACATTTGTTCGCATGCATTAATATGTTCCGCGGCAATAAATTGTTCAGGGGCAATAAATTGTTCAGCTGCGTAAATTTGTTCAGAGTCAAAGCTCTGTTCAGTCCTGAGTATCAAGGCTTGCATTGTTAATGTTATTTATTTGTGCACAATCTATCATAGAATCCTTCCTGGCTAAGGACATTTCTTGTAAGTTATTATTTCTACCACTTATTCCACTAATATCTGTGCTAGCATTATTATCTATCTTAGTTCCTTGGATGTTCGCTTCTCTAGAAGATGTCGTCTCAGATAAATTGATCAGTTTATGCAAGACTTTCCTTCTTCTAGCTGAAAACAAACATTTTCTCTATTTCTTGCGCGGTAAATTTATTTTATTTTCTCCACATCTAACATTATTCTACATCTCCGCATAGCCTTATATGAAAACAGCGCTTGCGTAGGATATAAAACCTTTCTTCTAATACTACAAAAACTTCCTTAAAAGTTTTGTCTAAAATCTCTATGTCCAGTGTGACATTGCCTAGCGCCTTTATTGTTTTCCGGCTATTCCCTTTATAATTCTACCAGGACCTTGTATTTCTATATCTGCAAAGCCTAAATGTTTTGTTAATGTTTGTTTACTCTTTATATTTACTGTACTGCCTGTATCTAAAAGGATTGAGCATGGTTTATTATTAATTCTGGTTTGGATGATAGAGTAAATCTTCTTGGCATATTTCTTTATCCTTTACTGAAAAATACTATCTCCTCATTTACTTCAAAAGGAAACTTGAAATTATCTTCCTGACCTACCGTAACTATTTCATTCTCATTTTCTACTGGTAAGGAAGCTTTCTCGTGTATTACCCTCTTCTGTAATTGTCACTGAGTCTGATTATTATTTTGGGGTGTATTACTTTGGGCATTATGGTTAGTATTGGTATTTCTGAACCAACAATTTTGTGTTAGGTGACCTGTCCTATTACAATGAGAACAATACCTTGGTCGCCTACAATTCTGAGTTGTGTGGTTGGAATAACCACAATTTGCGCAATTTTGTTCCTGCTTGTTATTTTGTGTTCTATTATCTCCGGAGCTCTGACTGTGGTTTGGGTTGGGCTGAATGAATTTGGATTATTATTGTTTGGATTTCCTCTATACTGTTGAGGCCTATTTTTACTATTCTTGTTTCCTTGGAAAAATTTCCCATTACTATACTTTGGATTATTCTTAGGATCTTGTTTTCCCTGTTGTCTATGCTTAATATTTCTAGATCTGTCTGGAACACTATCTGTCTTTCCCTGGAAATTATTTCTATTCCTATTAGGGTTTCCATTATTTACAAAACCTGTAAATTCTTTTGCCAGATTTAGTCCCTTTTTACACATTTCCTCTTCCATAAATCTTAAAGCTGCTAGACTATCCTGCCTAGGATCAGGATCCTGTTTCTTAAAAACTCGTTTTTCTTCTTCCCCGATAGCGTCATATACTATACCATGAACTATGTAATTCAAAATCTCTTGCATACTGACTAAATCCTTTGTGTCACGACTAAATGCATCACGATCGCCAATAACTACGCCGGTTCGTTTCAAATCTGTGGTTAAGTTACGGATTGCATTTTCGATGTCCGTACGTAAGTTTGCGATACTATCCCCATCGTATTTCTGATGAAGGAAACGGGAGAGGTTATACCATTTATCCTTCTGATAAATTGGCTCCCACAATTCTAGACACACCTTCTTAAATTCAGCGAAGGTCGGAATTTCCTGAAACTTAGGGGATATGAGAGTGCGGTGTGCATCCCCCTTTTCGGAACTAACATAGAGTAACGCTTCATCTATTTTCTTGTGTTCATCGGTAATTCCACTAGCTGAAATTCGACTTTCAGTCTCTGTTATCCACTGAGATACTGTATATGCTTCTAACTTAATTTTGTCAGGATGACCCCTTTCTACCCTACCGCAAAAGCGTGTAGCCTGTGTTATTACGGCGGCCCGTGCCATTCTAGAGTACCTAGTTTGTACTTGCAATGGGTTAGGAATTTTATTATGATAAGTAACAATCACACTAGTTGTGGGTCTATTTGCTACTGTCGAGCTCGGTATTCTGGTTGGACTTTCGCTATGTGATCGTCGAGGAAAATTATTCGTCTGAGTATTTAGTCTCGAGCGTCTGTCAGGAGTTGGACGTAGGCTATAATGACTCGGATCGGGAGTTCTGCTTCTTTGTAACCTAGAAATAATTCGTTAAAGTTTTTATGCATATCAACAGCATTAGACTAGATACAATTTAAAAAAATAGATGCATTGTTGTACTTACATTATCTTCATACTGAGTCTGTCTTCCTTATTGCAATTCCTAGATATCCTATCTAATCTTATTTCTTAGTGTTTCCTTCCTTCAATCTGGAAAAACATTAACATTAGTGTATGCCGTTATTCCTTATTCACACCACTGCACTTTGTGAACTGAATGACAATATCTTTATTGTTCTAGATTTATCACAATCAACGAAGCAAAAAAAAAAATTATTTTATCTTACAACTTTACGGCAAAGAAAAATTTTATCTCAAAACTACTTATGAATTATTTTATAAAAACATTTTTATATTACTGCTGTGATGAATTTTTCTATATTTGAATTTATTTTCAGACGTTAATCTATCAGGATACTTTAAACTTTTCTTCTTATTGCTGGTTGCCGATCACTTCTGCGTCGTCGTCCGGCTCTGCCTCTGTTTCACTTGTTGTGGCGTTGTCCGCGCGCTGTCGTCGTTCACACCACTGTTGGAGTCCAGTGCGCCTTATCCATGGGGAAAAAATCGTAGCGATGTATGGAGAAATGGGAGCTATCTCAGGATTTATGATAGTTTAGCGCTCACAGGTTGATTGAAGAAATCCGTCGTCAGTCCTTGCTACGTTGTATTCAATCTTCTTTTATCCGCCTTAATGCGTTTTTGCGTATTCCTTTGTCGAGTTTATGGCTTAGGAATGCGGCTATCCTAGTTCAGTATTCTTCTTAGGATTTCACTGCGTTTCGTCGCTCAGTTTCGTTCGCCCTTTCAGCATAATCAAAGTGTTGTTAAGTCTACGCCGTTCGGAGTTTTCATTCTTTTTCGTTGCCCTTTTTCTTTTTTTCTTCGTTCTTCGAGTTATTGAACTCGAATTTCTACTTTTTAATTGTAACGTTCATGCCTGGTTTTCTTGTATGTTTCCGACGCTTAAGTATTAGCGCTCTTGTATTGGCAGTTTTATATCTTCCACTCTGTTTAATTTTTCCACTGTGTGTGTGTGTGTGTGTTTTTATATTGGTGTTTTTTTGCACTTAGAATCCCACTACCGCTGTCACCACTTATGTTGTGATTTGTCTTTATTTTTAATTCTCTTCGTTATGTTGTGTGGCGTACTTAAGAGTTCTTATTCTCTCTCTTCTTCTTATTTCTTTTCGTTGTTACGGGTAATGTTTGAAAGGTTGTTTGTCATATGGGCTAACCTTCATCTATCACTAGTTACGGTTGAGTTTCTTCTCTCGTAGGAACATTTAGTTTATATATTCTTCACTAAGTCTCTCAGGAGGTAATTTTATCTGTTTAAAAAACAGGGGTTGGATATCTTTGGGAAACTGGGCAAGTTAAACACCTCTTCATAAAAATTACTTATAATTGGAATAAACACAGTTTACACACTACTACACTACACTGGAACAGAGTGAGAAGGAACGCAGCCTCCTCGTATAAGGTCTGGTTCTTAACTGCTTTTCTCTAGCACTTCAAATGAAGTTTCGACCTAACTACTTCAATTAGTTCCTCCTCAAATGTCCTTTAGGACACCTCCTACTTCTTCATGAATGGCTTTCATTACTTCCAGTGCCACCTCTAGATTCGTCTGATTGGTTTCGTCCCTCGACGGTAACCACCCACTGAAGGAGTCAAAGTTCAACTTTTCTGGTGAGGTTAGCACCTTACTGTTTTCCAAAACAAGTGCCAATTGTTTTGGTCTGGTTTACGAAACTGCTATTCGTGCAGACTTATGCTGTACACATCTACTCCCTTTTCTACCTTAACTTCTGGTAGATCCTTCATCACTCTACTTTCACTATATATTCTACCAGTGGGTTTTCCTAACTAGTTTACCCTAGCTATTTCTAGACAGACTCTTGTTGTTTCCTAACATATATAATAATATATTAGATATGTAGATATATATTATATATATATATTATATATATATAGATATATAGATATAATATACTATATACATACATATATATATATATATATATATACCTAAATAATATAATTTTATATACCTACATACTATACTATATATATATATATTTATTAGAATATATATATATATATATATATTATATATATATGGCATATATACATATATATATATATATATATATATATATATATATATATTTATGAACATATATATATATATATATATATATATATATTATATATATATATATATATACATTCTTCAGTCATATTTTCTATTACCCCACACACTTTTATAATTACACCTCTCTCTCTCTCTCTCTCTCTCTCTCTCTCTCTCTCTCTCTCTCTCTCTCTCTCTCTCTCTCTCTCAGGAATTCGTGATTACTGCTCGCTCAGAACGGATAGTAATGTAATACATCAGATGCCTCTCTCTCTCTCTCTCTCTCTCTTCTCTCTCGTGTCAGTGCATGGGGATTACACTGACACACTCTGGAGAAGCAAGTGTCTGGGCGGTTTGTCTTAATTACTCGAAATGTCTTCCTTGCCTGTGCTTGCTTTAAGGTCAACATGCGTGGAATGCGTCTTTACAATAACCACTGAAGTATATTAGTACAGAAAATATTCTACTGAGCTTCCTCTGCTGCATAACGAAGTTTATTGAAGTAAATTTTCATGAGTGTATATATATATATATATATATATATATATATATATCTGTGTGTATCTGTGTGTGTATATTAATAACTGATCTCTTCTTTCTGTATTTCCCATTATTTTCGGTAACTTCTTTGAAATGAACATCATATTCTTTGGAAGTTTGAATGTCAAGTCGATGGCCCCTGTAGGCTTGTTCTATAAGAGCATTGGTTTATATTCTAAATAATAATGATTAATAATAATAATAATGGCGGTCCTACCACTTCAGATAGAACGTAAAAAGTATATTCATCTATAAAATCTATGCCAGGTATCTTGAATACAAGATCTTACAAACACAAGGTTCTTATTTCAAGCGTTGAAAAGCTTTCCTCTAATAATAAGCTTCCTTGATGTCAAATCCAGATACTGCAAATATGACGGGACTTGGCATTTCATAAATGCCTCAAAAAAGTCCCAGAATTTTCGTCAAATATTCCCCACCAAATAAAATCTCAGACGTCTTACACAAACAGAAATGAAATGACAGGCACTGATCACTGAGGGAAGGTGATCAGCTGAGTTTACAGAATCAAATAGGGATGTTTTTCAGCTTCACGACTCTGAAGCCTGAGAAGGTCCTGAGTGGTTCAGTTTGCTGAATACAGGAAATCGACACCGAGTTTGCATTGATGATTGAGGTTATCAGGGCTCGAAGATTTAACCCTGAGTAAATCTCGGGAATTAAGGCGGCTGAGAGAGAGAGAGAGAGAAAAAATGCATACTAGAGATAGAGGGAGGAGAACTAGAGTGATGGAGATAATAATTAATATGAGAGAGAGAGAGATTGGAGAGAGATCAATGAACATGAGGTCACCCTCATATTCATTGATCAATGAATATGAGGTCACGCTACTAAAGATTTTTCGGGAAACTAAGATATGTGTGTGTTTGAGAGAGGGAGATAAGTGGGGTATAGAGAGAGAAAGAGACCGCAACATTAATATGTGGTCAACGCGTTTCATTACAAAAACCAAAAATAACTATTAAATATTTTTCTTCGTCACGGATGATATCATTTAGGTTCATACTAAGCCTATACTATTATATAATTTCAAAGTAGGATTACTTTATAAGATTTCAGAATGAGCTTGCATAATAGGAGTTCAGAAAAAGCTTATAAAATCTGTTTACAAAAGAAAAAATTTTAAGTTTTTCTTTACACTAAGGAGGGCCCTTTCATAAACGATAAAGGAGTAGGCCTTCTACCTGCGGTTAATTAATCCATCCTATCTCAGATACCTCCGGAGGTAAAGTTGGCGTGAGTTACATCCCCTAAGTTGAAGGCTGAAACCCTCTCTCTCTCCCTCTCTCCCTTTCAGGTTAAACCAAAGGCCTTTTGTCTATTCTGGCTTCCGACATGGAGGAGCAATTAGAGTTGCGCGGCTTGTTCTCTCATACAATCCAGGCAGTCATATCCAGACATCTTGAATCACGGACTGGTCTGGAAGATGATAACCCTTTTTTTCATTTGCTTATTTGTTTCATGCACTATATTAGCGCCTTGTAAGCACGTTTGCTGTAATTTTGGGTCTAATTTGAATACGTCAATATAAAATAAAATCGCGTAAACAGCCCTTTTCAATCGCATTAAAATATAAAGGAAAAAAAGTTATTTCCCGTGGTCTGACCCTTTTTATTTGCTTATTTGATGTTTTATGGATTATCTTAGTGCCTAGTAAGCTAATCTGCAGTAATTTTGGCTTTAATTTGAACATATGAATATGAAATAAGTCGTGAAAACCGTCTTTTTCAAGTGCACTTGAAAATAAAAGAATTATTTCCTGTTGGTCTGGAAGATGGTTACACACTTACATTTATTTGCTAGCTTTATGGACATCTAAGTGTCTAGTAAGCAAATCTGCTGTGATTTTGGTTTTTAATTGAATACGTGAGTATTAAAAAAAAAGTTGCATTTACAGCCATTTCATCGACATTCAAATATAAGATAATTGTTTCTTGTCCAGTTACAGACCAGGGACAAACTGGCAGCATGAAATTTTAAATCCCTTCATTAAAGTATATGAAGTGAATATTTTTTCTTCTAAATCATTATAAAACTGATTTCATACATATCTTATATTTACCGAAAATATCTTGTGGCAAGCGTTACACGCATCATAGTATCAATGTTAGACTCTATACTTTTTAGAACATTTTATCTTATACGCTTCACAAATCTCTGGTAGTTTTCATTTTATTTCATTATAGCCAAGTTTTAATGGCTTATCATACAAATACTCTACACGTAATGGAAAAACACTGATATACTATGAAAACGTAACTGAATCGACCAGTTTACAAAGTATAACTCCATATCCTCTTTTCCCTACAGAAAAAGGCAAAAAATGTAAATGAACCCAACTCATAATGAATGCATATGTAAATGGATACGGGATTTTAAGTCAAAGGGAACACTTAGTGGATAATTGGCCGTCCTAATTGAGATAAAAGCCAAATCCTATTATAAGCTTCCTTTTCTCTCTCTCTCTCTCTTTCCATAACTGTTTTGTCAGCGTTAATTTTATAAAGCTTGCATGTTCGTAATGGGCAAGGCTTTTTTTAATGATGTTCATGGAATGTTTTTTTAATATCTTTTTGAGCCTTTTTTTTTTATTCCTTAAAAGGGATTTGCTAAGAATTTTACATTTTCTACTTCATAGCAAAAATGGTGTTTCTCTTACTCATCCATTGTTTATTTCTCTGCATTGCAAGCATTATTCTCATATAGTTAAGCTCAAAGCTTTAGATTATATATATATATATATATATATATATATATATATATATATATATATATATACATATATTGAATAATTATCACATCACCGTGATTCATATAAATCATTCGAGCTACAAATGTCCTTTAATATCTAATTCGCTCTACCTCGGAATTGATATATTTTTATATATGTATCCCATGAGGGGACGAAATTATTATCAACTAAAAATTCCCCTTCGTACATATATGAAAATATATAAATTCTGAGGTAGACCGAATTAGATATTAAAGGACATTTGTAGCTCGAATGATATATAATATATTATATATATATATATATATATATATGTATATATATATATATATATATGTGTGTGTGTGTGTGTGTGTGTGTGTGTGTGTGTATATATATATATATATATATATATATATATATATCATATATATATATATATATATATATATATATATATATATATATATATATATATATATATATATATATATATATATATATATATTAGTACTGGTAATCTTCTTAGGCACGAAGATATAGTAATTCAGTTGTATACCACATAGGAAAATGAAAAAAGGTATATCTCAGAAAATGCCCACAAGTTTCGTCCTCCAATGGACCTCTTCTTGGAGCGTTTATTAAGGAAACGCTCCAAGAAGAGGTCCATTGGAGGACGAAACTGTTGGGCATTTTCTGAGATATACCTTTTTTCATTTTCCTATGTGGTATACAACTGAATATATATATGTGTGTGTGTGTGTGTGTGTGTGTGTCTGTCTGTGAATGAATAGATAACTCATAAGATATAATTAATTTTGTGTATCACCTCTTCTATTCTATTCAAGAAACCACTTAACTTCAAAACAGCCTCGCCCCCAAAAGGGACAGTCTATGGCTCCCTGCCTCTTGTCTTCTGTATTCAAGGGAGAAAACTCTTTGAAATCTCTCTACGAAATAGGAGTCTCAGCCACCAAAGATTTATATGACAGAAACGAAGCTGGAATCTCAAAATTTCTTTTGGGGTGTTTGGTGTTATCTATGTCAGGTCATTCCTTAGGTGACAAGGGACAATTTCCGGCAATCTGGGTGTATTGCCGTTTCTAGTGTGTGTGTGTGTGGGGAGGCAGGTTGGTAATTTTAAAATATTTATCATTTATTCTTCCATGGATGACAGTTTTCAATCTTACCAGTCCATCTACGTACCTATTCTCGTTTCAAGAGAAAATTTGCTAGCTTGGAAATAAATCTAGATTTAGAATATAAGAAAACAAAAAGTGATGGCTTTACCCAATTATCCATCAGTCCATCTCCATCTACATAACTATTCTCATCTGAAAAGGGAAATTTACCAACCTGACGTACCATCATCATTTGTCGTATTCACGGGGCAAATTAGTTCGGGGAAACTGATCGCTGTGAAATAGATTATTGGGAATATGCCAATATACGAGAGAAAAATATGGTTACCATTGTTTCATTAATTGCTTTTTAAACTGAGGGGGCTGCTTTATAATTGATTTCGATTGAGAGAGAGAGAGAGGAGAGAGAGAGAGAGGCTGGATATAATCAGGTTATAACCTAATTGCTTGGAATGGCGAGCAGCTAATCAAGTGTTATAGAATGTATATATATATATTTTTTCCATAGTTGTTTTACTCGAAGGCAACAGGTTAAAACAGATGAGCTTGTATGTAAAATAATTATTATTTACAATCATTCAAACCCCGTTGCTGAATAACCACTAATTCCATGCAACTTAAAAACAGCATACAAACAAACAATCATTCAAGCATTATCGTGACTAATCTACACATGGAAATTTTAGCATCATTTATATTTCGATAACGTAAATTAAGTATGGACATTTTATTTATAATGGAGAAGGAATATATAGCATAAATGGTTATGTAAATGCGTTATATCATATAACAAGCTCTTCCCTTGGGGATATGCCTTAGATCCTATGGTGATCGCTTGATACACCACATAAACGAAAATCTTTGATTCAATTTCAACTCTAAGTATAATTAACAAGATATACGCGATTTTTTAGTTTTATGTAGATTCTCGTATGTAAATTTTATATTATAATAATAAAAAATGGAAGGGATAAAACCTTATGAATCTGATCATTCAGTCAGTTTCTGTGACGAATCTCTGAATTTTAAAGCCATAATGGAATGACAAGTTACTAAGAACTTTTTTCGATTTACCCCGTGATGGGGTAATGCCGTCAGCGCGCCTCACCTGGTGCACTGCAAGCATTACCCAAGGTTCTTTGAGGCGTCCCTTAGGCCCCTAGCAGCAAATTTTTATCACTGTACTTCCAGTCATAGTTTCTTTCTTCCATCTTACTTCCCACCCTCTCCTAACAATGGAGCACCGACAATTCCGCGCAGGACAATTCAGCTTAGAGACAATTCAGCGCATGACGATTCAGGGCAAGGACTATTTAGCACAAAGACATTTTACTAAATAAAATAAAAACAGTTATCAAATTGATTTTTTATTTGTAACATATTGAATTTTGAAAACTAGACAAAACAATTTATTGAAATGACATACTATAAAATATTTCTGTACAAAAATATTCATACTAATTTATTTCTGCAATTCATGAGGTAACTTATATTGTGTATTCCAATTTGTTTGCTCGATTCCCATATTTACTAACTGGCGTTTTTATTTCCTTAGCTGTTCTCTGATAATTTGCATTTTTTCTGGAATCGTCTTGTCCAGTTGTGATTCTCAGTATCCTTTTCTCTGCGATGTCTTGCGCCAATTTCAAAAACTCCACAAACTTATAAAAGGCTGGGTGGTTATAACCCAATGTTAACTGAGGACTTCGGTGCCACCCTTCTAATGAGTTATTGGTCTTTGGTAGGTATCACTGCACCAGATCAAAAGTCATCCATAACTCAGGTTTAAAAGTAGCATCTCTCCTACGGCGTCGGAAGGGACGACCAAACCACGTATCCTCAAAGTAATTTGTTAACTCTTCCAACTCAGGAGGCATAACACATTGCAAAGATTCAAATACCTCATCATCAGCTGGCACAAACGCTAAGGCTACCAATATCTTACAATATTTTCGAATATGCTCCTCGCTTAAAGTATAACTGTGTAAGATTTAAAGCCTGTATTTTCCGCCGTATGCACTGAGGCAAATAAAAAAAGTAACCACTTATTTGCGTGCCTTCAAACACATTTGAAAATGCATCTTGAAAAGCCTTTTCAAAATCACAAAGCATAGTATCGGGCGTCATATCTTGGGCTAAATTCAAAATTGTCCTCAATGTCCTTTCATATGAATCCTGTGGGTTTTTTTTTTCTTTGCAAAAGTATACATATCACTGGAACGATACATCCTTCACAGAACATATAAATAACAAAGTCGTTGGAAAAGGCGTGTTTTCTTAATTTTCCATGCTTTAGCTTTATTTCGCCAAATTGTCCTTCCGCTGAATAGTCCTTGTGTTGAATCGTCATGCGCTGAATTGTCTCTAAACTGAATTGTCTCTTAAGCTGAATTTTCATGTGCTGAATTGTCTCTAAGCTGAATTGTCTCTTAAGCTGAATTGTCTTTTAAGCTGAAAATTCATGTGTTGAATTTCTCTAAGCTGAATTGCCATTCGCTGAATTGTCTCTAAGCTGAATTGTCATGTGTTGAATTGTCTCTAAGCTGAATTGCCATGCGCTGAATTGTCTCTAAGCTGAATTGTCATGTGCTGAATTGGCGGCGCTGAATTGTCCTGAGCGGAACTGTCGGCCCACGCCTAACAATTGTTTGATAATGTAGCTACGAAGTTTTCCTCCTGTTACACCTTTCAAACCTTTTCACTCTCAACTTTCCTTTCAGCGCTGAATGATCTCATAGGTCCCAGCGCTTTTCCTTTGTTCTAAATTTTTACATTTCATTCCATTCCATTATATTTTTTGATTCACAGTAATGCTCAGTAATTGATATTTTTACACTTCATGTCAATTTACAGCCAAATTTCAGTCAAATCTGAAGGATTTTCCAGCCTGAGTTGAACGTATAGTAATACAAACAGGTTTTTATTTTCTATTTATTTATTTTATTTATTGCATTAACTGCCACTTTTCAGCGACATTTCCAGTCAAATTTGAACGTTTTTTAACCTGAGTTGTACCAGAACTCCCATCTCGGACCCAATTTACACTCATAATTTTCGTTAAAAAAAAAAATCGGTTCCCATCAATAAAACCCAAGGGTTAGAGACAATAACACCAATCGCTTAAACTTAGGGTAAAAATTGTCAGCTGATATTTCCGAACAAATTCTTTGGATAAACGATTAGCGTTCAATTGGTGGTTCTATGCCACTCGCAAGCAGATCATAAAAACATACGTACCCTTGTTATTTATACATGAAAAGCTTCCTGGTAATGGAGAGTGTTTTTTTTTTCTCTCTCTCTCTACGTTACTTGTTTCCCAGAGCAAGGAACCATATCAATTATGTAATTAACGTTGAACGATGGATAATCACGGGAGTGTGATTTTTTTTCAAAAAGTAGTTATAGGATATGTAGGATAATTTTTGGATGCCTTGCCAAGGGTATGTTTAAGTTACCGAAAGTAGCTGTGTCTGTGTGTGTGTGTGTGTGTGTGCTCTCTCTCTACCTTTCTTGGACTGAAAGACATTTGTTGGAATTTGTATTATATATATGTGTGTGTGTATGTGTGTGCGCGCGCGCGTGTGTGTGCCGAGAGAGAGAGAGAAGAGCGGGGGAGAGAGAGATATATGTCAAAACATTTTAAACCATGACATAGTGTGGTATTCACACCTTTACAATGAGCTCTGAAGTTCATCATAATTCATGTCATATATGACAAAAAATTCTGCCTAATATTGACAGAATTCGAAAAGACTAAAGAATGTTATTTGCCAACGTCCATTTTATTAAAACTTTTTTATATAAATTCCAACTTACTTTTGCTGCCACACACACATTCCAGCATTAATTTTCTTTTTGCTATTTAGTCCATTCATTTAGTTAACCAAATTACCAGGCTATCAGGGGCTATTATCCTGAGACAAAGGGACATGATAATATTCTAAATGTCAATGAGAAGGACTCTCGCGACAACAGGGCTTCTCTCTTTTGAATCTGGGCTCGAGGTTGATTTTTTTATCAAATAAGGATATGATGCTGTGGACTTTGAGACTCATCTGAGCCTAGGATGAGAATTCAGTTTATATATATCGCCGTGGTTCTTGTATTGGGGGTGATTAAAGGGGATTTATTAATCATATGATAATAATAATATTCATCATCATCATCAATTTTATTATCATTTTTATTATTAAGCAACAATTATAAAGAGTAACAATAGTAATGGTAATGTTAACCTTGTACAAAGATATATAATTTTAACACTGTTTTGGCTTTTAATTGTCAATGATTATATCAGTAATGATATTGACAGTATAACAAAAATAATAAACCAAAATGTAGAAATAAAGGTATCATTATTATTATTATCATTATTATTATAAAGCGACAATAATAATAATAATAATAATTACAATAATAATAATGCATTTATTTACACATTTTAGTTTACAAGGCACTAGTGGACTGAATCACTTAGCCTATTTAATTTAAATGTAAGATTTAGGAGATTAAGGCCTTTATCGTAATAATATTTCGAAAATGGAAAGGTCAGCATCTAATTCTAAATAGTGGCATTTGGCTATTGAATGCCCAGCACACATCTGACCTTAAAACTGTTCTTGGGAACAATATTTCTAGGTTACTGGACACGAATAAAGCCAAGATTATTTGCCAAATGAAGACGTATTGCCTGTATCGAAGTTTTTTTTTTCCTTGACAATTCAGAGAGAGAGAGAGAGAGAGAAAGGGGATGTTGAGAGGTAATGGTGTTTTTTTTAAAACTGTTACTAACTGACGAAGCTGAACATTTCGTTTATAAAAATATACATTCTGGCTAAAGAGCTAGATAGATAGATAAAGAGAGAGATAAAGTATCTCAGGAAGTGATGGTGTTTTTTTTTATCTACCAATTACTAATTAATAAAGCTGGAGTTTACAAGGTATATAAAAAATATATTCTGCCTGGAAAAAGGTAGCACAGGGTGTCAGTGACTTTTAGGTCCCTGGTAAAGCTCACCGCTTCGTTAACTCTCGGCGATATGACAAAAATGAAAAGAGAGAGATGGAGAAAGAGAGTTAAAAATGATTACTAATTAACGGCACAAGGGACTTTCTCCTTTCACCTACCTCGATCTCGTTTGTAATGAAGGTGAATCCTCAGTCTTTTGTAGAAAACAGAAGCTGAGTTAAAAGAAAAAAAAAGTTTCTAAGTACTAAAACAAAAAGACGTTTTACATTTGATTATCCTCGCTTACTTTGCTGTTGTAGTTGTTGTTGTTGTTGTTGGAAGGATAGGAAAGTCTAGAAGGGTCTGAAAAAGGTGTTTCGCGTTGAGTTAAAGATACAGGAATTTTAGGATAGGATGTTTATGAGTTATTTATTAGACTGAAATTGTGAAAAAATAAATAATTTGTATGTTGAACAGGACAGAAAAATTGTTCATGATAAAATAATATAGTGTATTTATTTGAATTTTCGTTGGTGAAACAACGGTCTATCTGCGCGTAATTTTAGCGCGCGTCCCGAGTAAGCTGGAGGTCGGATCATGCTTTGTTTCAGTTTATGTCTGGTTCTGGTATGCAATAATGAACAGACTCCTTAAGGTGTTTAGGTAGATTTGAGATGGGCAGTGACAGTTTAAATATTTGTAATATAAACAAGGAGTAGAATGCATAAAACTTTGATATATTAAAGGGCAATTTAGTGTCGGACATACGTTTGGCTTTTTTGTCCAAAATAAAGTTGTGAAACATTCTTTTAACGTCATTTATATATTTAATAGATGAAGCCTAAGAATAGAGAGTTACTGTGTTTATTATCAAAAGGAGAGAGGCAAAAGAATAAGCTTTTATAAGCAAAAACACTGGATGTTCAGAAGAATTGTTTTTTTTTATAATTACAAGAACAATTTAAAAAAAGTTAATAAGCTTTAATATCTTTGATATATGAACCAGTCAAGTTTGTGTAAAGTAAGATAGAGTAATGAGATTATGAAGTGAAAATTAGAATTAGCAGGTTATGAGATCAAATCACAACTGATGAGAATTACTTGCTGACCTCCAGTATCTTATGACACCTGAAGAAATTTTGCTATCACATAAAATTCCGTTTTCTTCTTGGCAGGATCCAGTGACCATATTACATTATGGGCTGCCTCTCTCTCTCTCTCTCTCTCTCTCTCTCTCTCTCTCTCTCTCTCTCTCTCTCTCTCTCTTTGACATTAGATTAAGCTGATGGAACAAGAATGATCGGTATTCTTATATGATGTAGTCTACTGTAAGGGAGTGAAAATCATTTACACACACAATAGCGCCTCATCTACGGGGAAAAAGGTATAGCCGTTCTCTGATGAGAGAGAGAGAGGATTGTAACACATCAAAAGGGAGGATTATGACTCTCAGCATTTTCCTTCTTTTTTCTATGTTACTCGAGACGAAAATATCATAAGTCGAAAGAAGTATCAGGGAGAAGAAGCATTTCATATGACGGCCTCACAAAAGACCAATAAAGTACGAGAATAGTAACAGCCCTGATGAAAGGAGAGAAAGCTTCTATGGGATCAATTTGACGCACTATAATCTACAATCATTCATTTCTATCGCAGCTGATGGATTTATCATTTACTTGGAACAGGTTATGGGCCAAGGAAGGACTCGTGGATGATGTATGTCATTTGTTTTTGTAACTTCAAGGATTCACGTCAACTGAAGGGAGCCAGTCTGTCAGACTATGAATTTCAATGAAACTTAACTGATGCTGTTAATACACTCGAGTCACTGATTGCAATTTATTTTTAGGGAAGAGAGAGAGAGAGAGAGTGTATTGAATATTTAGTTTTATAGAGAGAGAGAGAGAGAGAGAGAGAGAGAGAGAGAGAGAGAGAGAGAGAGAGAGAGAGAGAGAGTGTGTCAAGCAGAGATATGGCATCAAAAATATCACATAAATAAATCGATATAACTTTCAGAACCTCTCTAAAATGCTCAGCTTTTAATTCTAAGTATTTGCTAATTTGGCACCGCCCAAATGCTCGATAAAATAACTTAAAGAATATACTACTTCTTATTTTAAATAAAATATAACAATAATCGTTTTTCACATAGGAGTGTCTGCTATTCCCATCACGTTCTCCTAAGCTTCTCGCAGAGATTAACATTGAAAGAATGCTCGAGATGTCAACTTTGGCCCTCTTGACTTAGCAGAGGAAAACATTCCTGATTAGACTTCATTATGAAAACGGACTGTTTGGACATCCGGGTAACTGAGGCACCTCTCAGGGTTAAATTGGGTAAACATCCAACATTCGTTATGGACAGACTAATGAGCATTTAATGAATGCCTGGCTTTCATTAACTGATGACATCGCTAACGAAGACAAATTGGGTTTAGAGTTACATGGTTACAAATTACGTCATGTTGATTTTTATTCATTTTTTGTTCTTGCTTGATAAGAGAGATCTATTCTTTCCTCATTTCCTTTTACCTCCTCTCACTCCTTCCTCATGAACACAATGATATTCTTTGGAAGTTTGGATTCCAAGTCAGTGGTCCCTGTGGGCTCGTTCCATATGAATAGGGTTCATCTTTGGAATAGTAATGATAATAATTATATATTTGGAAGGAGACCCTTTTTCAAAAAAGTATTATGAAAGATATTGCTGCATCAGCTGTATTTAAATTGTAAATATTCCTCTCTATTTTTCTAACTGCAGAGAGAAAGCAGTTATTAGAAAAATAGAGAAGAGTATTTACAAGTTAAAAGCAGCTGGGGCAGCAATATCTTTCAATGATGATAATTATCAAAATATTACAAAAATGGAATACTTTTTTCTACAAGATATATCGTTACAATTACAGGCATTTTTTGTGTTTTTATATTCCCTAAAGAAAGGCGATTTCATTGCACCACACTTGGCGCACTATAGGCATTACCTACGGTTTTTGCGGCGACTCTTCGACACTTAACTGCAACATGTTTCATTCCTTTTACCGTTCCTCCTTTCGTAGTTGTAGTAACTAAAATAAATATATGAAAATGGTTCACTATTAATTTTTCCTAGATCTTGTTTCTGTACTCGGCTCCAGGGTTTTCTATCTAAATGAAATAGGTTTGTCCAAATACTTTAACAGGAAAGTTCTTGGAAATAAGAATATTCATTGCTGAAGCAACAAGAATATCGTTGTCACACTGTCTTTGTCTCTGTCTAAAAAACGGTGGTTTGTAATAAATAATTCGACAGAAAAGTTTCAAGACTGAGATATAAATTCATAAAGATACAGTGATATTTTCGTCCCACTGTATCTCTTTGTAATCATAGACACCTCCATAAGAGACGCATTATTTTTTGACCCAGGATTTTCAAACGCCCGATAAATCTCTTGAGGACTCGACGTCATTCCATTGACAAAAGATTGGACTCGATTAGCTAGCCTTCGCCCCCCAAAAAATATTGATTGGATACATCTACAATTTTTAATGCAGGCTTCGTCATTAGGATTTTTCTTTACGCTGGAGGGAAACAAAAAATTGGACTAGAGTGAGGTCACATTTTAAAAAGCTCGAAACAGAAAAACATGGTTTTGTTAAAATCCTAAAGGTTTTTTTTTTCAAGGCCGCTAGACAGTTGTAAGTTTTTTCGCTCTCTCTTTGTGGTATTATGGAGTGTGTTTTTCTTCATTAATTGTTTTTGTTTTGTTTTTGTGTTCAAAATATCCCAGTCTTCAGAGAGAGACAGGCAGACAGAGAAATTACGAATAAATATCACAATCTGATACTGTGTGCCACAATTAGGCTAGATAGATCACTGAGCTGATTAACAGCTCTCCCGGAGCTGACCCGAAGGATTAGATATTTTTACATGGTTAGGAACCCATGGTTACCTAGCAACGGGACCTACAGCTTATTGTGGGATCTGAACCACTATATGGAGAAGCAAATTCCTCTGATTACACGTTGGCAGAGCGGGGAATCGAATTCGGGACTATCAAATCGGTAGGCGAGCACTTAAACCACTCGTCCAACGCGGAACTAATTATCTATTCTGGTAACTTTCAGCTGTAGTGATCACTGGATATCACTACGCATAACACCTTTTTAATAGAATATATTTCAAAATAAGATTATCCTAAAAATCAAGAATAATAATTATATAACGAGAAATTACTCAGCAGTAACTTCCAATCAAACTCAAATGATCCCTTAGAAAAAATATATTATAATTCCTTTGTACATTTTTCATCGTCCAGACATATCCTACTCACTTTGGTCAGCCATTTTTTTAATGTTTTCTCCACTGTACATAATCTGAACTGTAATCACAGTGGTTTCCCCTCCTGTCTCTAGCTACACGAGTATATAAGTTTGTATGTGTGTATACATAAGTACTTGGATGTTGTTCACTTGTGTGGAAGTGTATAGGAGTGCTATTGTGTTTTGAACTGAGTTCGGCTGTTTATTGATTTATATCTATATATTTTTATGGACTTAAATATTTATTCAAAGTTAGTCAGTCTCGTGCAAGATTATTTTACATAATGTAAATAATAATAATGTATTCCTCTGGCTTTGTAAGTCTATTATAATATTAGTCAATAAAGTAATAAAAATATGTTTGTATACAAGAGCATGTAATGTTTCTCATGGGTGTTCTAGCTGAATTTTGTCGCGTTAGACACAAAAAGGGTTAAAATTTCATTTTAGTATATAATTCTCTATTAGTATACTAAGTTGGTGAATTCATTCAGAGACTAAAAAGAGAAACTGAATGTTAAAGTGATAAAACTGAAAAGGAAAACTGAAACAAAGTACCTTCAGTTACAAATTTGCATCAGTATCTGGCTCTAAAGTTGAGTAGATGGACTGAAACGCTTTTCAAAATAGGGAATGCAAGCGAAAGTAAACAGCAAGTCCAGATGGGGGCCATAAATAGTCTGAAAAGAGTATGAATATTCATATTTAATCATACTTTTCATGTGCCCCGTTTGTCGCCCTGCGTGAGGGTGGGGGGTGGGGGCATTCTGTTTCGTCTCATTTTCATCAGAGGTAGACTCGTTTTCCCGCAGTGTTTGTGTATCATCACAATGCAATTCAGTGAGAGAGAGGAACAGGCCGCTGCTGCTGTTGTTGCACAGATGTGTTGCAGAGTGTTTTTCATCTCAATAACATGAGGCCAAAGTGCACCAGTGACCTAAGAGCGATTACAGTCTTGGATAATACCCTTTACTCTGCACAGTTAAATGGAGTTCATTTTTTTCCGCTGATAGGGCAATGAACAAGGGATATTTTCTAGCCAGCAAAACCATTCTTTTTTACTTATTTATGAAAACAAAATAAAATTGGACTTTATTTGTGACCATACTTAGATCATCACCAAAATATTGACCAAAGGCCAACGTTTGTAAGCGTGCATTAAAATCCTTCCAAAATGTGGCTTATTCGAGACAGTAAAATCCTTTTCGATGTTTAAAAAAAAAAAAAAAAAATGTATTCATTTGTGATCATAATACATAAATCAGCAGCAAACTTTTGACTAATTCTTAACAATTGTAGTCATACATTAAAATCCTTCAAAACCTTTCTGAATCATAAAGAAAAATCATTATCTATACAGAAAATCACCTACAAAATAAAGAACATTTTGCAATAAACATTAAGTCTATTTAAATCAACATTCTATGTTTCAAATACCGATTCATTAACTACTCACACGTTGATAAACGAATATATATTTATCACGAGATGTTTTGCTATTTGAAAATCCCATATTTAGACATGGAAGCAAGCAATGCACTTAGGAGAGAAATTCAGATACGGCCGTTATTTAAATTTCAGAAAATCTGCGTCACAATACTACAATATTAAGTAGCTTAAATATAAAACACGACCTTGTTTATTAATATTTTATTGAAATGGGTGCTTAGTAGGGTATTTAAAAGAGAATATCCTCATAAAACAAATCAGTTGAAATGTAAATTCACGAACAGTTAGTTATCAAGTCCATACAGTGCATGGGATTGTCAGTTAATCACACCTAATGAGATCTATTTCAAAGAATGACTGAAAATAAAGGTATATTTCTGGCTCCAGATTCACGGCATTAGATGGACTAGCAAACATATGTATACAGAAATTATGTATGATAAATTCGTAAAGTAACTAAGTCTACGGGCATAACCAGCCTCGTTTCTTGGGCAAACCCAGCTCCGTTTCAGGGAATCCCTTCTCACTCCCACCCCCTTCGGAGGGGCGGGGGGAGGTAAGATGAAACCCCATTATAAACCATCTTGGAGGTCCCTACTGTAACCCAGGCAAGTTTCATGCACATCGGACCAGCTGTTTGGCCGTGATTGAATAACAGACGGACGGACAGACATTATACCCATTATACTAAGATAAGCACCACAAAAATAGTGCATTATATTTGGAGACATTTTCATAATATATTTTCCAGAATATTTCCTGGATCGACGCTGACGTCCAGATTTGACGAACGTTACAGAATTGTCTTACCTACAGTAAACTCCTACAGGGAGGTAGTGCCATCAGTACACCTCACTTGGTGCACTGTAAGTCATTACCCAAGGTCCTTTTGCAGAGTCCCTTCAGCCCCTGGCTGCTATTACCTTCATTCTGTTTACTGTGCCTCCGTTCGTATTATCTTTTCTTCCCTCCGACTTTCCTTAACCATTCCCTGTCTCTCAATTTCCCTCTCAGCGCTGAATTACCTAATAAGGCCCAGCGCTTGGCCTTTGAATTAATTTTCATACTCTTGTTTCAGTTCCAACCTTTAGTTAATAGGTTCAAAGTCACACAGCGGTCTGTATTCTTACAGATCATCAAAATAAAACTTAAAAGACATTTAAATATGAAGATGCTGTGGGATTCGTGAGGTACTAAACATTTCCAGTTGAAAAATTATCTAGTGAAATTCTGGAATGTCTGGAGAACTGGAAATTTCCAGAGAAAAATTCCCCTCGTCAAGATCTAGAATTTCTGGAGCATTTACAATTTCTAGGGGGAAATCATTCTCAAGTAAAATTCTGGAATTTTTGGGTTGTTTAAAATTTCCGGGAATAAAATTCCTAGGTGAAATTCTGGAATATCCGAAGGATTTAGACCTTCCATGCCAATATACCCTCAACTTAAATTCTCAGATTCAAGTAGCCTTACAAATACTTTGATTAGGATTATCATAGATTATATTTAACTCACCAGACAACTTATGCTCTATTAAATTCCCATTCTTTATAAAGGAAATATAAATATAAGCCTTGAGAGTTCTTACATCCAAAAAAGAGAGGCTGTGAATTCAAGATCTGCCTACTGGTTTTATTCTGCACCCTTCGAAATAATGAACGATTCTTTGCCTTAAAAAATATTGGCATCTGGTAGTTGTATATAGTTACCTTTACTAAATGCGAAACTAACGTTACTTCTTTACGTAATTCCTCTAACTTCTCCCGTATAAAAATACTGTATAGATACTGGTTTTGTATATTGCGAAATCTTTATATTACTGAACAAGCATTCTGCATATTCGCTTTTTTCCGTATATTGAAATGGCTGTATCATCAAACAGGCTGTTCTTGTCTGCAATTTTAAGAAATCAACTTTTCCATCGGTTTAAGCAGAAAGGCCTCGAATAAAGTTCTCCAATTGACCGACCTTGAAATCCATTTCCCTATAAAAAAAAAGTTTCTTATTAAATTAAACGGGTGTGATCTGAATAAAAAAAAATAAAAAAAAAACCCTCTGCATGGCTTTGAATAAAGATCAAGGCAGTGAATAATCAACTCGTTAAAGGTAATTGAGTCTATTTATTAATAGACTTTTTTTTATATTGATAGGCGTTTTGGTCTGGGATTGAAATATCATTTCGACGAATGGTCAATATTTTCATGAGAGTTCCTTCTGATTAAAGTTATTGGAAGTTGTATTGTGTGAACGTAAAATTGACACTTGGCATATTCAGTATTAAATGAACATAATCAATTTCAGTGTTGGAGTTGTATTACCTGCAGGAAGTTGTATCATTTTGTCTTATTAATCTCAGTATATTCTATTTGTGTTTCCTTAATTGATTTCAGAGTTTGAATCGTATTACATTCAGGAAATTGTATTGTTTTCTAATTTTAATCAATTTCAGTGCTATAGGTTATGTTACACAGATACTTGTCCCTCAAATGTAAAGAATAAGTTTACGTAGAAGCTGCATTTCTATATATATATATATATATATATATATATATATATATATATATATATATATATATATATATTTCTTCTGTATTTAAAATTAACTTTCATAGATCACGCTTTTCTTTGTAAATGAAAGGTTAGTGTCTTTGTACATATTCATTTTCGATTGTGTATACTAAGAATTCTTTAAATTGATATTTATGTTTATATTCTATAACTAAATTTAAAGTTCATCCTTTCATTAGTGAAATCTCACTTCTAATCCAAATAGTTATATACAATAAAGAAATAGTTTCAATAGAAAAGTTATCTACAACTTTTATTTATGGTACGATAAAGAACTTATTTGTGTTCTAACCTATTTCCTGCATTTGGACGAAATTTCAGGGGTGCAAAGAAGAATTCTCGTATTTGTGGCAGATCAGTTAGTACCTCTTTGAATGAAGTTACCAGGTATAATTCTATAGCATCTTTTTTTAAATAAAATATAATTTCTCTGCAATTGCAGTCATGCATACGATCGTTGCCATAAACAAAAGGGTTAGATTTTCGATTGATTTTATTAATTAATTTTATCAGATAATGCTATCCCCTTAACAATTATCTAAATATCAATCTGAGCTTTGCACCTTCCTGACATGTTGTGACATACAGAAAGAATCACATCGCTTAAAAAAAATCCACAATTTCAAAATGGACTTTTATTCTGTTCACATAACCGGATGGGTATTACAGTAACTAAGCACCTTTGAACCAACTAGTCCATCCTGCGTTTGCAACTTCAAGAACCCCCCCACCCCCGGCTCCAATCAATGCAAAGCTTTTCACTCGGATTTGAATTGAAATCCCGACTGTAACTATTTTTCGCTCTCTTCAGCAACCTTCGCTTTGTGTGGACTCATGATATACTTCCGTGTCACTTTCGTCGAATTACAGAGTCTTTTGAAAGCTGTTGTCGTGTTTTGGTTCGTCAGAAATGTTCACTCCTGCGTCCTAGATTCTTAGAAGATCTAATATGAAGAAGAAGATGTTAGAATTGTTTATTTTAAGCCTTTTTAACAATAAACATTATGTTAGGATCGTCACAGATTTCGATTCCTGTGTCCTGCATTCTTAGAAGATCTAATCTAAAGAAGAAGATGTTAAAATACTTTATTTTTAGCCTTTTTAACAATTAACATTATGATAGGATTGGCAGAAATGTTTATTCTCGTGTCCTAGATTCTTCTATATTCTAATATGAAGAAGAAGTTAGCCTTGCTTTTATTTGGGCCTTTTTTTATCAATTAACATTATGTTAGCTCATTCAAAATTGTTTATTCACGTGTCCTAGATCTTAAATGTTCTTATATGAAGAAGTTAGCCTTGCTTTTATTTACGCATTTTTTAATCAATTAACATTGTTAGGTTATTAAAAAAATTTGATTCACATGTCGTAGATTCTTAAAATTTAATACGAGGGAGAAAACCCCAGCATTGTATATGTTCAACCTAATTTATCTATTGTCATATTTGTATCTATTATGATTCACACGTTAAAGCGTCTACGTCTTGTAGTGTAGTCTATCTAATTCTTTATTCCACAAAAGCAAATTCATTAAAAACAAAAACAGAAACGAAAGAAAATACCCAGAACGTATCCTCCATGAAACAGGTACCTGAATAACTTGTGATAATTTCAGTAACAAAGGCTTAGAATATTTTACTCTCTTTCATATTTTCTCCGCCACGAGAAAGGTGAAATAGGTGAAGTATCTTGGGGTACCCGGCTACCGGCCCTTTTTATTTATTCACCCAGTGTTGATTGCAGAGCGCGTGCTTGCGGGCGGGCAGAGGAATGGAAACAGGTGCTCTTTACGATCTCCGGTATAATTATGATAATGTTGGATGCCACGTTTTTGGTTCTATATAGTAACCTACTTACGTTTTTTGTCTATTTTATTGATGTTCTTCCTCTTCTAAA